>NC_044594.1:7354326-7720073 GCF_901933205.1 Camarhynchus parvulus | reverse complement strand
TATCACCCTGTGCCCCAGGGAACCCATCCCACCGGAGGCCAGGCTGTGGAGGTGAGGGATGGGCATGGACAGCCCTGTGTGTGTGGATGCAGAGCCTGCTCTCCGGAAGGATTCCAGGAGTGGTTGTGGGTTTAAAGCCCCCTGTGGTTGATCCAGATGTGGTTCTGGATAATCCAGATGTGTTTCTGGTTGATCCAGGTGTGCTTCTGGTTGATCCACATGCATTTCTGGTTGATCCAGGTGCGCTTCTGGTTGATGCAGGTGCGTTCCTGAATTCTAGAAGTGGTTTTCTGTGTGGGAATGATGCTGTGCTTCACACAGGTGAGAAATTACTGTGTTTTCCAGGCTGTTCCTTGCACTTGATCCTTTCATGGCAAGGAAAAAAACATTTTTCCTGTCCTGCCTGTTTATTCCTCAGCTGCTGGTAGGGGATGCTTGTGTGTATGAGAACTGATCAGGGCCATATTTAATTTCCCTGAACAGAATGAGCTGCTGTGCTGTCACAGGCACAGATCCTGGTGTCCTGGTGCTGCAGCTCAGAGTCTGAAGGGAGCACCGTGACTCGCCAGGCTCTGAGTGAGCCCTGCTGGTTTGCTTCCCTGAGCAGCTGCATTTCCTGGAGCAGAGTGGGGAGGAGAAACTGGGTCAACATCCAGCACCGCCTTAGACTGGGCATTTGCAGGTTTGTTTCGTTCTGGGCACACTTTGGGTCAGCTTGAGACTGTCCCTCTGGCCAGGCAGGAGCTCAGCCCCGCTGGTGTCTGTTCTGTGCCAGAGGCTCTGCAGCAGCTGTGCCAAAGGGCTCTGAGAGCAGCAACAAAGTACTTGTTTAGGGTTTGCAGTGTGATGTCATGGTTTGCCTCAGATACCTCGGGTTTCTCCCTGTAGATTTCCCCAGATTCGTCCCCAGATGTCCTTTCCCCTCCCTGACCCCTCCCAGCACTGTCTGTCAGTCCTGGCATTCCAGAAGGGCACTGAGTGATTAGCAGATTGAAAGGATGCCCTCTACCCCTGGGGGGCATTGGGCCATCCAGGTGTCCTTTGTCCCTTGATGTTGCTTTATAAGTTACAACAGTTCTATTAACATGCAAAGATCCCATAGCTTTAAGGGTTCATACCTTCCCAATGCTTCCCGTGGTGAGCTCCTCTGAGCAGTGACTCTTCTCAGTCCTTTCAGTAGCCTTCTGACTCCTCCTATTACTCTCCACCCTTTTCTGCCCCCTGTTCTTGTTAGTTACAGGTGTTTCTAATCTTTCATAATCGGTAGCAGCTGCAACTCGGTGGGGAGTGAGATTACTGTGTCCCCCTACACCTTGAGACCTCCCCTCCTGTACCTGGCTGGTGGCTCCCGACCCCTTCCCTGCCCCTCTCCCCGGGGTTCAAAGGAGCAGCAGCCGCGGGCTCAGGGAGTTCTGTTGGAGCTGGTGCTGCATTCAGAGGCCTGTGGGCCAGAATAAAGCTCTGGATCCAAACCCTCCATCAGAACCGACTCCTTTCCTTCACCATCGCCTTAAAGCTTCTACACAGAGGCAAACCTGAGCTCCTGCATGCCTGGACTTGTCTCCATGTGCCCAGCTGCAATATCCAGATAGCCAAAGGTGTCTCTGAGCTGAAACCACCACAGTTGCCACCTTTTGGTCAAGCAGCAGGGCCAGAAAAGCCAGGCACGTCCCATCCGGATATATTGGCATTTAATTCCAATACTTAGGAGTTCGTAGTTTTTATGATTGTGAAATACAATTTATAGTTGTAAATACAATTTATTTTTATGTTGCTTTGCACTGCTGGGCTGAGCTGCCTGGCAGAGGCTGCTGCTGGCTGGGAGTGCCCCCAGCCCTCACATCCCTGTGAGCTCAGGGCTGTGTCCCTGCAGGACAGAGCACCCTGGTGTCCCTGTGCCCATGGCTGAGTGCTGGGCACTTTCCTGCCTGTGCCTGTGGCGATCCCTTAGGATTTTAGCTCTTATAATTTCTATCTATTTGAAAGAGATGATATTATATTTAATACTAATACTAATGCTGCTGCTACTACTACCAATAATAATAAATGATATTTAATAATAGTATATTATTATTTTTTCCATCTATTTGTAACCCTGCAGTTCTTTAGTGTAAAACTCCAAACTCCACACTCAGTGGGAGCTGCTGCTTCCCCATTCTGGGCAGACACAACAATTCCTCTCCAGGCCTGGCAATCAAGGACACCTCACTGCCTCAGGCCCTAGAGATGGGAACAAAAGGGAGTTGGGGGCAGCAAACTTGGGGTCAATGACTTCATTAGCTGGAGCTGGAATTGGAAGATTCACCCCCAAAATGCAAATGGACCAAACTTATAAAAGTGTGAAACCCATGACCCATTGTCCATTTTTGGGTGGGTTTTTTCTGCCCTAAATGTACCTGAAGGCCCTTCAATAAATAGAACTGCTTTTTATTCTCTTAATTTTGCCTGGTCTCTGTTTTTAGGCAGCCCAAAAAACATCAGTGCCATCAGTGAAGATGGAGTGAGGTTGCTGTCCCTGCTCCTGGCTTTGGGGGTTTCTTCCTGCAAGAATTTGGGCAGTCCCTCCCTGGAGTGGGCTCTGGTCTCAGAGGGAACATGACATTATCTCACTTTTGTTTGGAGATCCAAAAGTGTTGTCCTTCTCTTTCTAGACAGGAATGGGTATTTGGGAGACCACGGAAGAAAGAGGAAAGGATTGTCAATAATTAGAAATTCAGCCAATTATAGGATGGTTTTGGTTGGAAGGCCATGGGCAGGGACAGCTTCCACTGCCACAGGTTTCTCAGAGCCCTGTCCAGCCTGGCTTGGAACACTTCCAGGGATGGGGCAGCCACAACAGCTTAACAAATGTTACATTTCTGTTTATGAAAAGGCTCTTTGGTGAGCTGGTGGCCGTTTAAACAGCTCCCTAATCTAGTGCAGTCTCTCAGAAAGGCCAGCAGTGGGTTTGCAGCACCTGAGATGGATGAGGTGGCTCCTCTGCTTTCACCAGGAGCAATTTATTTACAGGGCGAGGCTGTCAGCCCTGCATGAGCGCTGCCAAAGCTGCCAGGATGAGCTTTTGCTGGGTTTCTATTTCCAGCTTCAGCCAAAGCAGCCCTGCCTGGGCCATGGCTTTGTTCTGAGGAGGGTGAGATGGTCAAAAGGCAGCTCCTGCTCTCTCTTGCCAGCTCCTGGTGCTTCATGTGTCTAGCATGGTGCTGTGTGGGATGGCTTGGAGCAGAAATGAGAACTGTAAAGTGGTGTGTTGGAACCCAGGACATTGCTCTGGCTGCCCTGGAGGACTCCAGACCCTGGCAGGGGCTCAGAGACCTTGGCACAGAGTCAAAAACACCTGTGCCTTTGATTTTGAACCATGGAAACAATTCCCAACTTTGTGTGAGCCACAAGAGTCTGAGTAGAATGTTAGTGAATTTATCACTGGGTGAAAATGTAGAATTTTGGGGTTTTTAGAATGGGTGTTCAGGAGGAAGGATGGAGGGATTTGGATGGGAATTCCTCTGACTGCCCTGGAGGACTCCAGACCCTGGCAGGGGACTCAGAGACCTTGGCACAGAGTCACAAACACCTGTGCCTTAGATTTTAACCCATGGAAGCAGTTCCCAACTTTGTGTGAAGAGTTGCAAGTGACAAGAGTTTGAGTAGAATGTTAGTGAATTAATCACAGGGTGAAAAAGTAGAAATTTGGGGATTTAGAATGGGGGTTCAAGAGGCAAGATGGACGAATCTGGGGGTGTCCTGTCCTCCTCCTCCTCCTCCTCCTTCTCCCTCTTTCTCCTTCTCCCTCTTTCTCCTTCTTCTCTGTCTTCCTTCTTCCTTCTTCTGTCTTTCTTCTTTTTCCTTCTTCTTTTTCTTTCTTCTTTCTTCTTTCTTCTTTCTTCTTTCTTCTTTCTTCTTCCTTTTTTCTTCTTTTTCTTTCTTCTTTCTTCTTCTTCTTTCTTCTTCTTCTTCTTCTTGTCCTCCATCTTCTGCTGTGATGGTGGCACTTTGGGATTGGTTTAGAGTAGAGACAGACTGTCTAACATAGGTGATAGGTAGTGGAAAATTATTGTAAATAAAGTACACGTAGTTTTTAGTATAAAAAGCTAACACCACCCCAAGGGCGGTCAGTGTGCCACAACCCGACCTGCTGGACAGATCTCAGCAGGTCCAAAAGAGAATGTAATAGATAAGAGCAAATAAACAACCTTGAAAACCAGAGCTGAGGAATCCTGAATTCTTCTTCGAGCACGGGGATGGGAAAAAGAGACTTTTTAATAACTCAGGAGCCATTCCAACAACTCAGAACCCGAGAGTGGTGTTGCTCGTACCTCCATGGAGAATCAAAGCCTGATTTTTCTCTTTAGCTGGGAATTAGCTGGGGAAGTGACTCACTCTGCTAATGCTGCCTGCAGAATTATCCTGGCCATGGCACCTTGGGCTCCTCACTCACTCTGCTCCAATTGCTCTTGGCCAAATTTAAGATTTGTGATTTGGTTGCTTTTGCTGTGCTGCTTGCTAAGCTGCTGAGGGGATCAACAAGAGAGGTGGGAGGAACTGTTGGGAAAAATCAGGGATTTCATGGCATTGCCAGAATTCCAGAGCTCAGCCTGGCCTGGCTTGTGGCCTCCTTTGTTCTCCAGGAGAGATCAAACACCATGAGCTTTGGATCTGCTGTCCGTGGCAGGTTAATGTTTCTGTTCCTCTGGAGCCCACGGCTCAGAAGTAATGACCTGGTGAGAGGCACATCCAAACAGTCCATAGAAAGGTCATGATAACAATTACAGGAGTGCAATAAAAGCAATTAAGTATTCACAGCAGCTGATTCCTTGCTAAGGGCGGAGAGATCTCGTTTTGGAGAGGAGCAGAGGTCAGGCAGCAGAAAGGTGAGGAGCATATTTGATGTGGCAGGGAATGAATTCCCTGATTTGAGCAGGGTGAGTGTCCCTCTGATCCTTGCTCAGGGCTGGGCAGGAGCAGGGATCAGCACAGATTATGGAGAATCCTTCTTTGACACCTGCTCTGGGGGCTGGCAGGTGAAAATCTGCAGGGCTGGGAGGCGAAAATCTGCAGGACTTTGTGCTGTGGAGAGGCAGAGATGCTCACCAAAACCCTGTGGTGGTAAAAGTCCTTGGGGAGAGGGAGCAGCAGCAAGGAGGGGAAGGTGCACACCCTCTGTGGCTTCAGCAGCTCATTCCTGGGCTGAATGGATTGGGATGGGAGCATTCCTGGGCTGAATGGAGAAGGATGGGAGCATTCTGGGGTGAATGGAGAAGGATGGGAGCATTCTGGACTGAATGGATTGGGATGGGAGCATTCTGGGGTGAATGGATTGGGATGGGAGCATTCTGGCAGAAAGGAGCAGGATGGGAGCATTCCTGGGCTGGATGGAGCAGATTGGGAACATTCCTGGGCTGAATGGAGCAGGATGGGAGCATTCTGGGGTGAATGGAGAAGGATGGGAACATTTCTGGGCTGAATGGAGCGGGATGGGTGCATTGTGGGCTGAATGGAGTGAGATGGGAGCATTCCTGAGCAGAAAGAAGCAAGATGGGAGCATTCTGGGCTGAATGGTGTGGGAATGGGAGCATTCTGGGATGAATGGAGCATTCTGGGGTGAATGGAGCAGAATGGGAGCATTCCTGGGCTGAAAGAAGCAGGATGGGAGCATTGCTGGGAAGAAGGGAGAAGGATGGGAGCATTCCTGGGAAGAAAGGAGCATTCCTGGGCAGAAAGGAGCAGGATGGGAGCATTCCTGAGCCTAAAGGAGCATTCCTGGGCTGAAAGGAGCAGGATGGAGCATTCCTCACTCCACAGGCTCTATCTGCCTCGCTGCAGGCCTGTTCCTTCAGCTTTGCCAAAGGGTTTGTAGCTGCATCCTCTGCTGTGCAATGGCAACGTTTTGCTGCCAAGGTGATGGTGTAACTGAGATTGAAGGCCTGTGTGTGTGCAAAACCCTGCAGGGTTTGAAATGGGAGTGGGAACAGTCGTCCTCAATCTGCTCTTTTTGTGCTGTTGGATTAATCTCAGGGGGAAACTCGAAAAGAAAACACATTTCCCATGCCAAAGGTAAATGTTGGGACATTTCTGGGGGCAGTGATGGCATGTGCAGGGCAGGATTGGTCCCCCAGTGCTGGATGAGTGGGTGTGGGCACAAACCATCACCTCCAGCACTGCCAGGGCTGAGGAAGCAGCTGGGATTTATGTGCCTGGCTTTGGATCCACAGCAGAGCTGGGAAAAGGATCCCAGTGCCTGGGTTCTCAATCTTCTGCTGGGAAAAGGACCCCAGTGCCTGGGATCTCAATCTTCTGCTAATCACAGCACCCCAGGGGAATGGAGCCTTTCTCCACTCCTCTGGTGATGCTGCCCAGGGCTGGGAGGCACAGCTTGGGGTGGAGAGAGGCAAGGAGAGCTGTCAGTGCTGCCTGGGGCTGGCCAATCTCCTGGTGCTTCTGTCTGCGATGATGTGGGATGCTCTGGGATGTGGCAGCTGCTCTGGGATGCTCTGGGATCCTGTAGGAGCTGCCCTGGGATGTGGGAGCTGTTCTGGGATGCTGTGGGAGCTGCCCTGGGATGCCCTGGGATGTGGCAGCTGGAGAGATGGAGTCACACTCCCTGCTGTTAACCCCTGGCTGCCCTGTTTGCCCCTCTCCACAGGCACCATGCTGGCTCCCCTCTCTGTGGTGGGATGTTTGTTTAGCAGCAGTTTCACCTTCGTCTCTGAGCCTGGAGCAGGGCTGGGCAGAGGCAGTGTAATTAAAGTTTGTTCAGACAAAGCTCGGTGACGAGATGCAGTGTTGCTGAATCCACAAGGGGCACAATTAACTGATAAGAGTAAACTAATTGTTATTCATATTAAATTAGGGCACAGGTGATTTGGAAAATCTATAGACACTCCCATATGCTTTGCAGTTTTGCATTGCAGATTATGGTTTTATAAGGCCCTTCTGGGATTCGGATTAGAGAGGCAAAGTGTGGAGCTGTATCTAAACTGAACACACTCCTTCCTGATTAACTACATGATAAAAACATAAATGTGACCATCAGAGGATTTGTCACTGTTTGCATACTAATTTTTCTTTTCCAGGCATGAACACAACAGGTTTTTCTTAATATATCCCAGTGATTTTGTTTAGTGGCAGCTTGGTAAAGCCAGAGAGGGTGACGTGATTGCTGTGTTGTCACATAAGAGTTTGGAGCTGGAGGTTGAGAGGAAGGAGGGATTTGTCTTTCCAAACAAGCTGTGGATCTGCTGGTAGACAAAACCAGCACTGAGAGAGAAAAGAAACCATGGGAAGGATTCCACTGATTGATGAATGGGAAAAGAGATTTGCTTTTACAAATAAACTTTAGGTTTGCTGAAAAATTAAATTAGACATTGAAAGATGAAAGAAACAATGGGGAAAACCCTAAATTCCATAAGAATTAAAAATTAAAGGGGGGGTTATATATTAGTGGGAAATTTTTGGTATCAGGGGTTCCGGGAAGTCTGAACCTCTCAAGTACCTCAGAAATGGGGAAAGAGAGAAGGGAAATATGGCTGGGAAATTGGGATAAAAAGGAGGCTGTGTCCTCCAAAAATTGAGAGACCCCAGGGGATGCCCCATGGCCTCTCCCTTGATTGGAATAAAGTTCCAGGACTCCTCTGTCTCCTTTTTGGACATAAACCTCTGGTGTTTGTGGATGAATTTTCCTAACAAGGTTAACAGCAGGGAATGGGGACATGGCAGGGACATGACTGCCACAGGAGCTGGTTCTTCTGTGCTGTGCCACCACGCTCTGTGGATATTTGCAGGGCTGTGCTCACCCTGCCAGGATGAGGTGAGGCTGCAAAGAGGTGCAGTCTCTCCACACAGCCTGGGAAAGCCAGGCTGGAGCTTTTGGAGCAGTTCTGTATCAGGCTCTGTTGGTTTAAAACATCTCTGAAATGAATATTTATAAATGGGGCACGAAAAAAGAATCTAAATTGCTTGTGTGATCTTGGGATGTGAGATATTATGATTATTTATGTGCTTCTATGTCTCGCTTTATCAGTTCATTGTGTTGCAATCCCAGAGTGTCACAAGCTGCTCTTGAAGAAGGTTCTCTCTCAGATAGAGCCAAAACTGCCTGGAGAAGCAGTGGTGGGAAATGTGGGGACAGCAAGGCAGGAAATGGGGCAGAGGATGAGCCAACAGCCCAGCTGAGTGTTGAGGGAGAGAGAGATGCAGGCTTGGACTGGCTGCTGACCCTGAAAACAAAGAGTCTGTGACTTTTGTCATCCTGAGGTCCCCATTTGGAGTTGTCTCAGCACACCCACTGTTGGGGAAGATGAAACAGGAAAGCCTTATCAATATGATTGTCTCGCAAAAGATTTTGAGAATATAGAAACTATAAGCGAGATTGAAATGAAAGCAAGCTTTGAGATACCTCAGTTACTGAACAACTGGAAAACAATGGTGTGGCCAGCTGAAGGCAATCCCCTTTTGATGGAACAACACCCTCTGCTTGCAGACAGGCCCAAGGGTCAGAGCAGACCCTACAGCTTGGCAGAAGGGGCCCAAAGAGGAGATTTTAGGGTTTAAAATGTAACACAGGATGGTAATGTAATGATTCTTATAGGCTGTATGTAAATGCTGTAGGATTTGTATCTTGTACTAGATTGGTTAGTGAGAATTAGAATATTCAACACAGAAGATTTATGGCGTTGTAATGGGAACCTTGCTCTCTTACCCCTTTTACTCTCTTACCCTTCTACTCTCTTACGCTTTTACTCCCTTATCTTTTTATGCTCTTACCCTCTCACCCTCTCTCCCCGTCTCTTCTCTCAGGCCTGCTCCGAGCTGTGGCTGGCAGCTCCCACCAGGGCCCTGCACCCAGGCCCTTTGCAATAAACCCCAAGTTCCAAGCCCTGGCTGCAGAGATCTCTCATCTCCATCTGTCCCCACCGTCCTACCCCCGACGCTCCTACACGCCACAGACCCAGCAATAATTCCTGCACGTGTTGGCTTCCCCTCCTCCCTGGTCAAGCTGTGGCATCCAGCAAAGACAGGAGCTCCTGACCTGTGTGAGGGGTTTGGAAATGGAGCTTAATCACAGAGCAACATGGAGAGAGCTGGTGGTGTTTGTTTGCTCACAGGGTGCTTCCCAATAAATTAAAGCCCCTCAGAGAACAGTTCGGGGTGTGATTTAGCACCCTCTGAGCTGTTCTGCTCCCTGAGCAAGTTCTGCCTTTGATCCTGGATAGGATAACCATGGGGAAAGGCTGGAGCTGGACAAGGGGGCTGGGGGTTATTGAAGCACTCTGCCAGCTCCTAGCAATGTTAAACCATTTTCTCTTGGATGTTCCCTGAGTTCAGTTCACCTGTGCTGGGTCTTCAGCCCTCAAAGAGTTTCTCCCAGGAGTTTAAGGAGCACCTCTGTGTAGGAATGTGCTCCCTGTATTGCCCAAACTATCCTTTGTCTCCTTAAAAAGTAAAAAAGCCCAAAAGTTTCTTTTCTCAATTAGCAAAAAAGACACCTCATAGGACCTTGGGGATGTCACCTCAAACTTAAGGATAGCCAGTTGGACAAGAGCCAAAAACCAATTTACTAGAAAAAGAAGAGAACAAAGGAACTAAATGCTTTTGTGGGGTGTTTTACCAGGAGCAAGAACCTCTTGCACCTAGCTCGGGTTTTCTCTGTAAAGAGTTTTGTTATTTTGCCTTTTATTAAAACTTTTTGTTTCCAACACTACCACAGAAGCCATCCTGCTGATTTTATGCCATCTAAGGTAGCTGAGCTATCTTGGGTGTGATACAGATCTCCAAGAGCTTATGAGACTTGGCTTGAAGAGACCATAAATCCCCTCTGTCCATGTGGAGCTCCAGGCACAGCTCTCATCCCCTGGGCTCTGAGCTGGTGCAGGCTCAGTGTCTCAGCAGGAGCGAGCAGGGGGTTTGTGTAAGGCTGAGGTGCCTTCACTGGAGGAAATCCTGGTGGGAAAGGCCAGGCTGGGGCTGGATTGCAGGGGAGAGCACCACCTGCTGATCCAGCGCCACGGCTCCTCTGCTCTCCTCAGCTTCTGACCTGCTCCTGAACCTGCTGTGCGCTGCTGTGAAGCATCCTGAGAGCTGCACTCACAGGTCAGGGAATAGAAACCTTCTCCATCCACTGCCAGAGCCTTGGAGGGGTGGGCAGCTCCTCTCTGCTGCTGGGGAAGAAAAGTGTCTCCCTGTCCCTGAGCCTGCTTGTTGCAGTGTGATGCAATTTCCTGTTTTAGCTATCCCAGTCCTTTCCCAGGTGTGGTAATACCTTCTCCCTTCCCCTCCCCTTGCCCCCTTGCTAAATGCTGTCTGTCAATCTTAACATTCCAGCAAGGGCGTCGTGTGGTTGGTGAAGTTCAAAAGATGCTTCTCAGCCCTGGGGTCATTGGCCTGGCCAAGTGTCATTTGTCCCCTGAGACTCCCCCCACCTCCCACTTGGTTGGTGCCATACCTGCCCTTTTCCTCCCCCTCCCCCCGAGCTTAAAAGGACACTGAGACCATGTGGTCGGGATTCTGTTGGAGCTGTTACCAAGATTCAGAGATTTGTGACCCTGGAGTAAAACTCTGGATTAACCCTCCGGCAGAATCCGTCTCCTTTTCCTCTTCACCTTGCCTAAAGCCTTTCCATCAGAGGTAAAGCCTGAGTTCCTGCTTGCCTGGACTTGTCCCAAGTGCCAGCTGCAACATACAGCCAGCCAAAGGTGTCTCTGAGGTGAAACACCGCAGCTGCCGCCTCTGGTCAAGCAGCAAGGGTCAGACGAGCCCAGACACGTTCCACCCGGTAATATTGGGATAATATTCCAATACCTGCTGGTCTGTGGCCCTTGGTAAGTAATAGGGTTAGGGTTATGAGGACAGATAGCACAGCAGGTGCTTGTTGGAGGGTGTTTTTGCCCAGTGTGCAAATGTCAACCAAAGCAGGAGCAAGGATCTGTTCGGAGAGTGGGAGGGACTGGGTGGGTTGAAGGGAGCACCATAAACAGTGGGCTGTGGTTTGGTGGGATGGAGGGTGAACACAAATTTTCAGTTTGGTTTCTGGGTCGGAGCAGCTACAGCCACTGTGGGAAGAAGGGGAGTGGTGTTAGGTTGGCAAAGTGGACAGAATTTGGCATTTTGTTCCTCTCACAACCTCTGGGCTGTCATGCAGGTGAGAGGGACCATCAAGTGACACAGAGACACACACAGAGGCATTGCTCCATCCCTCTGGATGAAAATTACAGCATGACACACCCAGAGCTGCTCCTGGTGATCAGAGCTGCAGAACAGCCATGCAAAGACACTGCCCTGACATTTGTCACGAAGACACTGCCCTGGCATTTCCCAAGGCTGTCCCTTTGAACCAAGGGCAGGGCTGGGTCTAAGGAGCTCAGGGCTGAGTCTAAGGAGCTCAGGGCTGGGTCTGAGGAGCTCAGGGTTGGCATTTCAGCATCTGGCCTGTGCCACTGCAGGCAGTCCTGTGTCCAGTCTGGCACCACAAGGTGATGATTGCCTGGGGAAACTCCCAGAGGGGAGGTAATTCCTGTGCTCAGGCAGGAGAACAGACAGTGCTGCTGGGGTGTGAAGCTGTGGCTGGGACAGCAGCAGAGGCTGACAGCTCTGTGGTCAGGAATCTCGGGGATCTCTCCAGCTGCTCCCAGCCCCATGCCTGTGCGTGCCCTGCTGAAGCATACTGTCCTGGATTGCCAAGCACGTTGTTTTCTGTTTGCCATCTGTATGGCAGCTGTCCTCTGTCAAGTGGGCAGTTTTCCTTATCTCTTCCATACCCACTCTTCCCTCGGGGAGACACCTGCTGATAACAGCTGTTGAATGTCACTGCATGACTGATAAGAACTACAGCATCCCATTGGGAGATGTGAGCCCAGAGGGAGGAGCCAAGCATTCCTACCCGGATAGAATCTGGAGATTCTGGAACACCAGCACGGCTTCTCCACTGGATTTCCCAGAGGAGCAGCAGCTGCCTCTTCCCCTGGATCTCCAGAGGCAGAGACTGCACCCTTCTCCAGGATCCCTGCTCCAGCAGAACCACCCCTGACACTGCAGGAGGGCTGAGCCACAATTCCAATGGGACTGCTGCCAGCACCCTGACACACAGGGTGTCAGGTTGTGCTCTGACTCTGTCAGTGTTGGTTTAGTTACTGCATTGTTTATTTTATATTTTTATTTTTTTCTCTATTAAAGAACTGTTATTTCTGCTGCCATATTTTTGCCTGAGAGTCCCCCCTTTTAATTTCAAATTTATAAAATTCAGAGGGAGGAGAGTTTACATTTTTTTCCGTTTCATTTTCTCCTGCCTTCCTTAGCAGACACCTGTCTTTCCAAACTAAGACAAACACCCTGCTATTTACTGAGGACTGGCCCTGGTGCTGTCCCTTTGCCCCTCACAGCCCTGCCTGATGAGCTGGTTGTTCACTGGAGAGAGGCACCACTCCTGTCCATGCCTGGCTCTGAGCATGGATGCTCCCAGCACTGCCAGATGGCAAACACAGGGAGAGGAGAGCAGGGAGCTGCAGCTCTGCTTCCTCACAGGAAAAAAGCCTGGAGGGAGCGAGCCTGCCCTGGCCCTGCTGCTGCCTGGCTCTGGAGTTGGGAAGAGCAAGACGGAGCAGGGTCAAGGACTGAGCCCTGAGCCCCAGGGTGGCTGGGGCAGCACAGGGTGTGGGGCTGCGAGTGTCTCCTTTAGGTTTGCACGTGTCTCCAGCCCTGTGGAAACAAACCTTACATAAACCTAGCCGGAAGCACAGCATTAATATTTAAAAAAATGACATTTAAGGCATTGGATGTGTGCTGTGCTCTCCAGCAGTGTCTCTGTGTTTGCGTGTGTGCGCTCACGCTCCGGGCTTTGTTTTCCTTTTATAGTGGATTGTTGTGTGTATGTGTTTTACTCGGGGTGTTCTGTGCTATAATAAGAAGGGGGAGGGAGCAGGGAAATGCTGCTCTGTTTATACACACTGCTGTCAACAGCGATGCTGCCTCTTCCAGGTTCACATCCTCCCTGAAGCTCCTGGATCCAGGCAAAGATTCCCCCCTTGATCCCAGGATCCTGCAGGACTGCCTGAGCCTCTCCTCCCATTCCCTCTCCTGGAATTTGGCCCAGGGGGGTGTGGCACAGCCCCATGCAGGGTACAGACAAGTGGATATGTGAAGGTTCAAAGGGACAACCTTGGGAAATGTCAGGGCAATGTTTTTGCATGGTTGTTCTGCTGCTCTGATCACCAAGAGCAGCTCTGGGTGCGTCACACTGGGATTTTTGTCCACAGGGATGAAGCAATGCCTGTCTATGCCCCTCCTGAGCTTCCTTGATACTTTTCCCAATGCTTTCCACCTTTGTGAGTCTTCTGAGGCACTGGTGCAGGGCTCAGCCTGAAATGTTACTGCTCACCCATAATTTTATAAATCTCAGGTGTAGCACATCTCCTTCCCCTCCC
Organism: Camarhynchus parvulus; assembly: GCF_901933205.1. Classification (NCBI taxonomy): domain Eukaryota; kingdom Metazoa; phylum Chordata; class Aves; order Passeriformes; family Thraupidae; genus Camarhynchus; species Camarhynchus parvulus. The sequence continues at coordinate 7,706,664 of NC_044594.1, read as the reverse complement.
CCCTGAATTTTGATGTGTTTAGGTGTTGTGGCAGGAGCATTTTTATGCCTCTTCTCTTCTTCTTTTTTTTTTTTCCCTGAAATATTCACTGAATTTGCCCTTTTCTCATTCTGATACAGGCCTCAAGGGACAGATCCCTCCTATCCATCTCCAGCATGCCATAACAGCCTGGGACAAGCTGGAAAAGCACTGGGTCTGAATCCACCCTTTTGATATAAGTGGACATTGTGCATTTTTAATAGACATGGAGCTCAGTGAAACCCTTAGTACTAGCTGAGCTGGCACAAAATTCCCAGGCAAGGAGTCTTTGGAGCTGATCTCTCCCTAGGTACCTTGCAGAAAATGAGACCAAGGACAAAAAAAGGCCACGTTTCCCTTTGATTGCAGGAGCTGCTGTGTTTTGCAGAGGGGGTGGCTGAGCAGGAGCTGCCTGGCTGTGCATGAAGGACTCTGGGCTGGCAGTCCTTGTTCATCCTGTTCTGCCACAGAGTAGGTGCAGCTTGCAGGGAGAGGCTGCTCAAAGCTCCTTCCTTCCAGCATCACCTTCATCTGGAGGCTTCATCTCCCTGCTTTGTCCAGCACATGTTCAGCAAAGCTCATTTCCACCTGAGGCGGGGGTGTGGAGCCCTCCAGCTCACCCCGCTGCAGGAATAAGGAGTGTGGGAATCCCTGTGCCTCTGATGCTGCAGCTGGGCTTTGTCAGCGGGCCTGATCCTTTGTGGGTGACGTTTGGATTTCCAAACTTCTCAGCAGAAATCTCTGCATCCCCTGGAGATGCACAAGTTAAAGCTGGAGTCTGAATGCTGTCGGTTCAAAATCAAAAGTTCCAGTGAAAATGGTGGGAATCCCTGGTGAAGATCCCTGAGGTTGCTCCATGCTGTGGATCCCAGATCCCTGTGTACTCTAGCTTCCACCAGTCAACAGAATGATGGGTTTTGTTTTTTTTTTTTTTTACTTTGTTCTCCCTTTTTTGGTAAAGCATAAGTAAATCTGTCTATACCTACAGGTTTCCATGGCACTGTAACCTTACAGAGAGGGAGCAGCAGGGGAGGATCTGTGGATCTGGGCACGTCCCCTGTGGAACAGGGAGAGATAAATGGGGGTACTTGGAGAGGATTGATGTGGTTGGAAGCAGCTCAGGACAGGTGAAAGGTGCCTCACCCCCAAGCTCAGCAGTGACTTTTGGCTCAGGTTAAACTGCCCAGCTGGCATTTGGAGACACACTCACTGTGGTGTTCAGCCTGCTGGGAGAGATCTGCTGCTGAGCAGGGTCAGCTACTAAAGGGCAGGATAGGAGATGAGATCTTTTTTCTCCCTGGCCCCTCAAGCCCTGCCTTCTCCAAGTGATCCCCAAGGAGGAAGGGAGCATCCCTGTGGTTCTGTGCATGGATAAAGGTCTCACACAGGTCCTGTGAGCCTGCTGGGCTGGGTGCAGATGTCACAGCTCAAGGGCAGCCCTAGTCACATCCAGAGCCTCCTTCCCATGGGAAAACGCTCCTGCTGCCCTTTGTCCAGTGCCAGGACCCTTGGGCAGCCCCCAGGAGGGACATGGGGGTACTCAGTGTCTGGGTGGGGATGGCTGAGCAGGGCTGTGGGAAGGCTGGTGCTGTGGGGAAAGGCAATGGGATGAGCTGTAAGGAGGGCTGCCCACTGCTCCCAAAGCCTGGCTGGGCTCAGCTGGGAGCCACCAGCACGGGCACAGGCAGAGAGGAGCTGAGGGGGCTCCTCTGAAGAGTTGGAAGTGGAGCCAAGCTCTGCCTGCCACCCTGGGGGCTGGAGGGGAGCCTTGCCTCACACCCAGCACATGGTCACCTTCTGAGCTTCCTCTGAGCAATGCTGAGCCCCCTCACCAGCCAGAGCCTCTCCATCCCCATGCCATCCCATGCCATGCCATCCCGTCCCGTCCCATCCCATATCCCATCCCATGGATCCCATCCCATTATCCCATCCCATGGATCCCATTCCATCCCATATCCCATCCCATATCCCATCCCATATCCCATCCCATTATCCCATCCCATTATTCCATCCCATATCATCCCATGGATCCCATCCCATCCCATCCTCATCCCCATCCCCATCCCCATCCCCATCACCATCCCATTATCCCATCCCATCCCATCCCATGGATCCCATCCCATTATCCCATTATCCCACCCCATCCCCTCTCTCCCCGCGGCCGCAGCTCGGGCTGTGTTCAGGGTGAGCAGAGCAGATCCGATTCTTCCCGGGGCCCTTTCCCGGCTGTGGCCGCCGCTGTCGCAGGGAGCGGTGCCCCTGCCGGAGCGGGATCAATTGGTACAGACCATTCCCTGAGCATCCCCTCCTGTGGCAGCCAGAGCCTGCCGGCGCTGCTCTGGATACAAAGCAGCCACGCTCTGCCTCCTTCCTCCCGCATCCCGCTGGCCTCCTCCTCCTCCTCTTCCTCCTCCTCCTCCTCCTCCTCCCTGTTTGCTCGCTCTCTTTCTCCCCCGAACGCCAGGCTGCAGAAGGCAGAGCTGCGAGCCGGAGCACAGCGAGGAGCTCCCCGAGGCTGCTCCTGGCCGAGGGAAACGCGGACAGGGATGCGATGAAGCAGCGCCGTGCTTGTTGCCTGGATTAAGAAAGAAAACATTTAAAAAAAAACCTAAACAAAGCGAGAAAAGCACCACAAACCCGGACGCAACAAACGAGGCGGAAAGAGGGGAGAGGAGGAGGCGGAGGTTGCTGGATGGGCGAGGAGCCGCTTTGAATCGTGCCTCTGTTCGCAGGGATTAGAGCATGAATGGGAGCAGCTTCCCGGCCGCGATGGAGACAGAAGGCGGCTCCGGCTGTGCTAACAAGGTAACTCTGGCTGCCTCCTCCGGCTGCATGGCTGAGCCGAGCAGGACACGCATCCTCTGTGCCCAGGGTGTGTGGATGCAGCGGGCAGGGCACGGGAGGGAGCAGGAGATGCTCGGAGCGGTTTTTCCCTCCCCTCCCAGCGCAGTGAGAGGACGCAGAGCGGGTCCGGGGGGCTGCGGTGCTGGAGATTCACTTTGCCTCCGCTTTGCCTGAGGACACCGAGCTGCTTTCCCCGGGGATCGCTCCAGGAGCTCCCAGCATCGCCCTCCCGACCCTGCGCTGCCCCGGGGTCCCTCGGGCTCTCGGGGACCTCGGTGGCTCTGCATCCTCCCGAGCATCCGTGCACAATGAGGGGAGGGAGGTGAGAGGCCACCCGGAGTTGCTGTTCCCCTCCCTTGGTCATCCTCTGCCTTTTCTTCGCACCGGAGAGGGATGGGATGCAGGAGGAGGGGGAACTGAGATTGCATTCAATCGTGCCAGCAGTGCCGAGAGCCAACTTTGAGGCTGCTTAAAGGGAAAAGCTTCCCGAGTGCTGTGTTTTTCTGGGGGAAGAGGAGATGGCTGAGCAAGGCTTTGCCGTCTGAGGAGGGGTGTCTGTGTTGTGGTGTGGAGTGGGAGTGGGAGCGGATGAGAACCAGAGGATGAGGGAGAAAGTCAGGGCTGATCAATGAAGCTGCCCACAAATGATGCTTTCCTCTCCCTGCTGGGCCTCTCTCTGACTCAGTTCCTGGGTCTCTGACTGTGAAACTCCGAATTTCTCTCAGTCAGGGCAGACAGCACAACTTCAAACAGGGCTGCGAGGTGCCTTTAGCCAGATGTTGGGGAAAGCCCCGAGGAGAGCCCGACGTTCGCAGCTGTGGAGCCCCTCCCCAGTTATTCCCAGCGAGCCGAGCTCCTGCCTGGCCATCCCTCACTACCTCGGGCAGGAATCCTGCTGCTGCCACGTCCATTTGCTCCCATTCCCCTCCTCCCCTTGCCTCCAGGGGCTGCTTGATGGCTCCTGGCACGGGGTTAGGAATCGTTTGCTTTGATTGCTGAAATAACGACGTGTCCCAGAAGTCCGCGCTGGTGCGAACACGTCCTGAGCCCCAGAGTGCCACCAGTCCCTGTAAGAGCCTGGATATGCAGGAGCAGTAATGCAGGAACATTAAGGGAGTTTGTGGCCCGATGTGAGGCACTGGCAGAGACTCTGGAGTCTCTTGCACTGCTCTGCACACGCTTGGATTTTTTAGCGTCCCTGAGCATCCACCTGAGGGAGTGGATTCGCCAGGATTTGGCTGGAAGGTCACAAGGGCTGGGATTTCTTGGCTTACCTGGCAGAGATGGGACTGAAAGGGTGTGGAGAGGAAAATGGAGGCACTGGGCAAACAGTGGGGAAAATACCTTCTTTCTGTGTGAAACTCCAAACTCTGGTGTCTGTGCCGGCCTCGAGGGATGTGGATGATGTTCTGGTGAAGGAATTCAAGAATTAGGAAGAATATTTCTCCCAGGAGGGTTAATTCTGTGGTAGGGGCTTTGGAAATGGTCAAAGCCAGCAGGACAGCGGCTGTTGCTATAATGGGAAGGCAGCTGATCAATAATTTTATTTTCCTGTTTGAATATTTATGGGTGTGGGGAAGGCAGAGGAAGAAACATGCAGTCAGTGATGCTGGCTCTGGGTACATTCCCATTCCAAAGGGATCTGAATTCCAATTCCTGGATTTCAAATCCCTTCCTGCACCCCTCCATGGGCATTCCTGGGGAAATGCTGGGGGGATCCCAGCAGTGCCCTGACAGCTCCAGCGGGAGCTGGCTGACCCAGCAGGATGCAGAACAGGGGACAGAAGCCTCATGTTCTGCTTCTCTGGGACAGAGAAGCCAAAGGATCTCCCTGAGGGTCTCCCTCACTGCAAGAGTCCCCAAGAGGAGAGGGGCAGAGCTTTCCCACTTGGCTTCCCAAAGTTTCCTGACCCACCAGGGTGGCTCAGAGTGACCAAAGTGCCCCAAGCCAGGCAGGGGCTGTCACCCTGTCTGTGTCACAGCTGGCACAGGGCAGTGCCACCAGAGCCCAGCCAGGCTCAGGGATGCTGGATCTCCTCTTGCCTGCCTGTTTGTGGTGCATCTTTCTGGGGTTTCTCTGCAGCTGCGCACCTCTGGAGGCCAGGAGAGCTCTGAGTGCCCCCAGAGTGCAGGGCTGGTGAGGTTTCAGCATCCTCAGCCCTGCTGCATCCTCCTGGCAATCCTCAGGGAGATCTGGCCTAAGCTCACCAAGAATCCTTCCAGGACTGAAGTGTGAGCACACACTCCCTCCTTGGCCAAAGCTGGCTGTTCCCAAAATGCTGCTTTCTGAACCCAAAACAGGGCACCTGCCCCTTCAATCTCTTCCAGCCCTCTCCTGTTGCCACAGCACAAGCCTTGGGAAATGACAAGAACTGTCTTAACAAGGGACACCAGGGCAAATGTTGCGTTTCATTTTTCAGTGGGTTTTGCAGACATGCCTTTTGTGGTGATTTTGCTCTCTCTTGCCCTTGTTCTATTTCTACTGGCTCAAAAAGGAAAAAAAAGTTCTGCAAAAAAAGCAATTTTTAGTTCCTCCAACAAAACCCAGTGAGCAGATCTGAATCCAGAGAAGGACAGGAGCTGGTCCTTTCTTGCATTTCTGTGCATTTTCTGTGGCAGGGATGAGCACTGCCAGAGGCTGCCTGAATTCCAGGACTGCTTTTCAGCAAGATCCCTGACCTCTGGGGATGCAGCAAGCCTTGGTCAGCATCCTCCTCTGTGGCCGTGCCCTCAGTGGCTCCCTCAGCCGGCAGGCCTTCATTTCCTGCCTTGAAAAGTTCGGTGGGCTGCAGCTGTAAGTTGTGCTTAGCTGGAGGAGCATTTGGTGCGGCTTTGATATCTTGTGTGCTGCTGTGGTCGCCAGAAACTGATGCCTTGTGCAGGCTGGCCTAGAGCAGAGGCTGGACAGAGTTACAGAATAAAGCAGGGATTTATTAAAAGGCCTCAAAGAATCCACCTTGGGCAGTGCAAGAGCCCAGCCAGGGCTGCACCCAAGATGAACCAAAACGGTCCCAAAATGCACGACCGCTCCCGGGGTCTCTCCCTTGGATCAGTTCTGCTCCATTTGCATCTTGCAGTTCATTGTCCCATTCCAGCTTTAGCCCAGGCAGTCCCATCCTGCTTGTTTTTCTCTCTCCAGCCCACGGTGTTTGTGCTCTTGGGCTGAGATTTGGATCATTTGTCCTTGGTGCCCAGCTGGAGCAGGAATTGTTTTGTCTCCCTGCTCTGTGCACAGAGCTCAGCATCCCCTCATATGGGACCCAGACCCACACAATAAAGCAGCACAGAGTGTGAAAAATAGAAAATCCAAAACCTGAGGCATGAGCTTCAACCCACCCGAAGGCAAAGCTTGTTCTGGGATCCATGTCTTTGGAAGGTGCCTCTGTGGGTCCTTTTTCCCTGGGATGTGTTGTCGGCTCATGTTCTGCCTGAGGAGATCCTGGATCAGCCACCTGCCCCTGCTGTGCTGCTGTGGTGGCAGGAGGAGTGACCCATGCCAGGAGGGCTGAAGGGTGAGGACGGACTCTCCCTTCTCCTCCTGCATTTCTTGACTTTTTGTGTTTGGTTTGGCCATCAGGGCTGGATTCACCTCCAGGAGCTGAGGAGGGATTTGCTGAGCAGACACCATGGGGTACGGTCCATAATTAATCTCCATCTCCTGCTGGAGACCCAAGGAGCAGCCCCAAGTGCTGGCAGTGCCACGGGGTGTGGGTCACTGTGGAATAAATCCTGCTCCAGCTGTGCTGGGAACTCCACATCCCCAGGGAATGACAGAGTGGGCAAATTCCCAGTGCTGGGGAGCTCATCCTGCTCTCTCAGTGCTCTCTCCTAGAAATTTAGGCACTTCAGCCCTCCTCCTACACTTATCCCTCTCCCTCTGTGGGTTTTTGGTTGTACCAAGTGTCACTTCCCAAAAGACTTTGTTCACAGGCTCAGAAAATTATTCCTGGGCAGTAAAACACCTTAGAACACAATTCCACACCCATTTTTTCCATCCTGGAAGGGAGTTCCTTCCCCCTGCACAGTTCTGAATAGTAGAATACCTTAGAGCACACTTCCACAGCCCTTTATCCATCCTGGAAGTGAGTTCTTTCATTCTGCACAGTTCTGAGCAGGAATACACCTTGGAGCACGATTCCACACCCATTTTTCCATGCTGGAAGTGAGTTCCTTCCCTCTGCACAGTTCTGGGCAGTAAAACACCTTAAAGCACAATTCCACACCCATTTTTCCATCCTGGAAATGAGTTCTTTCATTCTGCATAGTTCTCACCAGTAAAACACCTTAGACCACACCTCCACACCCATTTTTCCATGCTGGAAGTGAGTTCCTTCCCCCTGCATAGTTCTGGGCAGGAATACCCTTTGGAGCATAATTCCACAGCCATTTTTCCATCCTGGAAGTGAGTTCTTTCATTCTGCAGTGTTCTGGACAGGAATACACCTTGCAGCACACCTCCACACCCATTTTTCCATGCTGGAAGTGAGTTCCTCCCCCCTGTGCAGTTGTCCTCACTCTGTTCCTGCCCTGCCCGGGTACCACAGAGCCTTGAAGGCATTTCCCAGCTGCAGTGGTGCCTCTGAAATCCCTCCAGCTCTGCTCTCCCTGTGAGCCACGGCCAACACAACACGATATGCCTGCCTGTGACAGCAGAATAAATAGGAAATGCTCGAGATCCCCCTCCTGCCTGCATCTGAGCTGTTTTCCTAAAGCCAGGACAACAGCTAAGCCTCTGTCTAGGGATTTTTGTGCTGTTCTTGAAGAGCAGTGCAGAGGAAATGGAAAGCTGTGGCTCAGGAGGAAAAGCCTGCTCACCCCCAAAAAATGGGGAACCTTTTGCTTCAGTGTTCTGAAGGTTGGGGTGTTGCCTCAGGTAGGTTCAGCTGTAAAGAAAAAGAGGACTTTCCAGGGTGAAGCTCATCTGATCTAAAGGAATTCCCCTAAAACAGACCAAATTGTTGTTTGCAAAGAGAATAAAGACAGGCGGCTCTGCTGAGGGGACCTCCCTGCTCCTGTGGCCCTGCAGGGAGCAGGAGAATGAGGCACACTTCACTCTCTGACAGGACACAGAGCCATGGGATTTGTCTCAGTTGCCTTGCTGGACATCATTCCTAAATGCTCTGCAGGTTACTCTGCAGATGAAAGGCAAAAAAACACCCAAAAAACCAAAACAAACAAACAAACAAAAACCCAACAAAAACCAAACCAAACAAACAAAAACAAACAAACAAAAAACAAACAAACAGAAAAATAAAAACACCAAACTTACTGGACATCATTCCTCAATACCCTGCAGGTTCCTTTGGCACCTAAAGGCAAAAGAAAAAAAAAACCAAAAAAAAAACCAAAAAAAAACCAAACCAAAACAAAAACACAAAACAAAAAACAAGCAAAAAAAAAAAAACCACAAAAACCCAAAAAACAAACAACAAAAAAAAAGAAACAAAAACAACAACCAAAAAAAGGCTACTCCAGGAGAAACACCCCGAGTCTGCCTCACCTTCCATTGAGCTGGAAAGAGCCCAGAGCAGAAGGAGGGATGCTGAGGCTGTGCTCTGCATTTCATGAATGGATGAATGTAGAGACACTAGAGGGGATTTGGAGGGGATTTGGAAGCCTGCTCCAGGATTTGTCTGGCACACAGAGCATTTATAATACTTCCAGCATTATCATAACATAATGCCAGCGTGATTTGGGGCCCACTCGGGCTCTCAGTGAATAAAGAGCAGCACTCCTGTCACCATCAGGGGGACAGGGATCTCACTTGGGATGAGTTGGGGTTTGCATGGTCCAGATTCTTGTCCTGGTGGCCCCAAGCAGGGGCTGAGACGCTCTGGTGTGCTGCTGTGAGGGTGTCAGTGTGACAATGGGTGGGTCTGGTGTTTGCTGGGTCCCCCAGATGCTGGTGATGGAGAGAGATGGGGAGACTGACTCAGTGATCAGAATCTGATTTTATTGTGGGATACAAACACTTATATACTATTTCAGGGAGACTAGCGATGTGTGCTGCAATGATTAGGTTAAAATCACACGCACAAACTTATGCATATAACAACATCTCTTGCTTGCAGAGTTTAATGGGATTTTCTTTTTCTGGTAAACCTGTCTGATTGAATCTTCTTGCAATCCAGGTCTAATTTTCAAAGTTCCATTTGCTTTTGCCAAGGCATGCTGTTATCAAATCTCTGATGTTAACCAGGTCCAAAGTCCATCATCTGTTTTGTGTCCCCCAACATTCCAACACCCAGATGAAGGAAGGAATGATGAATCTGACTCCACGTTCTCAGAAGGCTAATTTATTATTTTATGATACTATATTATATAAAAGAATACTAAACTATACTAAAGAATACAGAAAGGATACAGACAGAAGGCTAGAAAGAATAGTAATAAGAACTTGTGACTCTTTTCCAGAGTCCTAACACAGCTTGGCACTGATTGACCAACCCAGGGCAGGGATCAGCTGGGGTGAATCCTCACCACCACACCTGGATGGAGGGAAGCAGGAGCTGCTCTGAGGAGCTGGGGCTGGGTGTCCCCTGCTCTGTGGTCAGAGTCCCTGCCATGCCCTCTGTGCCCTCTGTGCCTGTGGGGAGCTGTCAGTGCAGCCCAGGGGCCAGGCTTTGGGTGTCAGAACCCAGCACATCCCTCTGGCTGGCCTGAGCAGCCCAGACCCTGCCAGGGGGCTCAGGGACCCTGGCACAGAGCCCAAAATGCCCCTGTGGTTTTGATTGTGACCCATGGAGCAAATTACCAACCTTATATGAAGATTTGCAAGCCATGACAAATTAAGTAGAATGATAGTGAATTTATCATGGGGTGAAAAAGTAGATTTTGGGGTTTTTAGAACAGAGGATTCAGGGGGCAAGATGGAGGGATCTGGGCATGTCCAGCCTTTCTCCTTCTTCTTCTTGGCCTCCGTCTTCTGCTGTGATGTTGACACTTACAGATTGGTTTAGAGTAGAAGCTCACTGTCTAACACAGGTGATAGGTATTGGGAAGTAATTGTAAACATCGTACACGTAGTTTTTAGTATAAAGACATAACACAGCCCTGGGGCAGGCAGAGTGCCTGGAACTGTCCTGCTGGATGGACCTCAGCTGGACAGGAGAAAGAATTTTATAGATAAGAAACAATAAACAACCTTGAGACCGAGAAATTAAGAGCTCTGACTCTTTCTTCAAGCACCAGGCTGGGAAAAGAGACTTTGGAACTTTCCTCGGGGTCACTCTGAGCAGCAGAGGTCCCGACATTTGGGGAGTGGGCAGGAGCTGAGGGACCCTGAGGGACATTGGGCAGTGGTGAGGGGGAGGCTGGCCGGGCTGCTCCTCCTGTCCCTCACAGAATAACCATAAATCCCCAAAAAGGAGGGATCCAAGCCAGAGCAGATCCCCTCTCCTCTCCCTGAGTTCTGGCTGGGAAGGGAGCAGCCAGCAGAAGGGATTTTGTCAGGCTGGGTGCAGTACCTGGAGACTGGTTTGGCTCATGAATAACTTGATATTTCTCCTGAATAATAGATGCACGTGATGGCTGCTGAGAGGCAGGGCTGGGAGGGGGCTGGGTGCCTGGAGGAGGGAGGGAGGGAGGCACAACAATGGGGCTGAACTGGGCTGAGCTGGGGGCTGGAAAAGGGGCAGAGGGGATGTTTGGGTGTGAATGGGTGTGACTGAGGCAGAGAGGGGCCTGGCTGGTGTTTTTGTGTCCTCTGCAGTCAGCAGGAGTATATAAGTGTATATTTATATAAAAATCTATTCTACAGTATATATATAATGTATATATATTATATTCTATTATATAATTACATTATATATACATTCAGTATAAAAAGATATTTATATATATAGATTGTATATAATATCTATTTTTATATAGAGAGTATATAACATTGTATATTATATACATTATATATGTACACATATATATGTATTATATATGTATTATTATATGTATTATATATATGTAGTACATTATATATGTATGATATATTATATTATATTATATTATATTATATTATATTATATTATATTATATTATATTATATTATATTATATTATATTATATTATATTATATTATATTATATTATATTATATTATATTATATTATATTATATATGTATTATATATTATTAGTGCAATACAGCACGGCCCCAGAGCTTGGGCTCTGGGGCTGGGGAGGGTGAATATTTGTAATTTGCAGAATTTAAAAAATTCTAATTTATTAGTTAAATTTTTATTCTAAAAATATTTGCAAATATTTGCCATTTCTCTGCCTCCAAGAGGGAGGCTGTGGGCTGTGTCCATGGCAGGAGAGCAATGTTTAAATCACAGGTGCTGTGAATAAATCCCAGCACAGTTTATGCTGCAGCTCGGGACATTCCTGACCTGGGCAGGTTTGGGAGAGCCCAGAGGCTGGAGCTGAGAGCCGTGAGGAATTTTGGGAGTTCCTGGCTGTGCTCAGACCAGCAGGATGCTGTGAGAGGCAGCCTCTCTCTTCCTTGAGAGACAGCTTTCACCTGACTTTCTAGTGGCACGCTCTGCTTCTAATTTGGGAGAGAGGGAAGGATAATCTGGCACAAGGCTGCCACCTTTGAGAGGCTGCCAGGCACTTTGTGGCACTGTCTGCCTGCTCCCTGCAGCCTGAGATGCAGGAATATTCCTTCCCTCCTGCCATGCCTGGCTCCTGAGGAGGCTGCAGAGCTCCAGGAGAGGCTGCTCTGGGTGGTGTGGGCTGCTAGGGACAGCCCAGGGTTTGTTCAGATGGGCTCTGATCCACTTGGATGGACAGCAGCTGGTTAAGGAGATTGGAGCCACACAAGTCACTGCTGATGAATAATTCTGCCAGTGTCTTTCTTATAATAGTGTCACATTCAGCAGGCATGACTCGGACATATTCATCTTCCCAGAGCGTGCAGCTCCTGGAGTGACCTTCTGTGAGGCTTTGGAAGTGTTGTCTTGTGTTTGTCACATCAAGGAGCATCAGTCCTGACATGATTTTTAGCAGGGACAAAAAATTACTAGGGCTGAAATGGGGAGTATTGAAAAGAGAGGTTGGAAGCTGTGTGGAAAAGGACAGCTCTGAGAGCTCAGCTCACTCCTGGGTGGCCCAGTTTGAAGCCTCATCTCCCTTGGAGTTAGTTATTCTAAGTTATTAGTTCCTTTAACTCTGAAATTCTCCCAAGTGCAAGCAGCCAGAGTTCAGAGAGGAGCACAGGGAAGGAGCCTGGCAGGCACAGCTGTGAATAAACCCACTGTGAGATGAATCCCCAGCAGCAAAAGGGATCTGCCTGGATCCTGCAGGTGGAAATTGTGTCTCTGCCTCCAGCCTGGCAGGCTGGCCTCAGGAAAGAGAAAAAATGGCAATAAAAGGTGCCTTTCCATAAATAAAGCCCAATTTCTGCCCTTTGTGGAGGCTGTGGCATTGAGAGGATGCAGGAATTGCTGTCAGGTGCTGGGCTCAGGGAAATGCTGCACACCACAAATCTGTCCCTGTTTTGGGGGTTTTGGGGGTTTTGCACTGGCAGGACACGTGTGGGAGGGGAGCAGGTGGACCTGAGCTCTGTCCCTTGGCTTTGGGAAATGTGACAGCTGTGAAGCCCCTGGTGGCAAAGGATTGGTGGCAATCCCCTGAAGCTGTCACCCCACACCTGCACCTCCTTCCTTCCACCCGTTTGTCTTCTAAAAATGCTGCCAGCACCGTTTCTGCCCTGTTTGTCTCGTTCCAGAAGGCTCTAAAGGCGAGAGGCTCAGAGTTAATAAATAACTCACCTGAGAGCCTGGGTTATCCCAGGGCAGAGCAGGGTCTGAGCTCTGCAGGGCTGAGAGCCAGGCTGGGCACAGAGCCTGTGGAGTGGGGAACAATCCAAATGTGGGATGGGATCAGCCTGTGAAGTGGGGAACAATCCAAATGTGGGATGGGATCAGCCTGTGGGGTGGGGAACAATCCCAGTGTGGGATAGGATCAGCCTGTGCCCCCTCTGCTGCTCCTGCTGTGGGACACTTGCAGCTTGTAGAGCTTGGGGTGCTTCCCAAAGCTGTGCTACACTGGGGGGATGTGGGAAAAGGGGGTCAGGGAGTGCAGGGAATCCTTTCCAGAGGCAGGATGGCAATCAATGGCTTCACTCTCTGCTGAGAACCAGCGCACTCAGAGAGGCTGAGACAGAAAATCCTCTTTTTTGTCAGCATGACAGCAACTGGGAGGACCAGGAGTGGCCAGATGTCCTCCCTGATGTGCCAGATCCTTATTTCCATAGCCTGCATTTCCCATGGAGCCCCAGTCCCTGAAGCTGCAGAGTGACCCCATGCAGCACCTTCAGAGCCCATGCAGCTCTGCTTCCTCCCTCTCTGTCTCAACCATCATTTCTGCTCTGGCTCATTATCAACTGAGTCAATGAGTTTAGTAACTCATGTTTTTAAAGATTAGTCATCTATAGGAATGACATTTGAAAGACTGACAGCTCCAATCAAATCACAAGGGCTGCTCTTGTGCTTGAAGTTGTTTAATTAAAAAAAAAAGGTAAAATCAACCTGACTAATTATGTGTGGTACCCTGAGATGCAGCTGAGGGAAGAACAGACGTGGTCCTAGGAAGGAGGGAGATGCCAGGGTGGTGGGGTGTGGGTTGGCCTGAAGGGAGCGAGCTGGAGCTCTGTGGATGTTCCCTTAGCCCTGCTCCCTCCTTGGGCAGGGCCTGATCTCTGCCAGGCAGGGCTGCTGACAGTGGTAATAATAATAATAACGCTGTGATTTGCCTGGTTGATTTGAGATGTGCCATAATTACTGCATGATTACAATATTCTTAGAGCAGCCCTTACAAACCCCCCCAGCTCCTCAGAGCTCCCCAAGGGCTCATCTGGCACCTCACCTTGCAAGCAAAGCCTGAGGGGAGTCTGGGTGTTACTGGGATATTTTATTAAAAATCCCTTTGCCAGGATTTCTTCTCCTGGGAAGACGAGAAGCCTCAGCTTCTCCATGTTCTGCTCCTCTGGAATGTGATTTAGGGAATTGTTTACTTAGCATGTGAATTGTTTTTAATTAATGATCAATCACAGCCAGCTGTGTCAGGCTCTGGTCAGTCACAAGTTTTTATTATTCATTCTTGTTCAGCCTTCTGATGTCTCCTTTCTCTTTCTTTAGTATAGTTTTAGCGTATCATTTTCTTATAATACAACATAACATAGATGACATAGGATGACATAGGATAACATAACATAATATAATATAATATAATATAATATAATATAATATAATATAATATAATATAATATAATATAATATAATATAATATAATATAATATAATATAATATAATATAATATAATATAATATAATATAATATAATATAATACTAAATTAGCCCTCTGAGAGCTTAGAGTCAAATTTCTCATGTCTCACCTCATCCTGGAGACCCCCCACAACACCACAAGATCTGGGTGTCCCTCAGGCAGCTCTGGCTGTGCCAGGTGAGGGCTGTGTGCCCTCAGCCACCTGTAGATCAGAGTTCCCTGCTGCTCACACTCTCTGGGGGAGTATTTGGTAGCAGGATGGTGCTTGGCCAAGCAGGACAGGCTTTTCCAAGGGCTGAGGATGCTCCTGGGAAGGGCAGGGGCTGGGGAGTGGCACCTGGGGATGCTTTTCTTCCTGTGACAACCTTGTGCTCAGTGAGTTATGAGGTGTGCAATGCTCAGCTTCATTCTGTCTCCAGCTTCTGCTTTGATGCCTTTTGGGGCTTCCTAAAACAGAGGCCAGACAAAATGAAGAGACTAAAAAGCAGTTCTATTTATTGAAGGGCCTTCAGGTACATTTAGGGCAGACATAACCCACCCAGAATGGACAATGGGTCACGGGTTTCACACTTTCATAAGTTGGGTCCATTTGCATATTGAGGGTCAATCTGCCAATTCCAGCTTCAGCTAATGAAGTCATTGACCCCAAGTTTGCTCCCCCAACTCCCTTTTGTTTCCATCTCTGGGGCCTGAGGCAGTGAGGTGTCCTTGATTGCCAGGCCTGGAGAGGAATTGCTGTGTCTGCCCAAAATGGGGAAGCAGCAGCTCCCACTGCGTGTGGAGTTTGGAGTTCTACACTAAAGAACTGCAGGGTTACAAATAGATGGAAAATAGAAAAACTGAAATCCTAAGGCACCAGTTTGGCTCCTCCATTTTTCATTCAGAAGATCTGGATGGGCTTGGACCTTGAGTGATTCTAAATAGAGGAGAAATGACATTTTCCAGGCCATAGGATTGGGCTCTGCCAGCACTGGTGCCTCTGCCTTCGCTGTGCTCAACCCCTGAGCTCCCTGCGCCCTGAGATTCCTGGCCAAAATTGGGCAGCTATTTCCATCTCACCTCCAGAGCAGGCTGAGGTGAGCTGAGCCCAAATAACTCAGCCACAAGGAAGCCAGAGCCAGAACCAGGCTGGGGTTGGAAGCTGGACAAGGCTGAACATTCATCCTGTGCATCTCCCTCTGAGAGCCAAATCCCATTTCCTCTGGCAGGGCTGGAACAGCTCTGGGTTTATTGGATTGGCACAGGGGGTTTGTGCTGCTGGAAGAGAAGGAATCATTCCCTGCCAACCACCTCTCACATGGAATGGGCCAGGTTATCCTGGGGATGCCTTGTGAAGGCTGGCCTGGAACAGAGGCTGGACAGAACTAAAGAATAAAGCAGGGATTTATTAAAAGGCCTCCATGGATGCACCTTGGGCAGCACAAGAGCCCAGCCAGGGCTGCACCCAAGATGAACCAAAATGATCACAAAATGAACCCAAGATGAACCAAAATGGCCCCAAAATGCCCGACCACTCCCGGGGTCTCTCCCTTGGATCAGTTCTGCTCCATTTGCATCTTGCAGTTCATTGTCCCATTCCAGCTTTAGCCCCTGCAGTCCCACCCTGCTTGTTTTTCTCTCTCCAGCCCACGGTGTTCGTGCTCTTGGGCTGAGATTTGGATCATTTGTCCTTGGTGCCCAGCTGGAGCAGGAATTGTTTTGTCTCCCTGCTCTGTGCACAGAGCTCACCATCCCCTGATATAAACCCAGACCCACACACTGAAGCAGCACAGAATGTGAAAATATAAAAGCTAAAACCTGAGGCATCCCTGACATGTCAAAGGTTCCCAGGCAGACAGAAGTTCATGTTCCCTGGGGAGAGAGCTGGTGAGCAAAGGATGATGAGAGCCCCTCATGGAGCCCTGTGAGCTCCTTTGAGCAGGCCCAGCAGGCTCAGAATTTGGGCAGGGAGCAAAAATCCACATGGGAGACCATTTAAAAATGACCTTCCAAGCAGGGTGTGTAGGTTTGTGGCTGCACTAATGGACTGCAGGACTGCAAGCACCAATTGATTGTGCTGCAAGCTGCTGAATTATAGTTAGGCATCTGCTTAATCATGCCAAATCCCCCCCTCACTTCCCTTTCCACGCTATGGCATCAAAGAATCAATGTTAATTCCTCAGTCCCATTTGTGACTCCTCTTTGGGCACCCAGCACTGAGCAGGGATCAGCATTTGAGCCTCATCCCTTTAAAAGAGCCATCTAACAGGGATGGGAGCTGGGAATTTTCTCTCTAAGCTGATGTAGTGGCTGATTTCTTGTCCAGCTGCTGAGCTGGGAGCTCTGAGTGCCACTCTGAGCTTTGCTGGAGTTTCCTGAAAGGCCACAGGAGTGAAAACCTGCTGGGAATATTCCCGTTGGTGCCTTTTTGGGCTACCTAAAAACAGAGGCCAAGCAAAATTAAGAGAATAAATAGTGCTTATATTTATTGAAGGGCCTTCAGGTACATTTAGGGCAGAAAAAACCCACCCAAAATGGACAATAGGTCACAGGTTTCAGACTTTTATAAGTTGGGTCCATTTGCATTTTGGGGGTGAATCTGCCAATTCCAGCTCCAGCTAATGAAGTCATTGACCCCAAGTTTGCTGCCCCCAACTCCCTTTTGTTCCCATCTCTGGGGCCTGAGGCAGTGAGGTGTCCTTGATTGCCAGGCCTGGAGAGGAATTGCTGTGTCTGCCCAGAATGGGGAAGCAGCAGCTCCCACTGTGTGTGGAGTTTGGAGTTCTACACTAAAGAACTGCAGGGTTACAAATAGATGGAAAATATAATAATATATTATTGCTAAATATAATATAATATAATATAATATAATATAATATAATATAATATAATATAATATAATATAATATAATATAATATAATATAATATAATATAATATAATATAATATAATATAATATAATATAATATAATATAATATAATATAATATAATATAATATAATAATTATTGTTGTTGCTATTATTATTATTATTATTATTGTTGTTGTTGTTGTTGTTGTTATATAATCTATTTCAAATAGATGAAAAATACAAAAGCCAAAATCCTAAGGCATCACTGTGACTGGCACTGCTACATCGTGAATCTGTTCCTGCAGTGCTCTGGTGTTGCTGGGACAGGAGGGGACAAGGACTCTGGCTCGGGGTGCAGCAGTTACCCTGGGAGCCTTGGCAGCTCTGCTGTGCAAAGGTGGCTTGGAATAAATCAGGAATTGAAACATGAGTTTACCTAGATGTCACAATAGGAAATTAAATGAATGACACACACACAAGCTGAGAAGTCCAAGGTAAAAAGAGAGCAGTTTATTTCTGAACTCCAATACTTACAGACTTTCAAATGTGACCACGGACTGGAGGATGAAATTGCCACCTCTCCAACCACACTGGCCAAACCAACAGTCCATCAATTCTCTCCTCCTCCAAAAAGAAATGCAAAACAATAATTATTTATATGAAAAGTGCCTGAGAAACTCCATTACAAAAATGTAAACATCAGAAGGCTTAGAAGAGCTTTAGAAGAACAGGGTGACACCCAGACACTTCTCAATTGAAATTCCCAATGTGGCTGCTCTGGGTGCTTCTGACCATCAAAGCTGCTCCTTGCAGCTCTTTCTTGGAACTTTTGCAGCTCCTTGCAGCTCCTTGCAGTTCCTTGCAGCTCTTGCAGCTCTGCTCCTCTGCCCCAGCTCTGAGCTGCACCTGTGGTGAGGAGCAGGGAGGGGATGCCAGCTGGGAATTCGCAGCACTGGAATTCCAGAGTGCCAGGAGCACTGTGCCTCCCCCAGGCAGGAGCAGCCTCTCTCTGCCCCCAGGCAAGGAACTCTCCTGCCTGTCTGGAGCATCTGCCAGCCTGGACATTGCTCAACATCCAACAGCTCCTGCCCAGCAGTTTCTGCATCACCTCTGTCTTCAGGGACTGGTGCCTGCAGCAGCTGCTGCTGTTTCTAAAAGTGATGGAGAATTTGGATGCCTTCATGTTTTTTTTGGAAAAAAAAATCACCTCTAAGATATTTGATGTTAGCTATTGAAAAGAGAATAATCATGTTTTTAAGAACTAAATCCCTTTTTAAGGTGATTTAGTTCTAAAAAGTTCCCTTTTTAGAGAACTCAGTGGTGGCTTTCTGCAGTGAGAGAGGGAACTTGCTCACAGCTCTGCGAGCTTCTTTCTCCCCTTTTCTTTTATACATTCGAATTGGGTTATTAATAACTCCTTTTAAATAGAGCAGGATTTATTTTCTTCCAGGGGTAGGGAAGAGCTCTTTAATTAAAAGTGAGTGCTGATGGCTGTGGGGCTGCTGAGCTGCTGCCAGGTGATGCCAAAGGTGTGTCCCACCCTGCTGTGCCTCTCTGGCTCTGGGTGTGAGAGGAGATCAGTCTCACCTCCAGGTCTGCAGTTGAGAATTTTGGGAATTGGGAGATAAATTGAGCCCTTGTGGCTTGCTGGGCACAGCTCTTCCTGTTTGAGGGTTGGATTTGTGAATTTTCCCTGGTGCCATCGTGTCCCACCAGCCCAGAGCTACCCACAGAATCCTCCACCAATAATTCACAGAGGATATAAAAGCCTGGGGCTTCTCTCAACCATCACCAGCACGAGATGTGGGGTGGTGGAGGTGATGGAATCCTTAATCCAGCATCAGTGAGCACCAGCCTGCCTCCTTTTATTGTTGTGTTCTGCTGGTTTGGGTTGTTAGGCTTCCTTGGGTACAGGGGGAAAGGAAAGGAAAGGAAAGGAAAGGAAAGGAAAGGAAAGGAAAGGAAAGGAAAGGAAAGGAAAGGAAAGGAAAGGAAAGGAAAGGAAAGGAAAGGAAAGGAAAGGAAAGGAAAGGAAAGGAAAGGAAAGGAAAGGAAAGGAAAGGAAAGGAAAGGAAAGGAAAGTGAAAGGAAAGGAAAATGAAAGGACATTTGGCTCAATGATTCAGCCTTGCATATCCTGGAAAAATGCAGTTTGCTGGCCTGCAGGTTGGTGAGCTTTTTCCTCTGGAAAAGTGGGGTTTGGTCATTGTGACCTGCCACCTGCTCCCATGAGGTGTCACGTGGCAGCTCCTGCCTCCAAACCCCTGGGACAAAGCATATGCAAAGCCTATTATGGAGCTGTGGAATTCAGCCTGATCTCGTGGAAATTGGGTCATCCTTTGTTAATGTCACTTTTTCAGATCCATGGGAGTCAGCAGTGCACACACACTCGGTGCAATGCAGAGCACAGAGGTGAAAATGGAGAGCCTGGGAATGTGTCTGATGTGGGTTGGGCTGAGCAGAGGGGACAGCTCAAGGTGTGCTGTGCCACCACATGAGGAGAATTCGATGAGAAACCCTTAAATGAGCTAATTGTTGGAGCATTTCCACCAGCAACCTTAACAAAAATCCACCAACTTTTCCCAAAGCAAAGCAACTCCCAGTTGCCTTTCTACTTTGGGAGTGGGCTGTAAGTCAAACAGCTTTTTATCTTGGGAGAGATCCTTCTTAAAAACCGTGTGAGAAGTGCAGCCCTTCATCAGGGAGGACTGGGGGCAGGAGAGGCCTCCTCATCCCACTCCTGAGTCAAGGCACAGCTTTCCTGGAGCTGCCAATCCTGAGCAGAGAAGAGCATCCTCTGTCTGATAGATGAGGAATGCCATGGCTGACCCTCACAATTAAAAGGCAAATATTATGTATGTGTTATGAGAAGTTTTATAGATTTATAGATGATATATAACTAGACTATAAATATTATAACTGTTATATATTATAATAGTTATATATAATAGTTATAATACATAGTTATATATATACTATTATATAAAAATATATATTTATATATTCATATAAAATATATATCTATTATATTTATTATATTTATATTATATATGATTATATTTCTTATATTTATTTTATGTATAAATACATATTTTATCTATAATAGATAATATTATATATTATATATAACTATTATATCTATATACATTATAACTATATATTAAAACTATTATATATAATAACTATATAGGTTATATATATAACTAGATATATTTATATAGATTTATAGTTATGTTTTACCTCCCTTGTGTTGTTATCAGGGGTGCCCTGGGTTTGGGATATTTGGGAGGCTGGGATTGTTACCATGGCAACCTCCACTAAGGCTTTAAGGCAGTGATTTCCACCCCTGGACAGCAAAGAAGGAGTGGATGGACAGAACTTTGGGAGGAGCTGAAGGGTTAAAAAGCAAAATCTCCATGGTGTGGGTGAGCACATGGTGAGGAAGATCCTCTGCTCCTGGTGCTGTAATATTTTCTCTATTCAGTCTTCTGTTGTATTTTTGATAAGGTTTTAATAAACCATTCCAGTTTTTGGAAGTGAGCAGCATTTCTCACATCTGGAAGCAGAAAGTGTCCCTAAATCTGGTGTCATTCCCTGGTGAGGCTGTGCCAGCACCCAGGACCCATGGCAGCCTCACCACTGCTGGTGCCAAGTGTGTGTGACACATTTTTTTGCTCCTGCTTCGCTTGGCACAAGAAGGTTGCAAAGCCCAGGTTCAGCCCTTTCCAAAATCATTTAATAAAAGGATTCCTGCCTTTTCCAGCCTTGGAAAAGATCCCTTTGCAGCAGCAAGGAGAAGAAGTGCAGTGCCTGTATTTAAGGAGAAATCTGGACAGCACTTGGGCACTGTAGTGATGGCTGCAATGTGAGAGCCTGTCCAGGAAAACAAACACATTTAGGACAATAAATCCAATATTTTCAGGCTTTCCCAGGAGGTGCACCTTGCTGTTGGAAGCAGTGGGACCTTGGGACTGTGTCACAGCATGAGAGCAGGGCCACCACACTTCCTGTCCTGATTCTACCACAGAGGGGGGATTAATCTGGAGAAGAGAAAGTTTCTGATGCTTGTTAAAATTTGGCTGAAGCTCTGAAACTCAAGGGGTTTTATGTTTTCCAAACTGGTGGGTGGTTCATTCTAATTCTGGATATGCAGTTTATTCACATACACAACTAATCCTTTTTTGAATCCTGTTAAGTTCTTGTTCTTCTCAGTATCCTGTGGCAATAAGTTCCAGCAGCTAATTGTGCTTGTGTTGAGCTCCCTTGATCCACTTTACTCATTCTTGCTTTAAAATTTAAGTGTTGTTCTGAGGAGCTTGGTTAATTTTTTTTATTTTATTTTTTTTTCTGGGAGATAATCTGTGTTGTTGATCCCATTTGTGGGCTCAGGCTGGAAGGGAAGGGCGGGTTGGGTTTTGCCTCAGCTGTTGCAAGGTCAGGGGAATTTTGTGCCTCAGTTTCTGTGGCAGCTTGGAAAACACAAGGAATGGCTCTGTAGGCCAAGGCAAGGGGTTTGTAAGGAAAGCTGGAGAAAATACTGAGTGAAAAAAGAGCCTCCAGGGGCTGAGCTTCCTTACCAGGCTTTTCCAGTATCTCTGGGTTTCTGAAATCTAAAAAAAAAAACCAACCAAAAAAACTCAACCAAATAAAAAACCATAAAAAGAAGAATTCATTATTTCTGTATTCTGGCCATAGGAATTATTTTAATTTTTTAAAGAAGATAACAAATGCTGGGTGAAGAGATGATGCAAGCCATCAACCTCCATTGCAGCATTGGCTAAAAATTTGAATTCTCATGGATGAATCCAGGTCTCCTCTGGCTGGAATGATTCTCCTGGAGACCTGAAACATTTCTGGTCATTCTCCTTCCCTTTGCTGACTTGCAGCCCAAGGTTTGTGCTGCACAGATCAGCTCAGGGATGGCCATTCCCCCTCAGAGCTGTCTGGGAGGGCCGACCTGAAAACCCTCTGTCCTTTTGCCCCCTGGATTGGGAGAATCTGAGCTTGAAAACACCACCCCTGATTAAATCCTCCAAGAAGCAGCAATTCTGTGAGCTCATTACTCAGTTCTGGCTATGTTCTGCTTAATAACTAAACACTAATTAGCTGCACAGTTTTGCTACTATACTTATAATAGCCCCCATTAAAGTTATGGGGTTTTTAGGCAGTAATGGCTTACAGAGTAATTAACGAGCAAGAGGCTTTTATTACTACCTTTATTTTTAGCCTGTGCTTTACAAGCCTGTTCTGCCAAATACCAAAAATCTTAGACAGAGGCTTGGAGTGCCCATCCCCTGCCAGGCAGTGTGATAAAGAACAGGGATGAGCGTGGAGCACCTGGAGCTCAGAGCTGCTCCAGAATCCCGAAATTCCAGACTGGTTTAGGTTGAAAGGAACTTAAATCTCATCCAGTCCCACGCCCTGCCATGGGCAGGGACATCTCCCACTGTCCCTGGTTGTTCCCAACCCCATCCAGCCTGGCCCCTTGTCCTGACCCAGCCTTGTCCCCAGAGTCTGCTGTGCTGTGACCACCCCATGCCTCAGTTTCCCCCTCTGGGAAGGGGCAGGACATCCCTGCACTCACATCCCCAGGGTTGGTTTCTGTGCCAGACACCTGTCTATGAATTCAGAAGGGTTTTTGGGGTCACAGGGCTTGTGGGTTGAGATGGGCACAGCAGAGAGAGCAACTGTGTCTTGTGCCACTCCAGCATCATTTTTCAGCAGGGATCAGCCCCAGCTGCTGTTACAAAAGTGAAAGGAACCCTGATTTTAGATTTTGGTGAGAATCTCCTGAAGTGTGAATGTTTATTTTCTTTGCAAAGCTTTTGTTGCAGGTTTTGGCAGCATCTGTTTATTATTTCCTGGCTTGTTTGAGGCACAACAAAACAATGTTTGCTACGTTTGTTTGGGGATTTTTTGGGTGTATTTTTTTTTTTTTCACATCTAGACAATGTTTTTACTCCAGTAAGATGTATAGGTGCAAATTCAAATCAAGCCTTTATTTAGTTTAACATTTTCTAAATCACTTCTCTTCAGTGTGGGCAAACCAAGGATTAATGACACTGGGGCTGAGCAGCCCCAGAGGAGGAATGAAGGTAAAACTGACTATAAAGGTTGCAGATCAAATCACTCGTTCCTATGGCAAGTGTCAGAGCTGATGCCAATTAACTTGATTTAAAAAAAGAACCTTCAGTGTTTAATAATCCAGCATGTTACTGACACGTGGCTTCAGGATTTATTAAAGCTTTTTTATTAGATCAGTGCCCTTTCCACGTTGTCATTCCTCGACACCATTGCCCTCTGCTGGAGGATGGGGATCTCTTTCATCTTGTGGCACCCAATTCTTCCCAAACCCGTGCAAAACTCCTTTGTTTTAGGAGTACTTTAACCCCTAAAATCACTTACTTTTGAGTCAGCGATTTGTGGCTTGCACATCACTTTTCAAAAGTGAAAAAAAAAAGGCAGGATACTTTCTGTAGTGGAAAATAGAGTTTGATTGTTTTAATTGATGTTTAAATTTGTTCCTTCTCCTTCATTTCCCTGGGGAAGAGGAGACAGGAGAAGTTTAAAAGTGACAATCTGAAGCAGGTTTTGTTTCAAACAGGTTCAGTGAGAAAAGAACAGTGCTGTTATGATGGGAAGGGGTGGAGTGAATGCCCTGAAGAGGAGCATCATTTTTCCCAGATCAGTTTTTGTCTCATGCCACAAACAGCAACAAAAATCATCACCTGGCTTTGGCAACAAGGGAATTTTGGGATTCAGTGCAAGCCCTCTGTCCTGGGCTGTGATCACCAGCAGTGTAAAATCACAGGCTGCTGTGTAATTCCTGGCTGGTGTTGTTCACAGGAGGAAATGGATTTCACCTTTGGCAGGTGCTGAGAGGGGGGAGTGTGGCTTTGTGACACTGAGAGCCGGTGTCACCTCACACTGAGGCCTCAGGGTGTGGAGAGGGACGCTTGGAATGTTCTGGATGGAGATTTCACAGCGCTCACTGTGACGGTGTTCACAGGGGTCTGAGGATGAGGGAAGAGACGAGGATCTGACTCCATGTTTCAGAAGGCTTGATTTATTATTTTATGATATATATTACATTAAAACTATACTAAAAGAATAGAAGAAAGGATTTCATCAGAAGGCCAGCTAAGAATAGAAAAAGGAATGATAACAAAAGCTTGTGGCTTGGACTCTCTGTCTGAGCCAGCTGACTGTGATTGGTTATTAATTAGAAACAACCACATGAGCCAATCACAGATGCACCTGTTGCATTCCACAGCAGCAGATAATCATTGTTCACATTTTGTTCCTGAGGCCTCTCAGCTTCTCAGAAGGAAAAATCCTAAGGAAAGGATTTTTCATGAAAGATGTCTGTGACAGCTCACGGCTGCCCAAAGGGAATTCTCACCACGTCCTTCAGGCAGGATCATCAATAAAAGCAAATCCCTTCAGGAAGCAGCAGTGAGGGAAGGCTGCAGAGCAGAGCTGTGGTGCTCCTTGGGCAGCTCAGGGTGCAGAGCATGGCCATAACTGGGGTCAGCCTCTGGCTCCATGTCCCTGCCAGCCCCCCATCACCATCTGGGACCCACCCTGGGCTCGTGTCCCTTTGGGGACATTGATTGCAGCCACTGCATCCAGGTGGTATCTGCAGCCCAGGAGTGCTGATGGCACAAAGGGAGCTCAGCCAGCTCTGGGGGACAGGGAAGGGAGCACTGGGACATTCCCTGGGCCTGGCAGCTCTCCCTGCTGGCCCTGGGCAGCTGGAGCTCCACAGTGACAGCTCAGTGACCAGGGAGCTGCTGAATGCTCCAGACAAATGGAAATTATCAGAGCAAAGCACAAACCACTGGAGCTGCTCGTTGTCCCCACTGCTCAGGGGCTGGGAAGCAGAGCAGCACCCCAGCACAAAGGGGCCCATTTGCCATCATGGCAAGCTCAGCCTGTCCTGTGGGATGAGGCTGGATTGAGCCTGGGTGGGCAGGAGGCAGGGGAAAGGCAGATTTAAGGCAGGGGCACAGTGCCTAGAGGAAGCTGCCCATGACAAACAGGGCATTTGGTGATGCCAGCCCACGGTGGCAGCTTGCCAGGGGCTGTCCATGGGCTCTGAGTGGCTTTTTTAGCTGTTATTTCCTCCCAACCCCTGTCCAGCAGCAGAATCCTTTCCTGGGTGCATTTCTGGGGAAGGCACTTCCCTGGGTAAGGTGTTCAGCCTCTCCAGCTGCGCCTTAGGCCCTGCAGGGATGCTCAAGGGACCTGTTCCAGCTTCATCAGGGGATTCCAAGGTGCCACCACTCCTTGTCCTCTGTTCAGGCACAGTCAGCAATGCAGGCACAGCAAGGATGATGCTCTTTCCTTAGGGCACCATGCTCTGGCAGATTGAGGCCAGCAGGAATTCTCTGGCTCCAAGAGCTGGACAGGGATGCAGCAGAAGGCTGATGCTTGCTGGAATAATTCCTCCTCTTCCTCCCTGGTTTATTTTGTCTGAACGAGGCTGCTTTCACCAATTTTGAAAACAAATGAGAGAGCTCTGACTGGGGAACTGGCTGTTTGCTGGAGTTGGCTGGGAATTTTCCTATGAGTTTGGGTTTTGTATGCATGGAAAAGAAATCATTCACTGAAACATCAGTTGAGGGACATTTACATGACAGTTCTAAGGACAAAGCCCTGTTTTCCTTGGTAAATTAATACCTTTGTGATTGAAGTGCTAATTTGGAAGAACCAGGTTCTGTCCAGCTACTGGAATATTGCTTGATTGCAAGATTCATTTAGAAGAAAAACCTGGCAGTTCTTGGAGCTGTTTCATTCCAAGTGGGCTCAGTGCTGGGGGCTGGCTCTACAGCCCAGTGGCCAAGGGAAACTCAGATCCATCCAATTTGGGCTAATCAGGGATCTGAACCTGGATTTCTCCATGTCTGCCCCCAAGAAAAAAACAGCTCTGGGAAAATATTTGCACCAGCAGCGTGGCACCTGTCGCAGACAACTTTTATGAAAAATATTTTCTTTAGGATTTTTCCTCCTGAGAAGCTGAGAGGCCTCAGGAACAAAATGTAAACAATGGTCATCTGCTGCTGTGGAATGCAACAGGTGCATCTGTGATTGGCCCATGTTGGTTGTTTCTAATTAATGGCCAATCACAGTCAGCTGGCTCGGACTCTGTCCAAGACAGAAGCTTTTGTTATCATTCTTTTCTATTCTTAGCTAGCCTTCTAATGAAACCTTTTCTTCTATTCTTTTAGTATAGTTTTAATGTAATATATATCATAAAATAATAAATCAAGTCTTCTGAAACATGGAGTCAGATCCTCATCTCTTCCCCAATCTGAAAACCCCTGTGAACACGGTCACAGCACCAGACTCAAGGGGAATTAAGGAGGGGATGTGATAACTCCCAGATCACTGTCAGTGGGAGAGCAGAGCTTTTCCCAGAGCATCCTGCTCCCTCTGCAGCATCCCTGGGCTCTGCCTGCCTGCACTGCAGCCCTTTTAGCAGCCTCTAATGCGCGGCCCCAGCTGGGAGCAGCAGCACTAAACTGCTACCCGTGTTTGCAAACTGCCCTGGTGCGTGGCAGCCCTGCTAAGTGCTGTGCTTGGGGCTGAAATACAGCCTGCTTAAATCTTGTATGTGCTTGTCTTGCATCAAACTAAGCCAGTGTGGCACTTTAATAGACTCCAGGCACAGCACCTCTGAGAGGGAGCCAACCTGAGCTTTGCTGGAAGCCTGAGCTGAAAGTGGAGCTGCCTGCAGGATGGGAAAGCTGATGGGAATAATGTCTTTGTCCTTTACCTAAACCAGGCAAAATTAAGGGAATAAAAAGTGGTTATATTTATTGAAGGGCCTCCAGGTACATTTAGGGCAGAAAAAACCCACCCAAAAATGGACAACAGATCACAGGTTTTCACACTTTTATAAGTTTGGTCCATTTGCATTTTGGGGGTGAATCTGCCAATTCCAGCTTCAGCTAATGAAGTCATTGACCCCAATTTGCTGCCCCCAACTCCCTTTTGTTTCCATCTCTGGGGCCTGAGGCAGTGAGGTGTCCTTGATTGCCAGGCCTGGAGAGGAATTGCTGTGTCTGCCCAGAATGGGGAAGCAGCAGCTCCCACTGGGTGTGGAGTTTGGAGTTCTACACTAAAGAACTGCAGGGTTACAAATAGATGGAAAATAGAAAAGCCAAAATCCTAAAGCATCAGGAAAAATATGGGATTTCTGTGCCCAGGAGCAGAGGTGCAGCCACCCCAAGAGCTCTGCCTGGCCAAGGGGAGGATCTGGCAGGTGACAGCCTGTGCTGATGGGTCAGGCAGCGCTGTGGTTGTGGCAGTCTCTGCTCCTTCCCCGAGCTTGGCTGGCTGCAGGGGAAGGTTCTGTTCCGCTGGGATGGCTCAGACACTGCAGCTCTGAGCAGCTTTTGCTCTCCTGACAACAGGGACTTGCCTGACAAGGGGATGCAAAGAGAAAGCAAGGCCCTGGACATGCAGGAGACACCTCCCTGGAGGGGTGGGACCCTGCTGCTGCTCACTGCCTCCCTGGGGTTTGTTCTTCTCAGGAGAGCTCTGGTGCTTTCTGTGCCTGTGAAAAACGCCAATCACTTGGTTTTTAAATTTTAAAAGTTTAATAGTAATAAAATGGTTATAAAAATAGTAATACAATTAGAGTAATTATAATTTGGACAATTTGGATTAGGACAAAATGAGACAACAGAAACAAAGAGTTACAGACAGTCTGGGTACCTTTTTCTGGGCAAAATAAGCCCGAAAAAGGACCCACATTAACAGAGGATTAACCCTTAAAAGCAACAGCCTGTTGCATATTCATACTCATACATGATGCGTAAATTCCATTCAAACACAGGATTCTGTCTGGGCAGTGTCAGCTTCTTCCTCTGAATCCTTACAGCGTCTTGGATCCTGAGCAAGGCAGGAAGAAGTCAGCTTCTTCTGATAAGAGGACAATAAATTCTCTTTCTCTGAAGGATTTAGGTGTCCTGTGGCTGCTATCTGGTGGGAGTACCTCCTTCCTTTCTTAAAAAAATATCCCACTTACATAGTTCCTATTTTAACTACAAAAGTTACCTTTTAACTACAAAACTAAATTTACCATACTATTAAAATGTTAATACAGCAGTACTGATCAATACAACAAAATGCACATAGTAAATATCTGCATAGAGCCATATTTTCACAGTGCCCTCTGGCCTTTGCTCTGTGTTGCAGGTTTCCTCCCACATGAGTCCCTGAGGTTCCAGCTGGCAGCTCCAGCAGTGCCCTGCAGAGGTGCCCTCCTGCTCCTGGCTCTGAGGCCCCTCCAAACCTGCTTCTGCAATGGGTGGGTTGTAAGCACTGGTAAGACCCACGAGCTGTGTCACCTTGCTGCTCTCTGCCTCTCTCGCGTTCTCTCTCTCTGTCCTTGCTCCTTCCTGCCCATTTATTTCCGTTCTCCATGTGCTCTGCTGTTCTGTCTCTGGGGTTTTCACTGTCAGGTAATGAGGAGCTGTGGGCCCAGTCAGTCTTGGAGATGCCGAAGAGACGAGACATCCTGGCTATCGTGCTGATAGTTCTGCCCTGGACACTGCTAATCACCGTCTGGCACCAGAGCACCATTGCTCCTCTGCTTGCAGTGCACAAGGGTGAGAGAAACCAA
Source organism: Camarhynchus parvulus (assembly GCF_901933205.1). NCBI lineage: Eukaryota > Metazoa > Chordata > Aves > Passeriformes > Thraupidae > Camarhynchus > Camarhynchus parvulus. The sequence continues at coordinate 7,678,060 of NC_044594.1, read as the reverse complement.
ACCAGCCCATGCCAAGCCCGTGCATCCCCCCTTCGTCTCATCTCCTCTCTCATTTCATTCCTCCATGGCAGCCATGCTCATCTCAGCTCCCAGACCATGCCCATGCTGGAGCCTCCCCACCTCTGCTGTAGGGGTTCTTCAGAGGCATCAAACTCCCCACCTCAGCTCCCAGGGGTTCTTCAGAGGCATCAAACTCCACGCCATGGGATGTGCTTGCTGCACTTGGAGAGCTCTTTATGGCCTAAGCCCAGAGTGCTGCTTCTCTTTGTTCCCTGAGAGGATTCCCTCCCTCCCTGCTGGCCTTTGCAGAGCTCTGCACACAAAGTTATTCCAGCGGGAAAGCTGCAAAAGAGGCAGCAGAGGAAACAAAGCTGCCACTCGAGGCAGCTGCTCTGGGAGACCTGAGGCTGAGAGCGCTTTTAAGGAAAGCAGAAAAGCAGTGCTCTTGCACTTGAAGGAGAAGACAAGAGCCAGATCTCACCTGACTGGGGAAGCTGAAGTGCTCTGAGAAGTTGACTCCACACTCCTGTCACACACTGCAGTAAACACAGCCCTGGCCCAAATCAGTGGCTCCAGGAAGTGCTGAGGGAACCCTTCTGGCCAGAAGCATGCCAGTTTGGTCCTGTTCTTGGCACAGCAGCAATATCTAAGGGTTATGAGGGCTCCTGGGGGCTGGAAGAAGCCATGCTGCCTTCTGCCACCTTCCTTCTTGGTTCTGCCCTTCTGCTGTGGGCAGGCTGGTCTAGGGGAAGAAGAAGGACAGTTCATTTTCAGGAGCCTTTCATCCTCTCTGAGGGATTCTCTCCCCTTTCAGTGTTTGTCCCTATTTTCCATAGCTGCTTATCCCTTTGCTGGACACTCTGATGTGCAGTTTAAGAAGCTGCAGGAAGTTCAGTCTGTCCTGAGCAGTTTTCCCTTTCTCCTGACTGCCACCTCTGAGGCTTTGGGCAGGGAAAAATGCCTCTGATCCCTTCTGGAAGGTGGACAGTGTTTCAGAGGATGAGGGATCTCCTGGGCTCTAAAAGAGGACTTTAAAGATGGCTAAAGCCACGCTACCTGTCTGTACAGCAGTTTGATCAGTGCCCTAAAAGCTGTTTTCTGTGAATGGCCTCTGCTGTTTCAGCACAAAGATTGCTCCAATGGCTCGGTCAAGAACTCACCAATGACCTTGATGAGACACTTCTCTGCTTCTCAGAGCCCCCAGTAGAAAGTGAGTGGTGGTAGAGACCAACCTGAAAGCTCTCAAGAGGAATAATTTTGTTCTTGTGAAGCGTTTCTGAGATGCTCTGCTCACAGGTGCTGAGAGAGATGTGCACCTGGAGATGCCCAAACAGCAGCACTTCCCCGTGCCAGGGCTCACAGCTGAGGATCTGACCTGCAGGGCTTTGCAAACTGTCTCGGGCACCATCCTGGCTAATTACATTTGTGTCTGTGTCCAATGCATTTCGCAGATTTATTTCTGAATTGATTCCAGCTCTCAGAGAGCTCTGCTGTGATGCTGAGGAGCTTTGCAGCACATAGGGCCTGATAGCAACATGAACCCTGTTCCTTCCCCAAATATCCACCCCCCTCTATCAATACCATGGAGTACAAAGCCTTCATTTGGTCCAGGTATCAAAGTCTGTGCTGCTGGAAGAATAACATGCTATGAAAAAGCCATGGGTAATCCCCTGCTGGGTCACATCTAATGGCCCTCTGTTCCTGTTCTTTCTCATCTCAAGTTCCTGGTAGTTACCTGATGTTGAAAAATCTATGCCTCAAAGAGTTCTGTGCCCACTGGAGAGGCAGCCTTCCATCCTGAGTAGGGGTCCCCCTTCATCTCTGCAGACTGTGGCATTCCCCCTGCCCTGCAGTGGAGAATTGCACGTGGAAGTTGCACCCTAGAAAAGCAGCAGGTGCATCAACAGTGGTTTTCCTCTTGAACAGCTGATTTGGAACATTTGCAGGGATTTTTTATGTTTGGATCAGAGCATCTGATCTTTAGGCTGTTCATTGCTCACATCTGCAGCCCTGAGGGGGCTGTTCTGTTCAGGGGCTGGAGGGGCCTTTTTGAGGCAGGTTAGTTAGTGGCAGGGGAAAGTCTCTGCAGGAAAAAACCTACAATTACAGGCTTTAATTTCCACTCTCCATTTCTGCATTTGAAGTGTGTCTTTCCCCAGTTCTCTGTGCCTGTCAGAGAGCTGTTGGGCACTGCAGTGTCCTGCCCAGACTGTGCTGCTGTGGGTCTTCACTGACCTGGTGTTTTCCACCAGTTTTTTCCCTGCTGCCTAGTCCAGGTGCTCCAGTGAATGCAGATCCCTGCCTCCCAGTCCAGGTGCTCCAGTGAGTGCAGATCTGAGTCCTACCCCACAGCGTGGTGTCCAGAGCACTGGAGCTCTTCAGGGATGATGGACCATCCTTCCACATGGCTATTTTCTTTATCTAAACCTACTTGCTCTACAATCCTCTCTCTTCTGGGTGCTTTCTGAAGCTGCTTGTTGTGAGCACTCAGCCCAGTTGTCCCATGCTCTCAGGCCTTTTTTTCCTTTTTGGTGCTGGTTTTCTAGCAGCAGAATCTTCTTTTCTCACGCGTTTGTCCCCGATTCCTTTATTTATCCGTGTCCTTACCCATGAAAGCCTCCACCCCAGGCTGTTTCCTCTCCTGGCACCCACGAGGGTGACCCGCTGGCTCAGCCAGGGGGTGCCGGACGCCCGAGTCCATGCAGCTCTCTCTTCTCTCCATGCCCTTGCCCAGATGATGGTGGTGACTCCCAGCGTGATCTCGCTGCAGGCTTGGACTCCAAGGAATACTGCCTGTCGGACCGGGACATAGTGGAGGTGGTGAGGACAGAGTACGTTTACACGCGCCCACCCCCGTGGTCGGACACGCTGCCCACCATCCATGTGGTCACCCCCACCTACAGCCGGCCTGTGCAGAAGGCAGAGCTGACCAGGCTGGCCAACACGCTGCTGCACGTGCCCAACCTGCACTGGATCCTGGTGGAGGACTCGCAGCGCCGCACGCCGCTCATCACCCGCCTGCTGCGGGACACGGGGCTCAACTACACCCACCTGAACGTGGAGACCCCCCGCAACTACAAACTGCGAGGGGACATGAGGGACCCCCGCATCCCCCGCGGCACCATGCAGAGGAACCTGGCCCTCAGGTGGCTGAGAGAGACCTTTCACAAAAACAACAGCCAGCCCGGGATTGTTTACTTTGCTGATGATGATAACACCTACAGCCTGGAGCTCTTCGAGGAGGTAAGGGCCTGCTGGGGGGTGGATGGGGCTGGTGAGCCTGGGGAGTGTAGGGTGGTTGTGGGTGTTGTGGTGATGGTTGTGGTGAGCCTGGATGAGTGTAGGAGTGTAGTGGTTGTTCTATCTATCTATCTAGGATGGGGCTGGTGAGCCTGGGGTAGGATGGTTGGGACAGATGGAGACGAGAGATCTCTGCATCCAGGTTGTGGAACTTGGGGTTTATTGCAAAGGGCCTGGGTGCAGGGCCCTGCTGGGAGCTGCCAGCCACAGCTCAAAGCAGGCCTGAGAGAAGAGAGGGGTAGAGAGGATGAGAGGGTAAGAGAGTAAAAGGGGTAAGAGAGAGAGGTTCCCATTACAATACAATAAATCTTCTTCTGTGTTGAATATTCTAATTCTCATTAACCAATCTAGTACAAGATACAAATCCTATAGCATTTCCATACAGCCTGTAAGAATCATTACATTACCATCCTGTGTTACATTTTAAACCCTAAAAACTCCTCTTTGGGCCCCCTCTGCCAAGCCAGTAGGGTTGGCTCTGATCCTTGGAGGTGTCTGCAAGCAGAGGGTGTTGTTCCATCAAGAGGGGATTACCTTCAGCCAGCCACACCATTGTTTTCCAGTTGTTTAGTAACTAAAATATCTCAAAGCTTGCTTTCATTTCAATCTTGCTTATAGTTTCCATATTCTCAAAATCCTTTGCCAGGCAATCCTATTGACAAGGCTTTCCTGCTTCATCTTCCCCAAAAGGGAGGGGGTGAGGGATGCTGTGGGTGAGCTGAGGAGATGCTGGGCTCCACAGCCTTCCCAGGACATCTTGTTCAGAGATGTTCCCTGTGCTGGTCCCTGCCTTGGTGCACACACGAGGAGCAGGAGTTTGTTGGAGCTTTTGGTTCCCCTCCTGGAAAAGCAGAGTGCCTGGTGGAGGGATGTCTGTGCCAGGTGTGTGCAGCTTTTCCCCCTGGAGCAATTCCTATTCCAGCATGGCTCTCCCAGGCTGCTATCAGCAGGCAGAAGGGCTGAGATCTCCCCCTGGAAGTTTGCAGCTCCTTGGCTGAATTTTAGCATGTCCTGACCATCTGGTTGGGCTTGAGCAGGGGAAGATTTTCTGGCCTTTCCCACCTTTGCTCTTTGTTCCAGCCCAGCTGGGGCTCTAAATGAGCTCCTGTCTGCAGGTTTGAATGTTCTTACAGTGCCAGGTGCCTCACCTGGCTTCCAGCTCAGAAATTACTCGTTCTCTTGCTGTCTTGAGGCCAAACTCTTTCACCAAGGGATGAGAAAGGAGGATTGCTTTCTTCCCCTCCAGCTGCCCGTTTTCATAGCAGGGACCTCCTATTTATTTCCTCATGCATGCCTCTTTCCCTTCCCCAATGGCTCTCACTTTAGCTTGCACATCCACTGGAATGCACAGGCTTTGAAGTGAGAGTGAATTCAGGCTGAATTTCTTTCTTCCCCCATCCCCTTTGAGGCTGGCTCTGGTGGCATCTTGAGACAGACTCCTCACATGAATAAAGCAGAAAGGGTTCCTTCATTCACTCCTGTGCTGTGCTCCTAGAGGCTTCTCCTCTCAGATATGTCTCTGCAGTTAAGGTCACTGAGCCAAGGAAATGTGCTGTGAAATGCAGGAGACACACATTATTGCTCCCTGTGGACAGGGGCTGCCGTTAGCAGTTGTATAATGCAGAAGGGCAAGCGCCAGAGCTCTTCTGCTCTTGTTTGCAGTAATTAGCAGTGATGAGATTAGCTCTGGGAGAGCCCTGATCTAAGAGAGCGAGCTGAGAGCAGAGATGGAGGCTGAGCCTGCCAGGGAGCAGGGCAGGGTGCTGAGGGTGAGTGGCATCCAGAGCATCTGCCTGGGCCAAAGGGGCCCCTGGTGGCTCTGCTCCATTTCTGGTGACCACAGGGAGCAGAGGCACTGTGTTCCACAGGGCAGGGCTGTCCTGCCTGCTGGGAATGTCCAGAGAGGCTGTGCTTCCCAGCTGTCCCCCAGGCTGGCAGCTGCAAAGCCCCACTCTGGAGACATAGCCTGAAATTGCAGTTTAAATACTTTAGTAGAGACCACCTTTCTTCCTAGATATGCCAGTCCTGCATTTCCAGGTGGCTTTGGACAAGGTGCTTCCCTCCTGTGTCTTGGTTTGCCCATCTGGAGACCAAGAGCTGGACAAAAACCCCACTCATAAATCCCAGAGATTTCACAAAAACTTCTTCCTGCCTTGCTCAGGCAGGATGATGCTGTTAGGATTATGAGGAAGAAATTGACCAGATGACCAGACAGAATCCTGTATTTGAATGGAATTTGTGCATCATGTATGAGGTGTATGAATATGCAAGCAGGCTATTGTTTTTAAGGGTTTATCCTTTATTAACGGGTGTCCTTTTTTATGGGCTTATGCTGCCCAGAAAAAGGTACCTGGACGTCCCTAACTCTTTGTTTCTGTTGTCTCATATTGTCCTAATCCAAATTGTCCAACTTATTATTACTCCAATTGTACTAATACTTTTATAACCATTTTATTACTAATAAACTTTGAAAATTTAATAAAAACAAGTGATTGGTGTTTTTCAGAAGCATAACTTTCTAACATAATGCATATAATATTCATTTTAATATTTGCAAAAAACCAATCATAAAATACATATTTTTCACACACTGTGTGCGCTCACCACAGATGTGCAGCACCAAGGTGGTGTCGGTGTGGCCTGTGGCCTTTGTGGGCAGCCTGGGCTTAAAGACTTTAAGAATTTTTCATACAGGCACAACTTATTTCATATATATTTTACATAAGCACAAAATTTTCCATAATATATATTACAATTTGAATATTTGTGAAAAGCCAACCATAAAATACCCATTTTTCACACCCTGTGTGTGCTCCTGGCAGATGCGCAGCACCTGGAAGGTGTCGGTGTGGCCTGTGGCCTTCATGGGCGGCCTGCGCTTAAAGTTTGATGACTGTAAGAATTTTCATACAGGCACAACTTATTTCACATATATTTTACTTGAATATCTGCGAAAAGCCAACCATAAAATCCCCATTTTTCACACGCTGTGTGTGCTCCTGGCAGATGCGCAGCACCCGGAAGGTGTCGGTGTGGCCCGTGGCCTTTGTGGGCGGCCTGCGCTACGAGTCGCCCAAGGTGAACGCGGCAGGGAAGGTGTACGGCTGGAAAACCGTATTTGACCCACACAGGCCCTTCGCCATCGACATGGCTGGCTTTGCTGTCAACCTCAGGCTCATCCTGCAGCGCTCCCAGGCCTACTTCAAACTGCGCGGGGTCAAGGGCGGCTACCAGGAGAGCAGCCTGCTCCGCGAGCTGGTCACCCTCAGCGACCTCGAGCCCAAGGCTGCCAACTGCACTAAGGTATGCTCTCATCCTCCTGCGGGGTGGTGGGGAGCCAGAGGGGGAAGAAAATGCAGTTTTCTCCATCATTCCATACAGAATCACAGGATTGATATTTACCAATATAGCTGTATGGGACGTGCCTGAGCTTGTCTGGCCCTGCTGCTGAACTAAATAGCAGCACTGTGGTGTTTCACCCCACAGACACTTTTGGCTGGGTGTGTGGTGTTTCACCCCAGAGACACTTTTGGGTGTGTGGTGTTTCACCCCACAGACACTTTTGGCTGGCTGGGTGTGTGGTGTTTCACCCCACAGACACTTTTGGCTGGCTGGGTGTGTGGTGTTTCACCCCACAGACACTTTTGGCTGGCTGGGTGCTGCAGCTGGGCACATGTGGACAAGTCCAGGCCTGCAGGAGCTCTGGTGGTGCTGGGATGGATCTTACATTAACCCTTAAAAATATTATTTTCAAGGTGGGCTTTCCCGTGGCCTGGCTGATCCCCTGGAGCAGGGAGTTCCATGGGTGAAATATCAGTTATTTAATGTGAATTCCTGAGTGGGGTTTGAGTGGTGTGACACGCTGGGGTTTGCTCTGTGGCCCCTGTGAGCTGTAACCCAGGAGCAGGGAAGGGCTGCTCACACAGCCTCTGCCTTGCTGCCAAGTTGTCTTTTCCCTCCTGACACCTGTGCAATATCTGTGCTGTAGGTGCCCACAAAAACCTGGATTTTTCTGTGTCAGAGATAGCACAGAAATGTTGTAGTGCCTGGGATATTGCTGTGAGCTCCAGGAGGCTTCCAGGAAGCTCCATTTGGGGGGATTTCACTGCATTTAGCTGACTGATCAATGCTGCCTGTACACATTGCTGGGTCAGGGAGCAGGACCCCGTGTGTTAAATAACACAGAAACCACGGATGGTTCTTCTCCTGAAAACTTCCCAGTCTGAGAGGAGAGATGAATCTGTCTGGGCTGACAGGGAGCGTGGGAGACACCACGAGACGAAGCTGCTTAGAGTGACAGGCATCAATCACAGCCCATCAGCCACAGAGGTGCTGCCAAGGGCTTTGAAGCTTTGTGAGTGGGTTCCCTAAATACTGGAGGTGTGTGTGACCGTGTTCACAGGGGTCTCAGGTTGAGGGAAGAGACGAGGATTTGATTCCATGTTTCAGAAGGTTGATTTATTATTTTATGATATATATTACATTAAAACTATACTAAAAGAATAGAAGAAAGGATTTCATCAGAAGGCTAGCTAAGAATAGAAAAGGAAAGCATGATAAGAAAGGTTTGTGGCTCGAACTCTCTGTCCGAGCCAGCTGGGCTGTGATTGGCTATTAATTAGAAACAACCAATATAGGCCAATCACAGATCCACCTGTTGCATTCCACAGCAGCAGATAACCATTGTTTACATTTTGTTCCTGAGGCCTCTCAGCTTCTCAGGAGGAAAAATCCTAAAGAACGGATTTTTCATAAAAGATGTCTGCGACGGGTGTGCTGGGTGTCCCTCTGAAGTCAGAGACCCCTGTGCAGCACTCTCACATCTTTGTCTGTTATAAACATCAGCCAGTCTGATTTAGAGAGTCTTTATTGCTTAATTACCCCAACAGAATTGTTCTTTTATTGCAAATAAGTTGTTATTACCAACAGCCCCAGTGTTGGATCCAGGTCTCCATCCTTTTTGGGATTGGAAGGAAAATGTGCTTAATAGTCTTTGCCTGATTTTCATGTGCACTGCTCCAAAGCCATGGAAAAAAACAGGAATCTGAATGTTCAGCAGGGCTCCCACAAGGAATCCGGGAATTAGGAGGAGGAGCCAAGGGGAAGGAGCAAGTCTGGGCTTTATCTGATACCTGCTGTGCCTCTCTGAATCCACATTTCTATGATTATGGCTGCCCTGCACCACGACAAATAACCCAACCAGCCTCCCAAGAATGGGGAAAGAGTTTGGATTAAAATTAGATCCCTGCTTCTGGGCTCTGTGTGGAAATAAATGTGTTTTTAACAGGCAGGAGGGATGGACAGGCTGCTTTTACTCTGTGTACAGAAGATCAGGGGTGTTACCTGATCTTCTGTACACAGGGTGTTTATCAGGGTGTTTACCTGGCCAGTCATCCAGGCTTTGGTCCATTGTCCCTGCTGTAAATAAATACCCGCTGGAAGGAAGCTGTGCTGAAAGGCTGGGGTGGGAAATGACAGCCCTGGAGGAAGGAGAGGAAGGAAAATGTTGTTTCCAGGAGGAGGAAACAAAGGGTCCTGGAGCCAGGCAGGGCTGACCCAGGTCAGGGATGGGGAGGAAGCAGCAGGGATTGCTGCCCAGCACTGGAAGTTTGAGTTTCCTTTCTTGGCTGGGCTGGGAAGAGCTCACAAGGCTCCTTGTTGTGAGCTGAATGCTGTCTGCTCCTGGCAGGCTCCGAGTGCAGCTTTGCAGCTTGGGCTCTGCCTTTCTGCTTCAGCCTCCATTTCCCTGGAAATCTCCATTTCTGCTTTTACTCACCTGTGACGGTGTTCACGGGGTCTTTGGGTGAGGGAAGAGACAAGGATCTGACTTTCAGAAGGCTTGATTTATTATTTTATGATATATATTATATTAAAACTATACTAAAAGAATAGAAGAAAGGATTTCATCAGAAGGCTAGCTAAGAATAGAAAAAGAAAGAATGATAAAGGTTTGTGTCTGGGCCAGAGAGTCTGAGCCAGCTGGACTGTGATTGGCCATTAATTAGAAGCAACCAACATGGCCAATCACAGATCCACCTGTTGCATTCCACAGCAGCAGATAACCATTGTTTACATTTTGTTCCTGAGGCCTCTCAGCTTCTCAGCAGAAAAAATCCTAAGGAAAGGATTTTTCATAAAAGATGTCTGTGACACTCACCCATTTTAGCAGGAGAAGAGTCAGGGCCAGCAGCAGAGAAGGACCAAAGCCAGCTGTGGTCTGAGGTCACAGCTCAGGCTTCTCTCTCCCCCTGTGCTCCCAGCACTTGTCATGCTTTGCTCCTGTTAAACACAACCACACACCTGCTTTGCAGGGAGATTTACATTAAAAATTATGATGTGCTTAGACAGAGTCATTAAGGAGGGATTGGAGGAATGTGTAAGATAAGCACAGACATCTGTTCTCCAAAAATGCTGCCTTCCCTGTGTGCTCTGCTGGTGCTGGAAATGTTGATCAGAATTCAGCCCACAAACACACACTCCTGCAGAAAGCTGAAGTGTAGGCCAAAGATCACATATCGTGCTTATTTTCTTGGATTTGGGAACTGCCCAAAATGAAGGAGAAAGTAAAGGAAGTTGGTATTAGTTGCTGAGCAGAAAGTTATCCCTCCTTATGAGGAGGGAAGGATTGGTTTATCCTGGAGCTGTAAGGAAACAAGGCTTTGCAAGGGTTCTCTGTATTTGGAGTTCTGCTCTTTGTGCATCTCCCCACACCCCCAAATCAAACCATCCTCTTCAACCCCTTGGCACAGGAGGTCTGAGATTCGGCATTCCTGCCAGGCTGATGGAAGGGGGGACATTCTGCTCCCCATTTTCTATGGACACCCAGGGAACAATCTGCACTGAGCTCAGGCAGGGAGTACTAAAGCACAGACAGAGGCCCATGGGCATCATAATGCCACAGCTGGAGAACATTTTATTGTCAGGCTGCAGAACAGGGAGCAGAGCTGCCCTTTCAGCCTGGTGTCTCTTTTCTTCCCATTCTGTAGTTTCCATTTCAAACAACAAAAATTCCTGAATCCCTCCTGGGAGGGTCAGCTGGAAACCCTGTGATCCCTCCCACTGCAGGTTGGACACTTCTGTTTGTTTTTTTCATCTCCTGTTGGGAGCCAATGAATTGTTCTGCTGTGGAGATGGAGCTTTGTGACCTCCTAGAGCTGTTTTGAGACCTGTGACTCCAAATGTCAGGCCAGGAATGAGTGGAAGGGTTTTGCAGTTGTGTTTTTAAAGGGGAGTCCCTTGAGTGACCTCAAGGGTGATGTATGAAGTGATGTATGAAACCACTGCTCAGAAAAAGTCAGATATTTGGTCCCTCTCACTGTTTGGTCCCTTGTGAGAGAGCCAAAGCTTCTCTGAGGCATAAAACATGCTGCTTGTTGAAAAAAAAAAAAAAACAAGCGCTGGCTGAAAGGAAAAGCAAATGTTTCTGTAGTAAATGGTGATCTACCTCCCACGTTAAGGAGCACAGCATGGAAAATGGTAAAAGCTGCTGTATCAAGCTGCAAACTCTGCAAATGGGTCAGTTTTAGCCCATTTAATCTGCCCTTTTTGGCATTTGGCTTTAAGAGAGCAGAAGTGGGCTCCAATTGAAGCAGAGCGCTGGTGCTGTGCAGTTGTGTTGCTCTGCTGCTGGAGTGTGAGCGAGCCCTGGGCCATAGCAGGGCTCAGTGAGGAGGGTCAGCAGTGCAAAGGGCTCTCTCTGAAGGGGAGAATTGGCTGCAGGATTTCTCCAGCACCTTTTAATCCTTTTGCCATCACTGCAAAAGCCCTGAGAGGCACTTGTGAGCCCTGCTGGGTTTTGTCTTTTCCTGGGCATGCAGCGCAGTAATTGCAGCAGTGGGGAGAGCAGGGCTGGAATCAGGGGTGACTTTGATGAGCAGGCTCTGAAGTGCTTGTGGGGGATGATGAAATGGATTTTTGGACCCCCTCCAGCCAGCAGTTGGTCTCTACTGCTTCAGTATTAGCAGAGATTTAAGCTCCACGCAGGAGGTGACTGCTCACATCAGAGAGGAATTTGGTCAAACAAGCTCCTTGGGAAGGGGGGGAAGGTGCTCTGCTTGAACCAGGAGGGTTTGAAAGGGGCTTTGTTCATCCTTCAGAAGCAGAACGTGGCGTGGTTTTTCAGGAAGGCAGGCACTGGGTGGAAGAGGTTTGCAGGATTGGGTGAGCAGGGGATTGTCATGGCAACCAGAGGGAAACCCCACGAGGTGGGAAACAGCCAGGCACAGGTGAGGGGAAGCAGGAAACCTGTTTGGAGAGCATAAAGCTGCTCCCAGCAATGCTGGCTCGAGGAGGAAAGCAATGGGGATAATTGAGTATTTTAAGCAGCTTCCAGAACTGTCTGAGCACAGCAAGTAGAAACAATTTCCTACAACAGCCCCTCTGAAATACTCAAGCGCTACAGATTCTGCCAGTTCTCCTCCACAGATGTTGATCTCTCTGCAACTCTGCTGCCAAGACAGAGGGAAGCTTTTAGGAAAAGCTGCAGTTGTGTTTTAAGCAAGTTTGGGAGGGGTTTTAATCCTGGTACAGAATAGGGGTGGCTGTATGGGGGCAGCATTCCAAAGGGACTGGGGGGATCCAAAGGCTTTTGGGGGATCCATAGGGGAATGCTGGGTTATGAGAGGGTGTGTGCAGCCCAGAGTTTGTGGGAAGAAGGGAGGATTCTGGAGCCAGCTCCTGCTCAGCAGCTCTGAGGCTGCAGCAGCAGTGAGTCCTGCCCTGCTCAGTGACACTCAGTGGCTTTTTAGGCTCTGGAAAGGATTTAAAAGTGAAAAGAGAAGTGGTGGCTTTGTCTTTTCCCGGGCATGCAGTGCAGTAATTGCAGCAGTGGGGAGAGCAGGGCTGGAATCAAGGGTGGCTTTGATGAGCAGGCTCTGAAGTGCTTGTGGGGGATGATGAAATGGAGGTTGGAAATGAGGTTAGGGGGCAGACTGATGCCTGCTCCCCAGTCATGGATTTTCAGGGATGCGCTGAAGAATTCAGATTGTATTTCCCCCAGCCAAAGGCAGGGGTGGTGATGGAAGAGCTGGTGATGCCTCTTCCCTCCCAACATCCCCTAAATGTCAGGAATTTGCATTTCCCCTCTGAATGACTCCAAGGCCGAGGGTGTAGGTGATAACCAAGGAGCAGCTGAGGAGCTGTGGGAGGCAGGAATGTGATTCCAGGCTGGGAGGGAGCTGCCTTACCCCATTGGAAGGCTGATGAGCCTTTGGAGGGAGCTGCTGGATAACTACATGGAAGGAGCAGGTTAATGTCCCACGACAGCACACTGTAAATGGTGATTTCTGTGCACTGTGCATTCTGCAGAGCAGCAGCTCTGCCTAAATGAAGCTTTATGCAAAGCCCCTCTCAGCAGTGGATGCACCATTAGGCTTCAGGGTGGCTGCTTAAATTGCACTATTGATTTAATGTGCAGGAATATTTCCTAGCGCACTGGAGAGCTGCAGCTAATGACTTCTGCTGGCTTCCTCAGATTTTAGTGTGGCACACAAGGACAGAGAAGCCTGTGCTGGTGAACGAGGGCAAGAAAGGATTCACAGATCCCAATGTGGAAATCTGACTGTGCATGGCTGAGCAGAGACCAACTCCAGGTAAGAGCTGTTTCTAACAGCACTGAGAAGCTACACAAGGGCAGGAGAAAGAGAAAAGCTCTTTTAAATGCATTTAATTTCCATTTTTCACAACCCTGACCTTCCCTTACTGCTAAACCTCTCAAGACCATTCATTAATCTCTCTTTTTTAAAGTTAATCCATTTTTAAGACAAAATACCTGCTGAGAGATTGAGGGGAAGAAAAATGCAGGGAGTAGGAGTTTAGGCAGAAGTTGCGGCATTAAGAAAAATCCTTGTGTAAACAAGGTTGCCTTATTAACTTTAATATAGCTAAAGCACGGGGTGAAGGGTGTGGATTCATCCACCTGCAAACACCTGAGGGAAGCTAAAGCAGTAGCAGCAAAAAGCTTTTTGGTCAGGCAGAAGCTTTCACTGAAGGAAATGTTTAATTCAGGCCCACACTGAAACCACAGAAAGGCAGTGATGAGTATGGAAGGTGTGGATTGAGCCCTGCCTGAGGTGTTTGTTCACCTGAGGAGAGCATGGGGTTCCTTTTCCAGTGGAAAGGAGGAAAGAGCACACACATTGATGTTTGTTCATGCCCTGGGTGTTCCTGCAGCTGGTTTGCAGGAGGATGAGCTGTTCACTTGTATCTGCAGCCTGTGGAGCTGCCCTTCATTCTTATGGGCAATAAAATAAATGCACAACTCCCTTCCACTGGAGTGTAGAACCAGGCCTGGAGGGAGAGGAGGTTGCTGCTCTTGAGTCCTGAGAAACAGGAGCAGAAAGGGGGTAGATTTGCTCAGCGGTGGTGAATTTTTACCTGCAGTGAGCTCCCTTATGTCCCATTCCCTGGGGGAAGCAGGATGGAGCCCTGGCTGCTGCTCTGTGCCCTTGGCAGGGCAGGAGGAGAGCCTGCACCAGCTCCTCTGGGCCAGGGAGAGGCTGTGCACAGGGGCTGCAGCTCTCCAGTGCTGCTCCCCCTGCCCAGGCAGCACAAACTTGGGATCTGCAGTGGCACAGGGCTTTGGGATGGTCCTGCAGTGGCACAGGGCTTTGGGATGGCCCTGCAGTGAGGCACAGGGCTTTGGGATAGCCCTGCAGTGAGGCACAGGGCTTTGGGATGGCCCTGCAGTGGCACAGGGCTTTGGGATGGCCCTGCAGTGGCACAGGGCTTTGGGATGGCCCTGCAGTGAGGCACAGGGCTTTGGGATGACCCTGCAGTGGCACAGGGCTTTGGGATGACCCTGCAGTGGCACAGGGCTTTGGGATGGCCCTGCAGTGAGGCACAGGGCTTTGGGATGGCCCTGCAGTGGCACAGGGCTGATACCCACGCTGTTTGTGTCTCTTGCAGAAGATTTCTTCATGCACAGCCTGCCAGGTTCCTCTCCACAGCACCCACCCAGCCAGCCAGGCAGGAGCCAGGAGCTCTGCTGACTCCCACGAGTTTTAGCCTTCAACAAAACCAAGCACCACTGCATACATGAAGTCCCCGGATCCCCTGCCCCTCCTCCCGGGCTCCGGAGGTGGAGAACAAAGCACAGCAAGGCAGGACTGGCAGCTCCCGCCGGCTGGAATGTGAGCAGGGCTGTGCCAGCACCTGGCTGAGGGTGAGAGCCACAGCAGTGGCCCCTGGGGACTGGTTTTGCTGAGCAACACGAACTTTGTGGCCGTGTGTGAGACAGCCTGAGCAGCTCTCTGGCCGTGGAGGGGACAGCTGCCTTCCTAGATGGCACCTTAGCCCTTAATTTTCAACCTCCTTTAATCAGTGTTTGTTACGCTGCACAAGAGGGGAAGGGTTTGGGGAGGGGGAAAACAAGGCAGGTTAGAACAAACCCTTGAAGCATCACTGTTCTCTGCTTCCCTCTCCTTTTCCTTCCTCAAACAGTTTGGAGGGCACCCTGATGTTCCTCTGTGGTCATGGAATCCTGGAAGGGTTGGGGTGAAAGGGACTTTAAAGGCCCTCTGGTCCAAGCCCCTGCCCGGGGCAGGGACACCTTCAGCTGGACCAGGCTGCTCCTGGCCTGGAATATTCCAGGGATGGGGCATCCCCACCTCTCTGGGCAGCCTGTGCCAGTGTGACACCTCCCTGACTGTAAAAAATGTCCTTATATCTAATCTATCCTCTTTGAGTTTAAAACCATCAACCCCTGTCCTAGCCCTGCTAAAATGTTTGTCCCCATCTTTCTTAGAAGACCCCAGAGTGGGACAGGATCAGGGGGCTGCTGATCACCACCAGTTCACCACTGAGCCTGATGGAGTCGTGTCTCCAGCATGTGGATCTCCAAAAATGCTAAAATAATGGGAAGTTGGGTTTAATGAGATTGTGGGGGCTATACACCATAATATTCATCCACATCTGGGTCCTGTTTGGCCCTAATTTGGTTCCCATTAGGTGTGGGATTCTCTCAAGGGTGCTCCTATATAAAGGCAATTTTCCACTCTTAAAAAATAAAACTGCTTCAAACTAGAGATTGAACACTAAGAGGTGAATTTAGTGCATTTCCCATTTGACTGGAGTGTATCTTCCAGCTCCTTCTTCTGCTACTGCAGAGCTGGTGTGAAGTCACCCTGGAGCAGTTCCCAGTCCCCTTTGATGGAGAGCAGCACCCTTGGGAAGGGGATCCTGGGCTCAGGGCTCTGCTCATTCACCATCTGGTGGTGATGCCACCATGGGTGACTCTGTTTGAGACTGCCAAACTTGCTGAGATAAAAACTGAGACACAACAGGCCCCTTCTCCCCAGCCAAAACCCATAAATTCCCTCCTCCTCCTCCATAACTGTTGTCAAACCTTTGTCATCCCCCCGCCGCTGTCCCAATTCCTTCAAAAATTTTGAAGCACAATTTTACCTTTGAACTGAGGGAAAAATGTAATCCTGCAATAGACTTGGTTATTTTTAGCCCTAACACATAGAACTATTAAAATGCTCTGGGTTTGATTGTTGGCTTCACAGTGCAGAAGTCTCCCCTTGGACTAATGACATTGTGTATTTCCTGATATTTCAAAGGAAAAATATTTTTTGTAAGTTATTTTCTCTCACTGTATATCAGAACCATTGGGGAAAAGTCTCATTCTTTAGTTCCCAGCCACAGAAGCCTTTACAAAAATGTTCCTTTTAGATGCAATGGCTGAAGCACCACTTGGAAAGAAAGTGTTGGATGCTGCTGGCTGCTCTATGGGAACAGGTATTGTTACCTTGGATTAAAACTCTGCACTCAAGTAGATTTATTCTCTTACTGTACTGGCCTTCCAAGCTCCCTTCAGTCTGCAAACCCTACAGTGGAAAGAGACATTTTTCAAGGACTACCAAGTTTTCATAGCATTGAAATAGTTTCCAGCTGATGTCCTCTCTGAGCTGCATGTTTTGGTTCACTGATCTGAATTCCAGTCCCTGCTGGGTTCCAACCTTTCCTCCTTGGAAGGAAATAACAACTTTCAGAAAAATGCAAAGGATGGAGTGCTGAACACAGCCCTGCACATTTGCTCTGCCCACAGGAGCCTGGGTCTCAGCTATCCCAGAGTTGCTGTGGCCCTGGGGAGCAGAGACAGACCTGGCCAGGATGGAGTGTGTTCCAGCTGCACTGTCTGTTCTCAGTTTTAAACAAACTGTATTTAAATTTGTTAAATAAAATGATGGTTTCTAAGAGCCAGAATAGCCTGCACCTCCCTTACAGACACAGTCTGGTGTTTCTCCTGGTACTGGCACAGAAAGCAGAGACTCCTTGGAGGTTTTGAAGGATTCACAGCTCAGGTTTGATCTCCCCCTCTCCCTAAGGAGGCTGCAGCTCCTCTGTGCCTGGAGCTGCTGAATTAAAACAATGTCATGTTTACCTAAATCCCACATTTCTGTTTAGAGGGACAAAAAGAAAGAAAAACCAAGACCCAAGATCCCACAGCAGCTTTAAGGAGGAAGCAGGGATGAGTTTTCCCACTTGCAGTCCCTTTGCTTCTACCCCAGCCAAAATCTGATCCCTGCTCATTTTCCAAGGGGCAATTCCATCTTTAGGTGCTTCACAGTGTGAGCACTGCTGGAGAGGGGACTGCAGGACCCCTCACTTGTTCTTTTCTCCTCCTTGGAAATTCTCATTCCTGCCTGGCCTGAAACATAATGATACATTTGATAGAAGACAAAACACATCTCGCTTTTTAAAATTTTCTTTTTTTCCTTTTGAGAGAGAGACAACCTCCATAATAAAACTCAGTGGAAAAAAAGCTGAAATTAAAAGTCATTTGACAACCACCTTGCCTTGCAACAAGGGAACACGTAATGGCCTTTTTTGCAGAGAGACTTGCTAAAATTTGCCTCAAAATGGTTTCCCACACCTGATTACTCACTTGTTCACCAACTGTTTTCTCCCTACCTAATTATAAAAACGAGGAGGCCAAGGATAGCACATTTTGAAAGTCCCTGGAAAGCTGAGCTCAGCTTCCAGTTCAGATGGCTTCAGTTCTTTCTGTCTCTCTCTCTCTCACCTGCCTCCAGCACCTTTTTACTCCCCCACATCCACCAGATGGTCCAGAACATGCTCAGCCATCCGGGCTGGGGGCCTCAGCAGGGCAGGGGATGAGCTCCATCCACCCATCCATCCATCCATGGAGCAAGGGCGCTGCTTCCTCGCTGTCCTCTCCTCTGACCTCACTGCCAGAGGGCAAATCCTTCCCCTGGCTCTGGTGGAGATGAGCATGCCCAAGTGCTGAGCCATCAGTTCCCCAGCCATGCAAGCAGGAGTGCTCAGGGTGAGCCAAACGTGGGAAAGGAGCTCTCAGCCCACCCTCAGTCCACGTACTGGGTCCGTCCCAGGTAAGGGATGTCCACGGACTGGATGATCCGGCCCGCCGTGCGCTCCTCAAAGATCACAATCTGCACAGGAGAGAGAGAAAACCCCTTCTTGCAAAGCCTGGGGGGCTGCAAAGATGCTTAGGAGAAGCATATTCAAAACTCCATTTGAAGCACCATTTAAAGAGCTCAGTCAGTGTGGTCTAACAGGGACTGAGGCTCTGCCTTGGGGATGAAGCAGCATCACATCAGGTTTGGGTTGATTTCCAACCTGAGGCTGAGCTGTGAAGTTCAGCTGCCATCCCTGTCAGCCTTTAACGGCTGTCAGAGTCAGGGCCAGCTTTGGAGCAGCACCTTCCCTCGTTTTCAAAGATCTCAGGAGACAGCACTGTCCTTCCCCTCTATTGCACTTTCAGCACTGTCCTTCCCCTCTACTGCACTGGCTTTCAGCTAAAGGATAATTGCTGTCCTGTGTGTGTCTGGCTCTTTGGGACAAGGATCTTTAACAACCCCAACAGGCACAGAGCAATCCCAGCAGTCTCTCACCTCATTGCCCCCTCTCCTTAGCCAGGGCCCAGGAAGGTAGAGAGTTTCCTGAGGTCCAATCTTCCAGTATCTTCCCAGGTTCTGACCATTGACAAACACCACTCCTTTCTCCCAGCCCTGGAATCAAGGCAGAACATGGAATTACTGATGCAGCTCTGCTGCCTCGTTAGCATCCCCACAGGAAACCAAATCTGCTTTCACACTTGCATTCTTTCCAGCCACTTTCTGCAGGTTTTCTGCTTGCTTTCCCTGTGCAAATCCCTGCAGCCAGGAACATTTAAACAAGCCCTGTTGAACAGGACTTATCCTTAATGTGCTCATTAAAAGGATAAAGCTTTCAAAAATGTGCAATTTGTGACTCGTGCCTGTATAGGAAGTTTCTTCCCTTTGAACAAACAGGCCTTTTTTCCTTCCCAATCATGGAATATCTGCCCTCACCTCTTTCCCAGGTGACAGAAAAACTGAATTGCTGCTGGCTGGCCTGATTTACAGCAAATAGAATTTTCCCAATTCATGGGAAAGTGAGCAGGACAGTAAGGCTGGGCACAAGGTTGGCTCCAAGGGAGGGAAATCAGAGGAGTAAGTTTAATAATATTTAAGATCTCATGTGAAGTTCTATGCAGTCTCCCACAGAAGCATGACAGGAATGCTAACTCCCATGCCATGGCCACAAAGAAGTGACTCTTTCCGTGTCACACTGAGGAGACAGGAATAAAACAAGGCCCTCCTTTATTTTCTGTGCCCATTACTCCTCTGCAACTAGAAAACAGCATTTGCATGCCAGTAAAATAAGACTGAAGTGGCCACTGGCGGCTTCGCAGGGTCAGTTTTCTCACAGGACCTCTCCAGACTGAACAGAATTACCTGGAGGAGGCCCTCAGAATAATTCCCTAAGAGAGAGGGGGAGCCTACAGACACACAGATCAGTCAGAGTTGTTGCACTAGTCTCTCTAACCAGTTTTTTTTTTTAAACTTGCCCAAGAAGAACCAGGACTTGCCTGCAGCTTCAGGAAGGTGTCCTGTGGCTGCTGCTCTATCCACAGCCTCCCGCGGAAGAACGCCGGCCCCACGAAATAATCCGGGACACTGCTCCAGCCAGACACGTGCTGCAGGCTGCAAGAGAGGGACAACTCACAGCCCACGGGGGCCACCTGCCTGTCCCCACCACCCACAGCCCTGGCAGGCCAAGCTGGGCTGCAGAGGAGATACCTGGGGCTGTCACCACCTCTGATGTCACCATTTCAATGCTTTTTACAAGAGCACGTGGTGATGGGACAAAGGGGAAAGGATTCAGGCTGGCAGAGAGCAGGTTGGGATTGGATACTGGGAGAAAATTCTTCCCTGTGAGGGTGTGAGGCCCTGGCAAAGGTTGCCCAGAGTATCTGTGGCTGCCCCATCCCTGGAAGTGCCCAAGGCCAGGTTGGAGCACCCTGGGATGGTGGAAGGGGTCTCTGCCCATGGCAGGGGTGGGGTGAGAGGATCTCAAAGGTCCCTTCCACCCAAACCATTCTGGGATAAAAGCTCTGCTTCATGTTGGCTGCTGAGGATCCTCCAGATCTGCTAGGGTGCTTGAAATGTCTGTGGCTTGCTAAAGGAGACTGCAGAACCGACAGGATTCGAAGCAGACACTCCTGCCACGGCTCCTGGCGAGGAACACAAACACATCCGTGCAGTGTGCAGCAATCAGGGGAAATCTGACAGGATTTCTTACCTGTGGCAACAGTTTGGGAGCAGGGCACAAGCAGAAGAGGGAATAAGGAGAGAAGAATCCCACAGAAGCCTTGAGCTCCTGTAAGAACATGTTCCCTGCAGCCCTTACAAACTGCATCTCTTGGACTGGGGGAAGTTATTGATCCAGTGCAGCCTGGCTGCTACTGAATTATTCAACTAAAAGCCTGTGACAGCTCCTTTCACAACACTCCTCTCCCTACTCCCCCGAGGGGACTGTGAGCTGATTGTGTTTCAGTGCTGCTGGTCAGCAGCCAGGAGCTGAGGCTGGTGGTGACTAATCTTGCTTTTGTTTGGCCGTGGCAGTTCACTTGCTTTAATGCTCCTCACTGGAAATATTCCTCTAACACCCTGCAGTCCAAAAAGGCTGTGAGTTACCCCATCAATAAGAATCCTTCAGGTAGCCCCTCAGCACCTGGTAAAACTGCCCTGAGGCATTTCAGAATGTGGACTTTTTCCTTTTAAAAGCCTTTTTGGTTTAAAGAGAGTGGCCTCTCTCTCTCCCTCCTACACAAAATGGGGCAGCTGTGATATCTTGGGGGATGTACATAAGTTGCTTGCTGGTATTAAAACATCACTGAAAAGAGTGTCTCTGGATTGTGGCCAGAGTCCATAGGGCATCTGCTGCCTGAAACATTTGCTGAGGTTTTCTCTATGTGCTGACAGAGGCTCTTCAACATCCCCCTGCTAAATTTCCACCCTTGAATTAAAGCAAAACAACATAAAAGAGAGGGAGCCATCTGGATTGTTAATGCACTATCAGTAGCTTTCTAGAATTAATCCATCCCTTGCCAGGCTGAATTACTAAATATATCAGCCAGATTGGTAATTTCCAGAAAGACCCAAAATTTCCAACATGTGGGTGTGAGGGGATCCTTCCCTTTGGATAAGCCTGGATTTACCTACCTGATCTCACCCTGCTGCAAGGAAACCTTTAAACCCTGCACAGTGGGATTAGATTTCTCCCTAAATGATGGTATGGATCAGCTGGCACCAGTTCCTGCACTATTTCAGGCAAAAGTACCAACAAAACTATCAGTGCAAAAATCCACCTCCCCACTGTTACCTCATTTAGCTGCTCCCCATTAGACACTGCACTGCTGGAAAGCAGGTGGTTTGAAATTAAGAAAAAAGGTTAAAATCCCACAAAAAAAGGATTTTGTAGAAAAAAAAAGGTTAAAATCCCACAAACCTTTTCATGAAGGCAGGTTTCATCTCCAAACTGTAAATCTTGAAGTTCCTCAAGGGGGTTTTATTCAAGAAGATGTCACCAATTAAGCCTGTGAGAGCAATGGGGGTAATGAGGAGTTGAGGAACAGCTAAAGCTGATGGATTTTGCTATTTGAATCTGAGGAACAGCGGGAGATGGAAAGCAGCCACGTTCTGCATGGAATTAGAGTCCATATGGTCCCATTGCTCATGCAGATTGAGTGGGGAGCATCTCTGAACTCTGCACTCTCCATTCCCTCCCTTCCTCAGCTCAGCAGGGCTCCAACCCTCCCTGCAGAACCCCCTGGGATGTGCTGGGGCTTGTGGGGCTGGAGCTGACCATGCACAGATTTTTTTAAAGCAGTTAATCACTTTTTAAAGCAGTCAATCACTTCTCTACCAGGCACAGCAAAACATAACTGAGCCAGCACCAACACCCAGGGCTGCTCCAAGGCTTTTCATCCCAGGATTTTAAGGTACCTGAAGAAGTCATTCACCTTTAGCAGCCTTTTGTTCAGGCAAAGCCTGCTCCTAATCACAGCTCTGAGGCTGCCTGGGCAGCACTGAGGTTTATGCAACGTTTCTGCATAAAATATAATCGATACAGTCACGTGCCTAACTCCATTAATCTATTTTATAGAGCTTTTGCACATAGTTCCCCACTAAAATAGAATCAAGCCCTTCCAGCCCCACCACTGTGTGTGATAGGCTTGAGCATTTCAGTCAATTCTGCTCCAGGGGATGCAGTTCCCTCCTCCTGACATTGTGTGAGCTTTTAAATGGTGTGATTCTCCAATATCAACCTCTCAAGGGAAAACACAGATGAAAAAAGGTATTTTCCTTCCCTCCCTGTGAAGTAATATGCTCAGAGAGCAAGAGAAAGGGAGCTGAGCATCACCTAGGAAACCCAGAGCAGAGCAAGAGTCACTGATAGCCCTGGGTTTAGCAGTACCCTTATAAAATAAACTTTGGTGCAGGGCACTGAGCAGCCACTGCTTTTCCTCTGATCACTGCAGACAGGGGGGAGGATGTTTTTTAACTCATTCCCACTCTGTTGTAGCCCAGCTCCCCCACATACATGGTGTTAACAAACACCTGCAGAACAGAGCACAGGAGAGCAGAGCTCATCAGTGATGTCACAATCACATCCCTCAGCTGGGTTTGGGCACGAAATTGTCTCTGCTTGAACCCAGAACTCAGGTGTCCATAACTGTGCCACTGTCAGCAGAGGTGGGAATAAAATAATCAAAATATTCTCAGGACACTCAACATTCTGATAATTCTGTTTAAATATAAGTTCTGTTTTAATTCTGTTTAAATATAAATATTTAGCAAAGTGGAACTGGAAATTAGCAACTGGAAGTTGCTCTGATGAGCAGAGCTCATCAATGATGTCATAACCACATCCCTCCAGCTGGATTTGGGCAGGAAATTGTCTCTGCTTGAACCTAGAACTCAAGTATCCATAACTGTGTCACTGTCAGCAGAGGTGGGAATAAAATAATCCAAATATTCTCATGACATTCAACATTTTGATGTTTAAAGATGTTGTAAGTTCTAGCAAAGTGAAGTGGAACTGGAAATTAGCAACTGCTCAACAATGATGTCACAATCACATCCCTCAGCTGGGTTTGGGCAGGAAATTGTCTCTGAACCTAGAACTCAGGTGTCCATAACTGTGCCACTGTCAGCAGAGATGGGAATAAAATAATCCAAATATTCTCAGGACACTCAACATTCTGATTTTTAAAAATGTTACAGGTTTTAGTAAAGTGCAACTAGAAATGAGCAATTGAAGTTGCTCTGATGAGCAGAGCTCATCACTGATGTCACAATCACATCCCTCAGCTGGATTTGGGCAGGAAATTGTCTCTGATCCAGACCCACCTTTCCTCTGCTCGTTCAGGGCCAGCCCATAATTGACACGGCCACGGTTCTCCACCAGCAGCCTCAGCTGCCTGAAGCCCTGCTGAAAACAAACAAGGACAAACATCAGCTGCACCAGCCCTGCCCTCAGCAGAGGTGCTGAAGGGGGAAATGGCACCACTCCCTTTGGCAGCTGCAATTTATAAATTTACTTTCAAGTTCTCTATCATTGCTGCTGCTTTTTAATGAAGCAATGGGATTATCTTGGGTTACGAATTTATTGTTTAGATAAACATCAGTCCCAGAGGCTGTGAGATTTTAAAGGAGTAAGTAGCTGGCTATAAAGCAGTCACAAGCTCTTTGTTACAAGACAATACATAACTTTCTAATCTAATGGACAGATGCTACAAGGTTTATTTTGCTTTACTAACATCATCTTTCCTTACTTCTACTGCACTCTGGATACTTTTACTAAATAGGCTGTTTTCTCACATCCACACATATGCTTCTATTATAACTCTTAGCTTATTCTATACAACCACATCCTACATTATAAACCCTTCAACATCTTATCAATAGTTTCCTATATTATAAACCTTCACTGTTTTGTCAATAGTTTCCTACATTATAAAGCCTTCACCATTTTATCAATAGTTTCCTACACTATAAACCTTCACCATCTTACCCAATACAATTTCCAACATTATAAACCATTCACATCAATAGTTTCCTACAATTTAAACCCTTCACCATCTTATCAATACTTTCCTACATTATAATCTCTTCACCATTTTATCAATAGTTTCCTACACTATAAACCCTTCACCATCTTATCAGTTTCCTATATTATGAACCCTTCACCATCTTATCAATAGTTTCCTACATTTTAAACCCTTCACCATCTCATCAGTTTCCTACATTATAAACCCTTCACTATCTTACCCAATACAGTTTCCTACATTATAAAGCCTTCACCATCTTATCATCAATAGTTTCCTACATTTTAAACCCTTCACTCTCTTACCCAATTCAGTTTCTCACTTAAGGCATATTCTTACTTACAACTATAGAAACAAAAGTTTATGATTTTTCTACTTAATGTCTGTGTACTTTATTTTTACATCAACCCAAGGCTGCAGATCAAACCCTCCTGTATCTGTAGAAGTTTCTGTCTTTTCCTTTCCCACAGTTCTCTACTGCAAACAGGGAGGAACTCAGAGCCTTTGCACAGATTTCTGGTTTGGTTGTTGTTTTTTTTTTTTTTCATCTTGAATTTTTAATTCCCATTTTGATAGCACCCACAGAGGCAGAAATGGAGTTTGACACAGGACAGGCTCGTGCCATAAACTCTCCCACAAGCCCTAAGAACAACAATGCACCCACCCCCTCAGCTGCTGCACAGCCCCACAGCTCTGGTGAAATGTGCTCAATCAATAAAGTGTTCTTAGTGCCAGCTTCTGCCAGGGTAAAACTGCTCTCAGAGCTAAAGAGAGACATTCTTCCTCATTTAATTTCAGACCCAAGGGCCTCCAAAGCCCCTTAAAACCTGCCTTGTGCTAAGGAAGAAGCAGCCTGCAGAGATTTAATCGGCAATAACAGGGTACAGGTACTCAATGCTGTGGCTGTGTAGAAGGCTGGCAAATTTTCTGCAGCAAGGGCTGCAATAACTTGAATTTTCTCCATGGAAAAGCATTCAGATCCCAATTTTCAATCACAAATGGTAATCTAGCAGTGAAATCCCATTATTTGTGTCTGATTAGGGTACCAAGCTAGTCTGGGGTAGGAGGAGGTGCCTTTCTGAGCCTTCTCCCTTTTCAGTGATCTTGTTATCCACACCCTGAGCAATTCCCTGGAGTTACCTGTCCCTCAGGAATGGAGAGCTCCACTGAGTTGTAGTCCAGCTCCCCCACATACATGGTGTTAACAAACACCTGCAGAACAGAGCACAGGAGAGCAGAGCTCATCAGTGATGTCACAATCACATCCCTCAGCTGGGTTTGGGCAGGAAATTGTCTCTGCTTCAAATTAGAACTCAAATGTCCATAACTGTGTCACTGTCACTGTGCCATGTCAGATGGGAATAAAATAATCAAAATATTCTCAGAACATTCAACATTCTGATGTTTAAATATAAGTTTTAGCAAAGTGGAACTGGAAATTAGCAACTGGAAGTTGCTCTGATGAGCAGAGCAACTGCTCACCAATGATGTCACAGCTGGATTTGGGCAGGAAATTGTCTCTGCTTCAAACCAGAACTCAAGTGTCCATAATTGTCAGCACAGGTGGGAATAAAATAATCAAAATATTCTCAGGACATTCAACATTGTGATGTTTAAAAATGTGACAGGTTTTAGCAAAGTGGAATTGGAAATTTAATTAGAAGCTGTGAGGCTTTGGGGCTTAGCTGAGCAGTGGAAATTTGGTGTTTTCCCCCATGAGTGAGCCCTGTGCCCTACCTGAGCCCGGTCCCGGACGTGGTCCCTGCTGTGCAGGTGTCCCCCCCCAAAAATGACAGTCTCATAGAGCACATATCCATAGGGCTGCCCAATGCTGTCGTTCAGATGCAGATTCTCCATGTTCACAGGGAACTCTGACTTGATGGGCTGCAGAGGAGAAGCAAATTAAACATCAGGAGTGGAAATTCTTGTAGGGGCAGCTCATTTAAAGCTTCACTCTGCCACAGGTGAGAGCCTCCCAACCCAAAATCCCTCCTGACCAAAGTACCAGAAAAAGGAGCCAAGGACTTGCAAAAGTGCAATTCCAAGAGAACAGAAGGAGCAGTGAAAAAAGGGAGAGAAAAGATTTGCTGCTTTTGCATATCCTTGGTAAAAAATCCCCTCAACCTCATCCTTTTGGGATAAGGCAGAGCTCAAATTGCTCTAAAAGTTGATGCTTTTTAGGTCTGGGATGCAGTAAAAGAGGTGTCAGTACCTGTAAAAGTGCTGGCAGCACATCCCACAGAGAGATGTACTGGTGCAAGAGGATGGCACCATAGGAGGCCTTGCTCTCAATCATGGGAGGCAGAGGAAGGGGCTGGCCTGGGGTGCAAAAAGAAAGATGGAACAAAGATTTCAGACAACACAAATTCAAGATCCCTCCCTTGAACTCAAGATACCTCCCTCCCAGAACTCCCTTGTCCTCCCATCCTTAATTCCCAACCAAGCAGAGCCCCAGAAGGGCCAGTTTCAATAATTCCCAATCCATCCCCAGTTTCAGCAATTCCCAACCAAGCAGAGCCCCAGAAAGGCCAGTTTAAATAATTCCCAATCCACCCCCAGTTTCAGTAACTCCCAACCAAGCAGAATGCCAGAAGGGCCAGTTTCATTAATTCCCAAGCAAGCAGAGCCCCAGAAAGGCCAGTTTCAATAATTCCCAAGAAGGGCCAGTTTCAATAATTCCCATCCAAGGAGAGCCCCAAAAGGATCCGTTTCAATAATCCCCAACCAAGCAGAGCCCCAGAAAGGTCAGCTTCAGTAATTCCCAATCCATGCCCAGTTTCAATAATTCCCACCCAAACAGAGCCCCAGAAGGGGCAGTTTCAGCAATTCCCTGACTGAACAGTGCTGTGGCTCCTGGGTTGCTGATTACCAATGACCATGCTGAAGAGTTGTCTCAGCTTGAAGAATTTGGATGTGTAGTCCCCAGCCTCTGTCAGCACAGCATCATAATCTGGAAAAGCAGAACAGCAGCACGTGTTTTGAAAACATAAAGCAGCTCTGGGATGGCTTCATGCAAGAAATAAAAGCCCCAGGCACAATTTTCATGGCATTGTCTGCAGAATGGAAATCTGTACACTTTAATCTGAGTGAACATCACTAAACAGCCACAAAATTCCTTAAATTAGAGAAGAGCCATTCACACTTTCAGAGATCTAATTTGCACATATTCAGAATTTCACACAGGATAAAGTCAACAATTAACTATTTTAACCACAGGGTGTTAGGATGAAAAGAGATTTATGGTAAAATTTGACTTTGTAAAATTTAAAAAATGGTGTTTTGGATCATCATCTCTCCCTAGAAAAAAGAGATATCAATTCATCATCTGTGACAGCTCTGTTTAAAATTCAGAATAAGGGAATCCCCCACTTCCTGGAAGGGTTGGGAATTAGAATCACTCATGTAAACTCCCTTTTAGACAGGAATTTACTTCTGGGCTGTGTCCTACCTCATCTCTCAGGACAAAGTGGTTGTGATGATCACTCCAGAGTGTGGCTGGTTACTGTCCCCAGCCCAGGGCAGGCAGAGCTGCACAGGCAAAACAAACTCACCATAACTGGTGACATCTGACTTGTACTCATCAGCTTCCAGAGCCCCGTTCATGAAACCAAAGTTGGTGCCTCCATGGAACATGTAGAGGTTGATGGATGCTCCTGTTTTGAGAATGCTTTCTACAGTATTCACCATCTCTGCAAAAAAAAAAAAAAAAAAGATTTTTTGCAGTGCCAGGGAGGCCACAGACACAAATCTGGGCCAGGAACTGAAATCAGACAAGTTCTGGTCACTCCTGTCAGTCACAGTGATTTGTTTTGTGATTTGCATCTTGCCCTAAGTAAGCCACATCTACTGATGCATTTAAATACTAAATTTATTTAGTATTATTATTAAATACTAAATTATTTGAATGTATTCAATATTAAATAATACATTCAAATAATCCTCTTCTCCAGGTGAAAAAGGGGTAAAGCTCAAGGCCTCCAGCAGGAATTTTCCTGTTAAGAAGAAGAGTTGCAAGGACTCCTCAGCCAGACTAATGACCCAATTACAAAGACAATTGCAGGAAGATGAAAGTTGTTAAACCAGTCCTCTACAGCTCTGCTTTCACTGCTCTTTACATGCCCTGAGGGTTTGTTTTTTTAGTAGTAGCCTTCCAAATGAGCTTTTAACCTGGAGAAGGCGCTGCACTCACAAGGGGCTGAAATTCACCACCAAATGTTCTACAAAAAGAGCGTTTGGTGCTCACCATCTGCATCAAAGACATAGTGAGGGCCTCCCCAGTTATCAAACCAGCCAGTCCAGTACTCCATCACCATCTTAGGCTGGTCTTTCTGTCAAGAGAAAAACAGAGTTCAAATGGATCCAGGACAGGCCTGCAGGCACCCCTTTGTTCTGGAGCAGCATTGTTGAAACAGGAGGGGGAGGAGGAGAAGGAGGTGGAGAAAGAGGAGAAGGAGGAGAAGGAGGAGAAGGAGGAGAATTTATTTCCTGACTCCAATATTTATAGATTTTCAAAAGTGACAGTGAATTGGAGGATGACATTGTCACGTCTCCAATGACACTGGACAAACCGACAGTCTATCAAATTTCTCCTCCTCCAGAGAGGAGTGTAAAAACAATAATTATTTTAATGATTTACATAAAAGTGCGTGAGAAACTGCATTATAAGAATGCAAACATCAGAAGGCTCAGAAGAACTCAGAAGAACAGGGTGACAGCGTGGTGCCATGGTTTTACAGGAGGGTTTTCTTCTCAACTGGCACAGCCAAAAAGGCTCCTAAGGAGCTCTGAACAAGGAGCTGTGGGCCAGCAATGCCCAGAACAGGCAAGCAGAGCTCCGTGCCTCTGCTAGTCACAAAGCACAAAGCACAGAGCACACAATCAGGTGCTGTCAAACATTGCTGGATGCTGCTGTTTGGCAGAGCTGGAGCAAAGGGACAAACCAACTGTCAGTGTTTAGTTCTTGCTAAAAACACACATTTATAAATGTCTGCTTATCTGCCACGCCACTGCCAGCTGAGAGCTTGCAGGTGCAGGGCAGCCAGAGCTTGCCAAGGTACAGCAGCAGACCTGAGCTGCTTTAATGCCTTTTTAATGCTGCATATGGTGCTGGCAGGGAAGAATTTGCAGGAATTAGGTCTTCATTAAAGGCTCTGCACACAGAGCAATTGCTTCCCATTTGTCAGTGCCTGGCAGCTCCCTGAGGCCTTGCAGGATCCCTCCTGTCCCCATGGCGTGGGCAGGGCAGTGTGTGTGCTCAGCCTGGCTGCCCCTCCAACCTCCTGGGCTTTAATTCCAGGCAGTTTTGTGACAGGGGTTTTGTTTAATGCCACAGGAATTGGCTGAGGTAAGTGGCATTAAAGAAACTCGTGTTTCATTAGGAGAAAACAACTGCCTGTAATCATCTAAACATCCTTGGAAATATATTTAATCAATCCATCCCCAGTGAACCAGGCAAAGAAGGGATTTGATCACCTTCTGGAACAAAAACCCATAACAAGGAAAAGATAAAACAGCTTCATAACCCCTACAAACACCTCCTATCTCATAATTGGTGTGGCAGAGGAGGAGCTGCTCCTTTGGGGCCACATGTGGTGGGGAAGGTGCCACTTTCTGCTCATTTGCAAGGTTTGGGCAATTTTGGCAGACCTAAAGGAGGTGAAAGTACTTCCAGCAGAGCCTCTTTTGCCAGCTTTTCTTTCCAGAGGGAAAAAAAACAAATGCAAGCTGTAGGATTGAACATCCAGCATGCCAGCAGGGCTCCCCTCCACAGCCAAGAGGTGAGCAGAGAATTGATCAGGGCTGGGGCAGATCCCAGCTGCTCACATCCTGCATCTGCAGCAAGCAGAGCACAGGGAAAGAGGACAGAGGGGGTAAAAAGAGAGATAACCTGTCACTGACCCCAAAACCTGCCATTCTCCTCACCACAATCAGGACACTGTTCACATCAAGAGCTCATTAATTAATTAATTCCCTACCTGAGGCAAACCTCTGACAGCACAGAGGGCTTAAAAATGCTCAAGTGACACAGTAAAACCTCATAAATCTAGCCTGAATGAGGCCCTGGACATGCACAGACACAGCTGGAGCACACCAGCAAAGAGCACCCACAGCATCAGGGTGAAAGAGTTTGGGAAAAAGATGATGGAACTTCCAGAGAGGTTTGATAATCGTGCACTGGGATGCTCTGGGTATCACTTGAAGAAGTCTAACCCCTACCAGCTAAACAAAGGGCACAGAAGGATTAAAAGCCTTTTCAGAAGGACAACAGGACACTTAAATCCTCCTTCCCTAAATCCAGGAGGATTTGGCCTTGGGGAAAAGCCACCACACACAAATCACAAATCCTTCTGGGAAGGAAGCCCCAAACCAACACACAAATCCCAAACAGAGTATCAGCTTCACTTCCAGTGCTGGAAAACATGGATGAGATGAGCAAAGTGTTTCTGCAGCTCACCTGCACCGTGTCCAGGGATTTCAGCAGCCCAGGCTCCAGCTTCTGAAAGTTTACAGTGGCCAGTGCTAGTGGGAAAGGAGAAATGTGTTAATTTACACTCATCCAAAATGTCTAGGGGATCATCTCAGGCCAGCAGCAGGGAACTGCAACACCTCCTGAACCCCCAAAACAACCTCCTCAGAAACTCCCATCAAAGCCTTCACTGGTATCCAAGTGAACCACAGCACAGAGTGGAATCCTCCCAGGCCATCTTTCAGCTCTAATGTGCAGACATATTAGAGAGAGAGAGAGAGAGAGCGCATCAGAGCAGCTCCTGGGGTGTCACCAGCTCTAATTAGAGCCTGTAAAGCACTTGGAGATCCTCACTTAAAAGGCACCACATAAAGGCAAATTTATTACCAAGGCCTGTGTGGATGGCACAGTGCTCTCCCAGGCTTTAGCTGCAGGAATCCCTTCCCAGGCAATATCCCACAGCTTGTCATGTCTGTGGGGGTGACTGAGAGCAGCCAGAGCACAGGAGAGCCACAGAGAACTGCAGCTGAAGAGTGTTCTGTGCTTCTGCCCATCCTCAGGCTCTGCAGTAACTTCAGTCTAACAAGATGAAGTTTAATTAAAGTGCCCAGTTCTGCATTTTGGCCACAATAATGCCCTGCAATGCCACAGGCTGGCGATGGAGTGGCTGGGCAGTGCCCAGGCACAAAGGGACCTGGATCATCATCTTCCCTTGAGGGAGAGATGGGTGACATGAGGGTCAGGGTGGACATGAGCCAGCAGAGTGCCCTGGGGGCCAAGGAGACCAAACCCCTGGCCTGGGTCAGGAATGGTGTGGCCAGCAGGAGCAGGGAGGTCACTGTGCCCTGCCCTGGGCACTGTGAGGGCACACCCTGAGTGCTGTGCCCAGCTCTGGGCCCTCAGCTTGGGAAGGACCTTGGGACACAAGAGCTCTGAATTTGCCAATGGCATCAATTACAGACTGGGTCACACTTTCAGTTCATTGTCCCTCTGCAAGCCCTGAATGGACTCAGGATTAGCTGGACAGTGATGTTGTCTGGTAGATAAATTTAAGACTGATGGAAGACCTGCATTCAAGTTATCTTATATATCTATATCTGTATCTTACATCTATACCTGCACATCCAGAGGGGACAACGAGGCTGGAGAGGGGCTGGGAACACAAACCCTGTGAGGAACCCCTGAGGGAGCTGGGGGTGCTCAGCCTGGAGAAAAGGAGACTCAGGGCTGCCCTCATCACTCTGCAGCTCCTGAAAGGTGCCTGTGGGAACTGACAGAACCAGAGCACACAGCCTTGAGCTGCACCAAGGGAAATATGGGCTGGATGTCAGGAAGAAGTTTTTTACAGAAAGGGTGATAAAGTTCTGGAATGTTCTGCCCAGGGAGGTGGTGGAGTCCCCATCCCTGGGTGTGTTTAACAAAGCCTGGATGTGGCACTGGGTGCCAGGGTTTAGTTGAGGGGTTGGGCCTGGGTTGGACTCAATGATTTTGAAGGCCACTCCCTGTCAGAACCCAGGAAATTCCTCTGGCTGCCCTGGAGGACTTGGGCCCCTGCCCAGGGGCTTGAGTCCTCAGAGACCTTGGCAGAGAGCCCAGGACCCCTGTGCCTTTGATTTAGCCCTTGGAAAAAACAATTACCAACCTTTATATAAAGAATCACAAGCCATGAAAGTTTAAGTAGAATGATAGTGAATTTATCACAGGGTGAAAAATAGATTTTTGGGGTTTATAGAATGGGGGTTCAGGGGGCAGGATGGAGGAATCTGGGTATGTCCAGCTTTTCTCCTTCTTCTTCTTGGCCTCCATCTCCTGCTGTGATGGTGGCACTTTGGGATTGGTTTAGAGTAGAAGTTCACTGTCTAACACAGGTGATGGTATTGGGAAGTAACTGTAAATATTGTACACGTAGTTTTTAGTATAAAAAGATAACACTGCCCTGGGGCAGGCAGAGTGCCTCTGTCTGTCCTGCTGGACGGACCTTGGCTGGACAGGAGAAAGAATTTTATAGGTAAGATACAATAAACAACCTTGAGACCAAGAAATTAAGAGCTCTGCCTCCTTCTTTGACCGCTGGGCTGGGAAAAGAGACTTTCTAACACATCTCAGGGTCACTCTGAGCAGCAGAGATTCTGAGATCTCCCAGCCCAGTGATTCTGTGATTCTGGGTGGGAACACCTCCTGCAGGACAGGACACTAATCTGGGATCAGTGTCCCAATCCCTGGCACACATTTCAACCATTTTTGTATCTCCCAGCCCTCAGGCACGCTGATATTTCTCCCAGAGAAACTCTGCAGCAGCAAAGATGTGATTCAGCATTAAAAATTGACTTCTAACAAGAGAGCTGCTATCAAACCCAGCCCCAGTTGTGTCAGGCAGAGCACTTCAAACAGAATATTTACAGAAGGAAAAGCTCACTTCTCACTATTTATACCTTGATTTTAATAGGCTGACCTATGTAGTGAGCTGAGCTGGAGAATTCAGCACAGAAAACACGAAAGCAGAACAAAATAAAGCGTGGATTTAGCACTGATATAATATGTTAGTTGGCAGTTCTGAAGGAGAACATGCCCAGCTCTGCTTTTCATGCAGATTAACAGCACCCTATGGAAAAGAGAACCATCCCCAGAGCCTTATTTATCCTTCTCATGGGATGTCCTTCCCCACACACACACAAGGCATCCCACCATGGTCTGGAGGGACAGCAGAGGCTTTGTCACCCACCAGCTCCCAGGAAGGCTTCACCAGGTCAGATCAGCTTGGGAATCCTGGAATCAGAGTGGGTTGGGATGGAGGGGACCTTCAACTCATCCCTGGAAGGGCAGGGACACCTCCCACTGTCCCAAGGGATCCAAACCTTGCCCAGCCTGCCCTTGGACACTTCCAGGGATGGGGAGGGATTCCTGCCTCTCATTTAACCCCTTCCTGACCACCCTGCTGCTCCTCACTTGGAGCCCGGCTTATCCCACACATCTGTGAGGAACCCCTGAGGGAGCTAGGGGTGCTCAGCCTGGAGAAAAGGAGACTCAGGGCTGCCCTCATCACTCTGCACAGCTCCTGAAAGGTGCCTGTGCTCAGCTGGGGCTGGGCTCTTTCTCCAGCAGCACTGACACAACCAGAGCACACAGCCTCAAGCTGTGTTAGAGGAAATACAGGTTGGATATCAGGAAAAGGTTTTTCACAGAAAGGGGGATAAAGTTCTGGAATGTTCTGCCCGGGGAGGTGGGGGAGTCCCCATCCCTGCGTGTGTTTAACAAAGCCTGGATGTGGCACTGGGTGCCAGGGTTGAGTTGAGGTGCTGGGGCTGGGCTGGACTGATGATCTTGAAGGTCTCTTCCAACCTGGTCATTCTCTGATTCTCTAAATTCTATTATTCTGTGATCAGTGACACTCTGGCTCTCACGGACTGTTGTGAAATCCAGAGGCAAACTGGGATCAAAGAGCTCCCAGCAGAACACAACATTCCAAACAAGGAGGAGCTCTGAGCTGCCAACATTCCCTCAGGAGATGAGGCCAAGGCAGGAATTTCTCCTTTCTCCTCCTCCTGACAGCTCTGCGGCAGGCAGACAGTGACTCTGTGTGGTCACAGCTGAAAACTGCTGCACACCTAAAAACATCCAACGGATTTTTCACTGTGCTGGTGAAGGCCCATGACTCAGTAAATGCATTTATCCCTCTCATACTGACATGGAAAAGCAAAAGGAGGGAAAAAAAGGAGGGGAAAGTCTTTCCCTTAAATCATCTCAGTGCATGAGATTGGAAATTTAACATTATTTATGACTGAGTGATAACAGGAGCACTGAAAGGCTGTACCCTGCAAATACTAAATTTGGGGAGCAGTTTACACCCCAGGCAATTGGCAGGAACACAGCAGAGAGCAGAGGCCAAGCACAGAGTAAATCCCAGCTGAAAATACCCCAAATTCTGAGAATAAGAGCCCCAAACACACAGATTTAGGGCTCAGTGAAACTCAAGCAGCTGCACCTCCATTTCTTTCCAGGAAAAAGGAGGAGGGTGCTAAGCAACATTTAAAAAACGTATTAGAATTATACTTTATAAAAGGGAAATGGGCATTCTTCTGCATTCTATATAATGGGCACCCTCCTTTCCCCACCTAAGGTTTTACACCCCAAAATAAGCTTGCTCAGAAGATAATGCTGCCCCACAAACTATTGCTAAATCTACTGCTTAAATGTAAAACTCAAAATCAAGGTTTTAATGGAGCTTTTTTCCTTCTGTTTTTAATTGCAAAGCATCTACCTTAGGAACAAGTTACTGCTGCTAGTAATTGCTGAGGAACTTATTTAATACCTATTGAAATGAAGCAATAAGTAGCATTTTCAGCCTTGTAAGAAATGCTGGGTGCTGCCATCTCTTGACTCAGTGGGAAGTACAGACGCCCATCCCTTCACACAGTGTTACACTTCACGTGGAAAATAAATAATTCCAAACCCTTCTGGGAGGGGTTTGGGTTTGTCCTGGCTGCACCATCTAGCCAAGGGCTCCCTCCTGTCACAAACAGGACTCAGGGGGTGCAGAGGGTGAATTCAAGTCCTGCTTTCCTCCCTCAGCTCTACAAGCACTCACCTCCATCCACCAAGCCAAAGGACAGCCCATTCTTGTTGTCTGAGGTCATCAGCAGCTCCACAATCCCTCTGTTTAACAGGGCCTGGGTTAAAAAAAAAAAAAAGCCATTTTATTAACAGAGTTTGGCATTTCTCAGGATATTAAAGCACTCCAGCATCACCTTCTGTGGGTTCAGCCTGCAACTGGCAGTGCCTTGTAATAAACATCATCCCTGTGACATCTCCCATTCCTCCTGGAGCTTCCCTGCCTACTTTTCCCAGTTTAAAGACCACTGGAAAATCTTATTTTGTCTTAGGAAGCTGGATTGGTTTCTCACTGATGCATCCAACTTCAGGATTTTAGCTTCTGAGATCAAGGTAATAAACAGCTTCACTGCTTTCATCAGAAGA
Source organism: Camarhynchus parvulus (assembly GCF_901933205.1). NCBI lineage: Eukaryota > Metazoa > Chordata > Aves > Passeriformes > Thraupidae > Camarhynchus > Camarhynchus parvulus. The sequence continues at coordinate 7,642,922 of NC_044594.1, read as the reverse complement.
GGGATTCAGGTGGAAGGAGGAAAGGAAAAGCAGCTCAGGATTCCTGACTGCCTGACAGTGGGAGCTGGAAAGAGGGAAGAGCTGATTTTCCAAGGAACACCTCAGAACAGCTCAGGGACAAATGTTTTTCAAAAATCAATGAATTTAGTGGTTCCTCAATATTACAGCTCCAGAGGAAACAGCACTCCAAGGTTTAAAATCCACCTGCACACACGAGGTTCCTCCCATCAGGATTGTTCTCTTGCAGCTGGTCCTGAACAGAACAGTGCCTGATGTTTGGAGGAGATCAGTTGTTAATTAACCACTCATTTCACTGCAGCCCCATTGGAAGTCACTCCTCCAGCTCCCAGGAGCTCTGAGAACAAGGCTTCAGCCCCTTCAGTCCAAATTACTAATTGTGAAATGTGACAAAACCCTTTGTTTACTGTCCCTGCCTGCACTAAGAGCAGACCTGGGCATGAAACCTTGCAACACAGAGCCTACAGACAAACCCAGCCCAGAGCCAGGACAAGCTGGTGACTTTATCAACCCATCCCCACCAAATTCACACCTGAACAGATGCTGGATTCAGACAAAATTCAGCTGCTGAGGGAACTGGAATTTCTAACCAATTTTACCAAGGTAATTCTTTGAGCACTGCATTAATGCTAAATTTATTCCCCTCCTTTTGAGTGTAAATGCAAAACAGAGGAACAGCAGAGCTCCCACACATTCAGTGCCTCCCAGAGGGCAGCAGAGAAGCAGGAATAGAAGCTCAGGTCTGTGTGGGAAGGGCCATGTCAATAAATCCTTTCACTTTTAGGAAGGCAAAGGTACCCAAAAAGTGAGCTAAGCACAGGGAGTTGAGGTTTTGTGTGAGCTCTGGGTGTTTTTTAATGAGTTTATTAATTCTAGGAAGGTGCAACTTGGTCATAGATGCTAGATGTGAATTAATCACCTTGCCACAAACCAGAACAAAGACTCAGAGCCCCACCTCACATCAGATCCCACTCCCACCAAAACCAAAGCCCTGCAAATCCTGCTTTCCAACATTTCCATCTCTAACCACTATTCTGTACTGCCTCAGATGCAAATTGCACACAATCTCAGAATATGATGAAACAGCACTGCAAAAATACACCCACAGACCTGGCAGGGAGATCTGTCCTGACAAGTCTGAAACAGCACAAACTTTCCTCACCAAGCCTTGGAAAGCAAGGCCAGGCCTGCAGCCTGCTCAGACCCCCAGAACCTCTGTGTCCCCTTCATCCAGGACTCTGAAAACCACCTGCTTGCCATTATCTCTAATTTGTTTGTGTACAAACTTTAACCTTGTAAGGAGAGTTAAACCACAAGCTGGAGTCAGTCAGTGCAGGAGCTGGCACAGCCCGAAGGAGATCAGCACTCCTGCCAGGGATTGGTTTGTTTGAAGAGCCTCTGGACAACCTGAGCCTCAGGGTGCTCACCCTCATTAAACCCTACACTCCTGACCATCCTGGCTATGCTCTCAGCAGCCCTAGGAGGATGAATAGGACTCAACCAAACACAAATCTGAAAAATCCTAGCTTTTTCTTCCATCTCCCACCTAGGCTGAATAGCAATCATTATCATCTACAACCCTAAGCTTACCCTCCTCAGCTTCTGTCTATACGCTGTAATAACTGCAACCAATTTCCTCACCCCTAAACACAATCAAAGTCCTACAACTATCTACCCTAATAACTAAAGCTATCTACCCTAATAACCCTGAGGGTGAGCCTCAGGGTGCAGCTGGGCTACCCAAAAGGTTTCAGAAGGATTCCATCATCCTGTTGCAGAAGAGAAGCCTGGATGGGTGACCCCCCTGATGTGCAGCAATACCTTTCAGCATTCAGTGAGAAGAAATTAAACATTATATTTTTCTTCCATCTCCCACCTAGGCTGAATAGCAATCATTATCATCTACAACCCAAAGCTTACCCTCCCCAACTTCTATCTATATGCTGTAATAACTGCAACCAACTTCCTCACCCCTAAATACAATCAAAATCCTAAAACTATCTACCCTAATAACTCAAAAGAAAGCTATCTACCCTAATAACTCAGGGTGCTCAGGGTGCAGCTGGGCTACCCAAAAGGTTTCAGAAGGATCCCATCATCCTGTAGCAGAAGAGAAGCCTGGATGGCTGACCCCCCTGATGTGCAGCAATACCTTTCAGCATTCAGTGAGAAGAAATGAAACAGCAAACCCTGTGAGGCACACTGCAGATCTCATTATCTGCCTGCCCTGCACTGCTGCTGGGGGCAAACAAGCAGGTCAGAGTGCTGTGAGATCCATCAGGATAATCCAGCCTCCCTGGGCATGGGCCAGCTCCTCATCACTGACTCAGAGCAGCCAGGGCACAGTTTAATCCCTTTTTGACAGGGGTAAGGGAGGCATTAGGCAAATTAAGCTCCCTGATGCTGAGCCCCAGATTACACAGGTTTAGGAGCATGCTGGTGACTTGTTCCCATCAACTTTTCTGCCAGGAAAGCCAACAAAGGGATATCTTTATCAAATATCATCTAGGAGAGGCAAAAGAGGACCTGCAGGTGAGAGCTGCTTCAAGGCCAGCTGTGCAATACAGACACTCCTAGCTCCCTATCTCCCTCTTCTCTGGGAGATATAAGGACACAGATTTATCAACACTCAAGAGAGTCATGTGCCAACTCTTCCACTCCTGAAGGAAACATCCAAGGAAAATGCAGCTGGTGCTTTCAAGAGCCTCTCAAACCACACTCAAAAGTTACACAGAAAAAAAGAAAACACTGTAGGGAAGGTGATTTATGGGAGAGATTAACACAGAAAAAAGTAAAAGTGCCACCATTACCATTTTGACATAGTTCATGTAGTTTGGGTCTTTGGCATAGGAACCATATTCATTCTCCACCTGCACTGCAATGATGGGACCTCCTTTCTTGTACTGTGGGGGACAAAAAGGGAGAAGGAAGGTGTTCACCATGATTTCTAACCACCAAAAATCCCATTAGCTGGCAGGAAAGATGCACGAACATCAGGACTCAGCTCCACCCTCCCATGCTCCCACACTGACACAGAAAACAGCCTGTGCTGATTCCTGGTGCATTTTTGTGGCAGTTTTTGGTTATTGCCTGACACTCTGCTGTCACACAGAGCCCACAGTGCCCTGTGCAGCCCCTCCCAGCCTGCAGAGGGACAGGATGGGGCTTGCCTGGAAAGGGACAACCACGCGCATCAGGCGGTCGAAGTAGGCGTCCACAGCCTCTGTGAAGCCCTTGTAGGTCGTCCTCAGCCGCATCTCGGGGTCCTGCAGCAGCCAGCTGGGGAAAAGCAGCAGAGGGGATGTGTCAGACACTCCTGTGCAGCCATGCAGAGGTGTTTCAGCCCCTGGCATCACGTCTCACCTGGGCAGGGATCATCAGTGTCACCTCAGAGCCCACGGTGACACCGTGTCCCACCCACCTCATGTCCATCTCTCACTTTTAAATAAGTCCAGGCTCCAATCCTCCTCCTCTTTTTGTTCTGCATTTCAGGCCCAAACTCATTTCGTTACCTCTACCAATAATATTTCAAAGGTTAATCTTATCACTCTAAAGTGAATTCCCTGCATTCCCAAGGGCACTCTGCAACCAACTGCTCCTTCAAAAAATCCCAACCCTTTCTCAAATAAAAGATTGCTGTAATTGTTCCCACTGTTTCTACTGCTGATTTACAAGGCTGGGTTCTGTTTGGAGTTAACAGAAGAAAGGGCAATTTGTTGAAGAACAGAACAATATAATGCTGAAACAATTTAAGGGGAATGAGCCTGCATCGTCCTTTTCTCAGCAAAATGAGGCCTTAATTAACATCTTTCCAAAGATCTGAATATTCAACTCTTTGCTAAATGTGGCTTTGTGGACTTAAAGAAAATCATCTCCTCTTTAGCTGAAAAATGAGAATAGTACTGTTGCTCTTTATTAGAATTTTTAATCTGTCTGATTAAAAAAACACATGGGTGATGTGACAACAACTGACAACAGATGCACTTCCCATAAGCAAATGTGGAGGTGGCTTCTGGCTCTGGTCATGAAGAGTTCTGCACTCAGAAGTAAGTCCCTGACACCTCAACTCTGATGCCAAAGGCAGGTGAAAAGTGAAAAGTTAAAAAAATAATCCCCAAGTATCTGCACTGAGGTTTGTGCTGTGTGCAGTGAGGAAAACAAGTGGTAACCTGGCACTGGCTCCACTCAGGAACCAGGAAGGTCCCAGCGCTCCCAGAGCCTCCTCCTGCTGTGTTCTTCAGGGGAAAACACCACAGGAGGCTGGGGTTTCATTACTGCCAGCCATATATAATGCAGATTTCTAGTAGGACTTTTTAAAATGGAGCTGGGATTTAGTAAATTCTTCCACCAAGCTGCAAATTCTGTCCATGTTATGCAGAGTCAAGGTGCAACAGCAAGATGGGTTCCTCCAATTCTATTTTCTTGCTGTAACCATTATACCATAAAACAATTATTATTATTTTAAACACTCAAAAACAAAATTAGAAGAGCTCCATAAGATAATGAGATAATGAAATAATTTCTGCTTTGGGAATACAGAAAATAAATATCCCCATCAAGCAGCCAGCCATTCCAAAGCAATTCCTTTGAAGGAGCCTCAACTGTGTGATTGGATCGGGTGTCACAGACACATTTTATGAAAAATCCTTTCATTAGGATCTTTTCTCCTGAGAAGCTGGGAAGTTTCAGCTTCTCCATGTTTTGCTGCTTTGAAATATGATTTGGAGAATTGTTTACCAAGCATGTGAAATTGTTTTTATTTGATGACCAATGACAGCCACCTGTGTCGAGGCTGTGAACAGTCACAAGATTTTATTATCATTCCATTCCTTTCCTTGCTAGCCTTCTGATTAAATCCTTTCTTCTATTCTTTTAGTATAGTTTTAGTATATCATTTTCTTTTAATATAATATATATAATAAAAAAATAAATTAGCCTTCTGAAACATGGAGTCAAGATTCTCATCTCTTCTCTCATCCTGGGACCCCTGTGAACACCACCACAATCAGGAGCTTGGGATTTGTTTGTCCCTGGTGCTTCCCTGAAGTGAACAATTTCCACACTCACCTGGGCAGACCCCCGAGGTCCCACTCTGAGCAGATGTAAGGTCCAGGGCGCAGAATCACCCACAGCCCATTTTTAGCTGCCAGGGAAAGGAAGGCCCTGGGGATCCAGACAGAGGAATTATTGTCTGCCTGCAGAACCCCCACGCCTAATACTCCAAAACCATTGAATTTAGGTAGCAAAGCAGAAGGGAATTGCATGATGAAGTAACCACACTGGATTAGTGTGATGTTTTCTGAAAAATCCCTTCACCAGGATTTCTTCTCCTGGGGAGTTGAGAAGCCACAGAGAAAAATGTAAATAACAATTATCTGATTCGCTTCTCCCTGTTTTGCTGCTTTGGAACGTGGTCTGGAGATTGTTTACCAACAGGTACATGTTTGATTGGTTTGATGTGAATTGTTTTTATTTAATGACCAATCACTCTCCAGCTCTTGTTAAGCCTTCTGTCTGTAGCCTTTTTCTGTATTCTTTTACTATAGTTTTAGTATAGCATTCTTTTAATATAATATAATATCATAAAATAATAAATCAGCATTCTGAGAACATGGAGTCAGATCCATCTCTTCGCTCCTCCTGGGGATCCCAGCAAAGACCACAGATTGGTGCTAAATGGATTAAGTTCCCAGAACTCCAGAAGGATGAGGAAGGGGAAGGAAGGAGTCCCCACTGCCTGACCAAGGCACATCTGGAAATAACATCTTCACCCAAACACCACACACCCCCTCCCCTCCAAAGAGTATTTAATAACAGAGCTGTCTGTGCCACATACCTCAGGTCCAGATTTTTACTGAAGTCAAACTTGCCTCTTTCCTTCTCGTGCAGGTTCCATGGCACGTACCTGAAAGGCAGAGCAGGTGAAGGCGAGCTCTGGCATGCTCAGAGAAAAACTGAGGCCCCACCATTGTTTTCTGTAGGAGCCATGGTGGGTAGGACAGTTGGGATGGATGGGGACGAGATCTCTCTGAAGCCAGGTCATGGAAATTGCATTTATTGCAAAGGGCCTGGGTGCAGGGCCCTGCTGGGAGCTGCCAGTCACAGCTCAGAGCAGCCCCAAAGAGGAGCCCCAAAGAGGAGTCCCAAAGAGAGAGAGAGAGCACAATAAAAGCAAGAGGAAAAAAGAGAGCAAAGTTCCCATTACAATACAATAAATCTTCTTCTGTGTTGAATGTTCTAATTCTCACTAACCAATCTAGTTCAAGATACAAATGCTACAGCATTTACACACAGCCTGTAAGAATCATTACATTACCATCCTGTGTTACATTTTAAACAAGCTCTTTCCTCACCAAGCCTTGGAAGGCAAGGCCAAGCCTGCAGCCTGCTCAGACCCCCAGAACCTCTGTGTCCCCTTTGTCCAGGGCTCTGAAACCACCTGCTTGCCATTATCTCTAATTTGTTTGTGTACAAACTTTATATTTAACCTTGTAAGGAGAGTTAAACCACATTACATTACCATACTGTGTTCCATTTTAAACCCTAAAAACTCCTCTTTGGGCCCCTTCTGCCAAGCTGTAGGGTCTGCTCTGACCCTTGGGCCTGTCTGCAAGCAGAGGGTGTTGTTCCATCAAAAGGGGATCACCTTCAGCCAGCCACAGCATTGTTTTCCAGTTGTTTAGTAACCAAAGCTTGCTTTCATTTCAATCTCACTTATGGTTTCTATATTCTCAAAATCCTTTGCCAGGCAATCCTATTGATAAGGCTTTCCTGTTTCATCTTCCCCAACACTTTTCCCACGGTAAGAAGAATGGAAATACATCCTTATGGCCCAGTGGAGAGGCTGGGCAGGGAGGGCACTCACGTGGTGAGGGTGTTGAGGCCACAGGCTCTCATTTTGAGCATCCGATCCTCCCAGTACTCGCGGGGCACTCGGAAGTAGTGCATGGAGCCCCCCAGGATGCGGAAGGGCATCCCTTCCAGCAGGAACTCTGAGTTCTCTGTCTGCAGGCCATGGGTCCTCCCCCACAGCCCCAGAGGGGTCAGCTCGCTCCAGTTAAACCTGGAAGAGAGAAGGAGATGGGTGAGCAGCCAGTCCTGGGGGAGGAATGTGCCCTACTCATTGCACCTCACCCAGCACAGAATCACAAGGTTGGAAGATGTGGTGTTACATTTTAGTTAAAGGGTATGCTCTGTCTCACCTCTCAAAAATGTAGGGTTTATTCCAAGCCTGTGACCCTCCCCTGAAGTATCATGGATCTGTAATCCCATTGGCCCAAGTCTTATTCCGTGCCCACTTTGAATCTCCCTGTTTAGCTGTGCCAGGGAGACCAAACCTCTCCTGGCCCTTTTTCTCCCTCTCTCTGCAACAGGATGAGACCTTTAAGATCACTGAGTCCAACCCAGCCCCAACAGCTCAACTAAACCTTGGCACCCAGTGCCAAATCCAGGCTTTATTAAACACACCCAGGGATGGTCACTCCACCACCTCCCTGGGCAGAACATTCCAGAACTTTATCACCCTTTCTGTAAAAAACTTTTTCCTGATATCCAACCTGTGTTTCCCTTGGTGCAGCTTGAGACCAGCTCTGACCTTCCTGCTCCTCAAGCAAGCCACACTCCTGGTCCTACAGAGCACAGAGATGGTTCAGAAGGCTCTAAGCCATTTGGCAGATCTTCCCAAATGTGGATTTAAATCCATTTCACTGTCAGCTTCCCCCCTGAACCCCCAAGCCACTGTGCCATGCTCTACAACTGACACTGCTCAGGCACAGAGCATGAAACTCACTTGGTGAAATCATGGATGGGCAAGTTTTCACTCACAATACTCACACAAACTTCCCTAACCTATGGAATGAAACATCTCCCTTTGCAGTAGGAGGGCACATGGCTGATTTCCAGACCCATGTTCCAACAGCAGCTGCACCTCATCATCGCCATCCCAAATGTCTTGGGGACTCTGGCATCTTCCAACTCAAAACATGGAAAAAATAAAACCCCCTCACCTGTTCCCTGTGAACAGAGAACCTTTTCCTCACTTTAATGAACTCCCTGGATTATATTCATCACCCAGGAGAAACTAAATCAGCTGTCAGCACAAACTTACCTCTGCCCACATCACTATTTATGTTCATCCTGAAAATGTTATGTGCCAGAAGAACCAGAGCCACGGGGCCAGCAGCTCCCCAGCACTTACCAGGGTGAGCCCTCCTGCTGTAACAGCTCCTCTTGGGCCACACCCTGCACTACTCATGGCCTTGCAGGCTCCCAGCTCAATTTGGCTGAACCAAAACCCCATTTCACCAACAAGACAGTGTCTGTTTTTCCCAAAGCAGTGTCACTGCCTCCCTCAGCCCACCCCATGAACACACAGAGGGTCAGACAATGGCAGCTTGTTCCTTATCAGAGCCAGATGTGAGCAGTGAATTCCCAGCTCCAGAAAGCAGCAATGACCAGCACATTGGGGAGCAAATCACAGTGAGAGAGGAGAGGAACACCTAAGGCTATAGCAGGTGCCTAGGCTACGTGAGAAGGAGTTGTTAGCAGAGGGTGAGGATGCTCAGAGCTTGTGGCTCACAGGGATTGCTAACCACAGCCTGCCCATCCTCTGACAGGCCAGGGGCACTAAAAGGAGCTGAACTAAGGCTTGCAGGGCACTGCAGGGCTGGCTGACAAGCTCAGAGGGTACCTGAGAAGCACAGCATTCTCACAGGGCTCTGAAACAGCCAGCAGCAGGCAGGGGTAATACCTGGAAAAGGAAGCCAGGTTAGATATTCACTGCCTCCAGAAAAGGAGACTCACACTGATTGTCCAGCCATTCCCAGTGATTTATGGTCTCTTCCAGCCAGGTCTTATAAACTCTTGGAAATTTATATTACACCTAAGATAGCTCAGCTACTTTAGAAGGCATAAAATCAGCAGGATGGCTTTTGTGGTAGTGTTAGAAACAGAAAAGTTTTAATAAAAGGCAAAATAACAAAACTCTTTACAGCGAAAACCCGAGCCAGGTGCAAGAGGTTCTTGCTCCTGGTAAAACACCCCACAAAAGTGATTAGTTCCTTTGTTCTCTTCTTTTTCTAGTAAATGGCTTAGGCAGGACTTTTTGGCTCTTGTCCAACTGGCTACCCTTAAGTCTGAGGTGAAGTCCCTCAGGTTCTATGAGGTGTCTTTTTACCTAATTGAGGAGAAACTGTCACAGACACGTTTTATGAAAAATCCTTTCTTTAGGATTTTTTCTCCTGAGAAGCTGAGAAGCCTCAGGAACAAAATGTAAACAGTGACTCTCTGCTGCTGTGGAATGCAACAGGTAGATCTTTGATTGGTCTCATGTGGTTGTTTCTAATTAATGGCCAATCACAGCCCAGCTGGCTCAAACTGTCTCGGTCAGTCACAAACCTTTGTTATCATTCTTTTTCTATTCTTAGCTAGCTTTCTGATGAAGTCCTTTCTTCTATTCTTTTAGTATGGTTTTAATAATATAATATATATCATCAAATAATAATCAAGCCTTCTAAACATGGAGTCAGATCCTCGTCTCTTCCCTCATCCTGGGACCCCTGTGAACACCGTCACAAGAAACTTCTGGGCTTTTCTCCTTTTTAAGGAGACAAAGGAGAGTTTGTTCACTCAATCAACAGGAGGCACACTCCTACATCCCAGACACAGAGCTGAGCAAGGAGACCCTGCTGTGTCAGATTGTGGGGTGATAACAACAGCTCCTGATGATGGTGCAGCTCAGGCAGGAGAAATGAGTACAAAAAACCAATCTGCCACATTTAAAGCGTGCCTGAGTAAGAACAGGACCTAACATGCTCACCTGCATGAGAAACAGCCAGAGAATGACGGCACGAGGCTGGAAAATGGCAGCACTGCTCCCAAGGAATTGTGATGAACTTCAGCAGCAGGGGAAAGGGTTCTCAAGCCCCAAACAGGACAGACCTGCCCCTCTGTGCTGCTAAATTACAGATTGTGACTTTGGCAAATGTGAAAAATGCGTATTTTATGATTGGCTTTTCACAAATATTCAAATGAATATTATATGTGTTATGTCACAAAGTTATGCTTTATTAATTTTCTTAAGTAGTGTGTTAAATATAGTTTTAGGTTATAACATAAGGTTAAAATAGAAACTATGCTATGTAAGATACTTTTTTAAAGAAAGGACTCACACCAAGATAGCAGCCACAGGACACCTGAATCTTTCAGAGAAAGAGAATTTATTGCTCCATTATCAGGAGAAATGAACTTCTTCCTGCTTTGCTCAGCCCTGAAGACACCATCAGGATTCAGAGGAAGAAGCTGACACTGCCCAGACAGAATCCTGTGTTTGAATGGAATTTATGCATCCTGTATGAGGTGTATGAATATGCAACAGGCTGTTGCTTTTAAGGGTTAATCCTCTGTTAATGTGGGTCCTTTTTCGGGCTTATTTTGCCCAGAAAAGGTACTTGGACTGTCTGTAACTCTTTGTTTTTATTGTCTCATATTGTCCTAATCCAAATTGTCCAAATTATTATTACTGTAATTATATTACTATTTTTATAACCATTTTATTACTATTGAACTTCTAAAATTTTAAAAACAAGTGATTGCCATTTTTCACAGCAAACCAAACCAGCAGCTACATCTACTTCTGCTTTCCAGGGGTGGAAAGCTCAAAGGGGTCTGGAGATGCAAAACTCCAATTTTTAAATATTATGTTGGAAAAGAGTTTCCAAGTTGTTTCTTAGCTAGGTAGAGCCCCAAATTACCCCTGCACACAGAAGTGCTGCTGATAGGTGCCAGAATGAAGGCTGTGCTCAGGAGGCACACACAGCCAGATAAAAATAAACTAATCACTTAAGCTCATCTTCTTAATCCCAGGCACAACTAACCTGGCACATTCCCATCAAGTTTCCTACTTTAAAACTCCCCACCTCCATTGTTTTTTCTCCCCAAGAAGGGCTGGTAGGAATCTCCCAGGTTCCCAATATTTTCAATACATTATCCTAGATATCCTGAAACCCACATTTCTCATTAGGATCTCTTCAAGTAACCTCAGGAAGAAACATTTCTGTGACTCAGCAGAGCTTCATCCTGTTACCCTGAGCTGGATTGCCAGAGTTTAAAGTGTACCTGGACTCTGTGCTTCCTCCTGAGAGCAATTTATAGCTCCCAGAAGACTTTTTTTTTTTTCTCACTTCTATAATGACAGAACAGGTTGCAAATAATCTTTTTTTTTCCTTTGTTAAACGTTCCTGGCCTTCTTTGTCAACCTCAGCAGCCATCCCTGGGAGTGTTCTAGGTCAGGCTGGATGGGGCTGGGAGCAACCTGGGATAGTGGAAGCGTCCCTGCCCATGGCAGGGGGTGGGACTGGGTCATCTTTAATATCCTTTCCAACCCAAATTATAGGATTTCACGATTCTGTGATTTCATCTCTGCCTCAGGGAAGTCTCTTTTGCAAAAAAAAAACCCAAACCACCATTCCATTACCAACTAACCCCAGAGCAGAGATTCCGAAGTTGGATTGGACAAGTTAGTCCAGTAAAATGGAGTAAGGCCTTGTAAGGTGGAATGTGAAGTGCAAAATACAACACATGGAAAAGGAAAGTCCCAATTAACTCCTGAACCAAACAGCCATGCTGCTCACGCCTGTGAAACACAAATGTGGCTGAAGTCCTCTCTGCAAGGGAGATTTGAAAAAAATCTCTCTGATTGAACACTAACCTTTGGTGTTCAACCACCCCATATCCAGAGCAGTTGGAAGAAAAAGCTGGTGGAAAAGAAAACAGCCAAACAAGGGCAAAAAGGGAAAAAAGGCAACAATTTGTTTGCTGATACTGAAGGATGTGCTTCAGAGGAGAAGGGACTGTGCTGCTAATCCCTAAGCTCCACTGAGACCTCCAAGGGCTTTGCTGTTTATTCTGGGCTTCCTCTGGCCAGGGGAAAGTGAAAGCTCTGAGCTGCCCTGGCCCCCAGCTCTGCACAGCCCCCGTACTCACTGACCATGGCTGAGGTAACAGCAGCAATATCCTGTAAAACAGCTGATGCTGCACACAGGGGTTTATTCTGCACCCAGGGGTTTGTGGATACACTCCTACAGGAGACAGATTTCCTGCCTCCATCAGGTATCAGTTTGCAATAATCCTCCCTAAGAACCCAGGTGGCACAAATCCAAGGCCAGCTGTGCAAGAATTTTGCTTCTAATTATGCAAAGATTTATTAAAGCTTTTTCCATAGCTCTGAGGATCAGGTTTACTTCCAGCTATGATTTTAAGAAGGTGTTATAAAACAATCCAGCTGGCAATAAATAAGTCTATTACATCTCCATACATATCCATGTGTATTTTCCAGGAAGTCACTGGGAGGGACTGAGGAGTTTCTGACACCTGGAAGCCACAAACATGGGGAAAGAGCATCACCCCCAAAATGAACATGATCTAAACCACGTGGGATTCAAGCCAGAACGTCAAAATACTTCTTGATACTACTGGTGGGGTACAGAGCTGCTGGTCTAGAGTGTGAAACAGGAGCAGAGAAAGAAGAGAAGACGGTTAGACTGGACAGATGGGCATGGCCCATGGGTACCCACTGCTCTGGGGACACGGAGCAGGGACAGGCAGCCCCAGACCGGGCTGCAGAGAGGGAAACAACGCCAGGGAGCCCGGGGCTGGGTGAGATGTGCCGGAGCAGCGATTGATTCGCGGAGCGCATCATCCACAAGCGCTGCGGTGATGCAAAGGCTCCCAAGGTCGGCAGAGAACTGATTTATAACAAACCCAGAGCTGATTTATAACGCCGAGCTGATTTATAACACAGAGCTGATTTATGGCGCTGGCAGCGCGGCTTTCCCCGCCGATATTTCAGTATGGAGGGTGTAGGTATCAGGTGCAGCATATATTTATATTTATATTTATATTTATATTTATATTTATATTTATATTTATATTTATATTTATATTTATTTATTTAAAGCTTTGCTCATTCCGCGCTCCTTCCCACGCTCCCGTTCCGCTGCAGGAATGATGGCAGCGGAGGTCTCCCATCGGGAAGGACAGGATTGTACCGAGCCTGCCTCCCGCCCGGTAATTCCCGGCAGCGCACGGGACGCACGGACGCTAATTACGTTAATAACCGTTCTCCCGTGCACCGGCGCCGCCGACTCCATCCATGCGCAGTTCTCCCGCAGCCAGCCCCGCTGCCGGCGGCGGGGCCTGCGCCCGGCGGGCACCGACACCCGCCTCACGCCCGGCGGGCACCGACACCCGCCTCACACCCGGCCCCGCCGCGCGACCCCCGCGCCCCCCGCCCCGCGCCGGGTCTCACCTGCGCAGCAGCAGCCACAGCACGACGAGGAGCAGCGCGACGCCCCCGAGGCGGCGCTGCCGCCGCCCCCGCACGGCCACATGGCGGAGGGAGCGCGGCCGGGCCCCGGTAGCCCGGAACCCCCAGAACCCGGCCCCCCCGCGTCCCCGGGCCCGAACCCCCGACCCGCCGGGAGCCGACCCAGAACGCGCCCGCCCCGCCCCGGGCCCGCCCGCGCGCCATTGGCCCCGCCCCGCCGGGCCGCCTCCCTGACTCCCATTGGCTGCCGGAGGGGCGCGCGCGCCCGAGGGGGCGGGGCGTGAGAGGGAGCGGCGCGTGAGAGGGAGCGGCCTGAGGGGGACGGAGAGACGGACAGAGAATGTGGAGAGGGAACATGGATAGAGAGCTGGGACTGAGAAATGGGACTGAGAGATGGGACAGAGAACATGGATAGAGAATATGGACAGAGAACATGGATAGAGAGCTGGGACAGAGAATATGGGACAGAGGATATGGATAGAGAGATGGGACTGACAGCTGGGACACAGAACATGGATAGAGAGCACTGGGAGAGAGTACAGACTGAGAGCCTCAGGAGAGAGCCCAGACTGAGACCATGGCCAGGGACGCCCGGGAGAGAACCCCAACAGAGGGACCCCAGGCAGGGACCCCACAGAGAGGCCCACGACAGAGTCCCCCACTGGCACTGAGACCCCGGGCAGGGACCTGTGATAGAGACCCCAGACAGATCCTCTGGCCAGAAATTCCCCATGGACATCCTGGAGAGAGACTTCAGACAGGCACCCTGGGCAGAGACCCTGGCTGGAGACCCCTCCCTGCCAGCCAGAGACCCCTTCCCACTGCCCAGAGACCCTCCCAGCCCAGGACACCCATCCCCTGGGCAGGCAGAGGGTCTCCCCTGTGGGCAAGGGGCTGTTTCTCTTTGAGGCACTGGTGTTTGTCCTTTAAACTGCCCTTGCTGCCCTTTCAGCAAGGGGCAAATTCAATGTGCAATAAAACCAGGGAGGGGACATTCAGGGCCTGCCAGCAGCAGTAGGAACTGAGATCAAACAAGTGGAAGGTGTCCTTGCCCATGGCAGGGGCTGGAATGAGTTTAAGGGTTCAAGGTCCCTTCCAACCTATCCAATTCCATGATTCTGCTGCTAATCTCTGTCATCTTCCCCCTGCCAAGTACTGCTGAGAAAAAAGAGCTGGCTGACCTGAAGAGGTTAACAAAGACATTACCTAAAAAGCCCTCAAGCAGAACTATTTTGCAACACCTACTTCAAAAATTCCCTGTTACTTCTGTTTAAACACCTGAAATACCACAGAAGGAAATCATCTTAATTTCCACTCCAGTAACATTTCCATCATTGCTTTATTGATTCCAAATCAGAGAGGAAAAAACAATTTAATTTACCAATATTTTTACTTCCCTTACATGGTTCACAGCCTTACTGATTGGAGGCCACAGAGCTCAATATTTCTGTACATAACCTTAGTATTTCATTTGCAGTTTTGTGCTGCAAATGCTTCTTTGAGATTAAGCACCAAGATGTGGTGGGAATACAGAGAACAAGCAGTGGCTGGGAAAAGTTTAGGAAACATTAGGAAAAGTTTGCTGGGAAAAGAGGGACTGCTTCTAGCTAAAGGAGGGGATAAAAACCCTCTGGTTAGAGCCTGTGATCATCGGTTCCCAGGGGTGCTGTGAGCAGTTAATTCCTTCAAAATAAAGATTTCAGTGATCCCATGGGCTCACCTCTGCCTGAAGTTCCCATTTCAGAGGTGAGCAGCAGCTCTGGTGTTTGTTTTCCCAAGGAGGACGTGTGGCAGGCAGGCCAGGAGCAGGGTATGGAGACAGAGGCTTGGATTGACAGCTGTGATTTCTGGCTGCACAATGCCAGCCTGGCGACAGCAGCTCTGCCAGGCACGGCGTGCAGCTGTGCCAGCCAGCTGTGGGTAAGGCAGGAAGGCTGTTTCCACTGGGGCATCCCCCTCTCCACGCCCAGGGGAGGGAAACAGGCCAGGCTGGAACAGATGGAGGGATTTGAAGGCTCCTGGCTTCAGCCCTGTAGCAGATTCCTGGCCACAATCATCCTCATGACCTCGTTGGTACCTGCAGCAGGATGGGCATGCAAAGGAAACACAGTTAAGGCATGGTCCAGGATTTTCCTCCTCAAAAGGCAGAGATTTCTCCCCTGATGTGCAGTTTACAGCACAGAGGAGCTCTTCCCACCAGCTGAAGTGGCATTTAGGAGGGGTTGGGCCAAAACCCAACTGCCAAGGGCCAGCATATTGCTTGGGAAAGCTGCTGTTGCTGCTTTTTATGTGAGTGTTGGGAGGCTGCAGGAGCAGACATTGAGCAGAAGTGGATTTACAGCAACATCTGAGCTCTCTGCTGTACATTTAACACATACACCACACACAGGCTGCAAACCCACTGGGTGTAAGACAGAGCATGTCCCTTACCAGCTACCCTAGTTGTAGGTGAGGGGATTTCAAAGCAGGGAAAACAGAATATTTAGGAGGCCAAATTGAGATAAGAAAAGGCCAGATACTGTTAGAGACACGATGTCAAGGAGTGCAAACAGACCAAAATCACTGTTAGAGACACGATGTCAAGGAGTGCAAACAGACCAAAATCACAGGAGAGGAATTGTTAGGAAGAATCATCACGTGGCCAGAAGTAATGGGATGAAACTGGACAGAGGCACTGCTAACATGACAACTAAATATATTCCTCTGCTGTAAGACTCTTAAAATAGCCAGCTAAATATCTTCCTCTGCCTTCACACAGCCAGAGCTCCCAACCAGGGCACTGACACAGGGCACACATCATGCTCAGAGCAGAGCAGGGCTCTGAAACCCAAGAATCAGACTCATGTGGGAAGGTGAGGGCCTCCAGGGGAGTTTTCCTCCCAACCCCACTGCCAACTTCACTTGTTCTAGGAGTGTCTTTTACCTTCCAGGATCTGGTGCACTCTGATGTCTCGCACGAACTGCTGCACAGCGTAATCCTTCAGGTAGCCATAGCCTCCATGCATCTGCAGAGCCTGGTTACAGATCTAAGGGGATAACACTGCTCTGAGGTGACTCGTGCAGGACACAACAGTGGCAGAAGTTCAGTAATGACCCAGGAACCTGGGCTCACTTTTTTTCCCTGATCACCTAATCTCATCTCTTAAAAACGTGGTGTGATTGTCAGACCCCATCAGTGCTGCTCTCAGTGTAATCACCTTCCCTGTTTTATGTTATGGCTGTGTTTGTGTGAACAGCAATGCCCAGAAATACCCAGGGATGGGTATAGACACCCAGGGATGGGTACAGACACCCAGGGATGGGTATAGATACCCAGGAATGGGTACAGAGATACCCAGGGATCCGAATAGACGTCCACAGATGGGTACAGATACCCAGGGATGGGTACAGATGCCCAGGGATGGGTGCAGAGATGCTCAGGGACGAGTATAAATATGCAGGAATAGGTATAGATACCCAGGAATGGGTCGACAGATACCCAGGGATGGGTATAGACACCCAGGGATGAGTATAGATACCCAGGGATGGGCACAGAGATGCCCAGGGATGGGTATAGACACCCAGGGATGGGTATTTTTAGGGAATAAGTTGATTTTCGCTGCATTTCTGCGGTTTGCAAACCCGAACCGCCCGATCGCCACCTGGCGGCCACTCAGGGCAGGGGCTGGCAGGGCGCTGGTTTCCATGGAAACGCGACTCTGTGTGTCCGGTCCCCCAGTTTGGGATGGAAAACGAACAACAGCAAAAATTCAAACTGCTGAGCACATAAACAGCTTCTAAATGGCACTGAGATAGGAAATACCAAGTTATTTTCCTCCCTTCTTGCTTTCTCTTTATGGGGGCATTTTGATAAAGTAACAAAGTAAGGTATTTTTCAGTGATAAGATAATTTTCAAAGCAATAACATAATTTTTCAGAGGTCTAGAAAAGACTTGCTACCTAAGAATGATCACTCTGCAACATGCAAATTTTCCTTGGAAAATAGAAATGCTCTGCTCCCTGTCCTGTCTCTCTTTTGGCCCCCTAGGAAGAAGAGTGGAAAGATGTTTGAAATCTCTCAGATTAATCCTGCAGCCTCCACATGTCTTATAAAACATCCTGTCCTCAAATGAGACTCCTGTTGGCTTTGGGTTGTGTAGTGGTTTTGGTTCACCAATGTAAAAATCTTAATCTTTAAATTAATATAATATAATATAAGAGAATGTAATGTAATGTAATGTAATGTAATGTAATGTAATGTAATGTAATGTAATATAATATAATATAATATAATATAATATAATATAATATAATATAATATAATATAATATAATATAATATAATACAATAATAAATTAGCCTTGTAAGAACGTGGAGTCAGACTCATTCCTCCTCCATCCAGGGTACCTCACAAATATGACATTATGATTTTTCAGGGAAAAGATCAAACTTCTCCCTGACACCTTGGCCATTAAGGAGGGCATCTCCAGGCTTGTAATGAGGATGCCAAGAGGAGTTTGAGGCACCTACCCCAAAGCACTCGTCGGTGGCGAAGAGCTTGGCCATGGAGCAGAGCACGGCCAAGGGGGGCCATTAAGAGGGGCATCTCCAACCTTCTAATGAGGATGCCATTAAGGGGGGCATCTCCAACCTTCTAACAAGGATGCCAAGAGGAATTTGAGGCACCTACCCCAAAGCACTCGTCGGTGGCGAAGAGCTTGGCCATGGAGCAGAGCACGGCTGCGTCCTCCCGGCCCTCCTGCAGCGCCCGCGCCGCGTTGCGCACCATGAGCCGCGCAGCCACCAGCCGGGTGGCCATCTCTGCCAGCCTGAACTGCAGGTACTGCAGAGCCACAGGAAAGCTCCATCAGCACCTCACAGGGGTCTCAGCCAAGCTGCACCACTGCCAGGCAGGGCTTGAACCACAGCTCAATAGAGAGAGGCAAACACAGCCCCACCACCACCAGACAGGGCTGGTAGCCACAGCTCTCTCCATAGAGAGAGGAAAACTTTCCCTGGGGAAGGCAGTGAGAAGATCAGAGAAAAGAATAAGAAATAATTCTTATCTCCACTTGCTGCACCTGGTGTTGTGCACGTGTGGAATGTGTTATGGGGATTTGGTTACCAAAGGGTGGTTTCTTAATTGGACACTGGATGGTGTTTGGATTGACCAATTGGATCCGTCTGGATCGGACTGTCTGTAAGGGTGATGAGCTTCTTAATAAGTATAATATAATAATATAGCATAGTATAATAGTATAATATTGTCTGTAGTATAATATATATTATATACTGTAATATATATTATATAGTATAATATATTATATATAATAGTATAATATAGGATATAGTAGAATAGAATAGAATAGAATAGAATAGAATAGAATAGAATAGAATAGAATAGAATAGAATAGAATAGAATAGAGAAATTGATCAGCCTTCTGGAATCATGGAGTCAATGCTAATTATTACCCCACTCAATGGACCATTGCTACAATAAAGGCTCAGGTCTGACACGCTTCCTTACTAGGAAAAACATTTTCTTGACTTCCCCAGGGAAGGCCCTGTGAGGTGAGGGATGGCCCTTCCAGGATGAGGAAGGGCTCAGCTCTGGAGGGCAGAGCTGCTGCAGGGCTTACCTGGTTGTTGGCAAGGGGTTCCCCAAACTGCTTGCGGACAGTGAGGTGCTCCTGAGCCAGGAGAACTGAGGCATGAGCAGCTCCTAACGAGCAAGAAGCTGGTGGGAGAAGCCAAGGACACAGAGTGAAGGTGAAGCTACTTCAGACAGGCAAGAAGGTGCTGCCCTCCTCCCTTGGCTCTCTTTGGCTTTCTCACCAATGTTTATTCTGCCTCCATTGAGGCCCTGCATGGCGATGTTGAATCCCTGCCCTTCAGCTCCCAGCCGGTTGCCCACAGGAACAACGCAGTCCTCAAAGATCACAGCTCGAGTTGGTTGGGAATTCCAGCCTACCTGGGAAAAAACAGAGCTCCTTTGAGACTGCCTGAGGAGCAGCACAGCTCCAACACAGAACCACCAGCCTGCTCCCAACCCCTCGGTCTCACTGCCAAGCTGCCACAAAGCACCTGTGGTCTGCACGGTTTGGCCTCAGTGTGGAAACTGGAATGGGTGTTTTTGAGAAGAGGCACAAATCCAGTGATCTTGATTTTCCTGAGACTAAAATCCTTCACTTACCAAAGGGATGGGTATTGGGCAAACTTCACCACCTGGTAAAACCATGCCAGGCTGGGACTCCAATCCCATCCATGAAGAGATCCCTAATGCTTTGCACAGGCAAGCTCATTGGGACCAGAGAACACAGCCTCAAGCTGTGCAGGGGAGGCTCAGAATGGACATCAGGAAGAATTTCTCCATGGAAAAGGCTGTCAGGCATTGGAATGGGCTGTCCAAGGAGGTATTTGAGTGATCACCCCTGCAGGTGTTTAAGGAATGCCTGGATGTGGCACTCAGAGCTCTGGCAGACAAGTGAGGATCAGTCACAGGTTGGACTCAATGGTCTTGGAGGTCTTTCCAATCCTGATGATTCTGTGGTTCTGTGATCTCTGTCCTGCACTTCCCTCAAGCACACAGGAAGCACAACCCAAGCCTCTTACCTTCTTCTCCTTCTTGCCAAAGCTGAGCCCTGGCATTCCCTTCTCCAGCACGAGGCAGGAGATGCCCTTGGGGCCTGGGCCCCCTGTGCGACACATGACCACGTACACATCGGTGTCACCTCCCCCGCTGATGAAGGCCTGCAGGAGGGCACAATGAGAAAAGTGAGGCTTTGGGGGGAGGTTTGTAAACTATCCCTGAGCCCACAGCAGCAGCTGGCAGGGTACAGAAATGGAGAAGCAAAGACCCCACAGCCAGAGGCGTTTAGGGACTCAGCTGGTGAAAGCTCTGCAGAGCAGGTCTTGCCTTGGGAGAATACACAGAGGTGAGGAGACAGAAGGAATGGGAAGGACAGTGAAACCCAGGCAGCTTTAGCAGGAGCAAAGAGGTACCTTGGAGCCATTCAGGATGTAGGAGTCCCCTTTCCTCTGAGCTGAGGTCAGCAGGGAAGCTGCATCACTGCCACTCCCTGTTTGAGAAGCAAGGAAGCAGCCAGTGAAGCAGAAGGTCCAGAGCCTACAAATTCTCCCTGGGACCATACCCTGACACCTGAGTTTGTACCATGAGCATCTCAGCAATCATCATCTGCCTCTCCCCAACTTCACAAACGAATATAGAAAGAAACATTTCACTGCCAGCCCTTTGCAATGTTCATGTGCAGTTAAAGAGAGAGAAGATGGCCTGGTTGAGGATGCTCACCTGGCTCAGTCAGGACCTTGGGTCACCTGGCTCAGTCAGGACCTTTGCAATGCTCATGTGCAGTTAAAGAGAGAGGAGATGTCCTGTTTGAGGATGTTCATGTGCAGTTAAAGAGAGAGGAGAAGATGTCCTGTTTGAGGACGCTCACCTGGCTCAGTCAGGCAGTAAGAGGCAAACTTTTCCATGCTACAGAGAGATGGGCAGAACCTGCGCCGCTGCTCCTCGTTGCCAAAGGTGTCGATCATCCAAACACACATGCTGGGGTGGGAGAGAAGGAGCAGCATTCAGGAACAACATAAGTTGTACAAGAACATCCCTGGCTGAACAGAGGAAAGCTCCACAGAGCTGAGCCACAAGCCCTGAGGCCTGAAAATGTTACACCTTCCATTCACCACAGACTCACTGCCCTGTGGAACAGCAGGTTTAAGAGCCTCAGTCTCCTCTCCAGGCTCAGCCCTGCTCCCTCTTCAGGAAACTGCACCTGAAGAAAGAGCAGCATCATTGCAGCTCTCTGTGCCAAGTGACCTGTCACTGGACATGTCTGTACAAGCAGCACAGCCCTGGGGTCAGGTGGTGCCTCTGGGCTCTGTCACAGCACGGCTGAGGCACAAAGGCTTTTTCCAGGCAGGTTACTATCTATAGACAGCTTAAGTGGCAGAGCAGACAACAAAATCCAGAACTTAATCCCATCTTGCATGCCACAAAGCTAAAATTACTTCTTGCTGGCATCTCAGTCCTTGTGGCCTATTTGTTTACTGCCATCCAGGGATCCTCACAGGGATGTGTGTACTCGAGGTCAGCATTGAAATATATAAATAATGAGCAGCAGCCAGGGAGCTGCCTCCAGCTGGATTTAGAGCCCACAGAGCAGCCAGGCTGACACCATCCACCCCTGCACAGACACTCACTTGTGGATGCTCATGTAAGCAGTGGTGCTGGTACATCCTGTTGACAGAGCTTCAAAAATTATGGAGGTGTCAAGTCGTGACAATCCAGAGCCACCAACATCTGGTTTCACATAGATCCCACCAAATCCCAGCTGGGCTGCCTTCCTCATCGTTTCCACAGGGAATATTTCCTATTGGGAAATAGGAAATAGGAAAGATACCCCAATGAATATTCAGGGTTAGTTCAGTCCCTTTGGGTAGCCCTGGGCTACCAATTTGAGTCCCACCATCCTGAAGAGTTTAAGTCAGCTGGGTGGGTCAAAGAAGAGGTGGTACCAACACAGACACATTCCATCTTCAGCAGTGAATCCAGGATCCAGGTGATTGAATAACCTGGCTAGGAATGCTTCAAGGTATTTCTGATGATTTCCCCTGCCCCAGCTACAGCAGCAGCTACTGCAGGAACCCCTCAGTGAGACCTGTGGGTCACAACGTCCTAAGGGAGGAAAAAGGGAGCAGTGCAACCCTTGTGAGGCTGTCCTACCTTCTCATCCCACTTGGCCATGTAAGGAGCCATCTCCTTGGCAGCAAAATCAAGGGCAACTTTTTGGAATTCCTTCTGATCCTCAGTGAGTCCAGTGGATGCTAGAAAAGAAGCAAGAGATGAGAACATGTGTCTGTTGAGGGAAAGCAGCACAACCACCTCATCTATACCCCAAACAATTTCAAGGTGCCCCTTAACTCATACAAACAGTTCAGGGTCTCTGCTGCAGAGACCAGTTCTCTGTTCCTCAGGAATACAATGAACTGTGCTGAGAGCAGGGGGCTTTGGGAGGGTCTTTCTTGGGACAAAACAAATCCAAGATCCCAGCTGGCTCTCTCTGCTCCATGCTAGCTACATTAGAAAGCCAGGACAGGGGAGCACAGTCACTCCATTTCACTAAGTCTGTGCTAAAGAAATCTGAGGGAGCAGTGCTAGGACTTCAAAGAAAGGAGATTGGAAGCAAATAAAGAATAAAGGAGCCCTTTGGAAACAGCATCTAAAGCTTTAGGTAAGTTCTGCATTTGAAACCTGCTTCACCAACACATAGATCCAACATTGTTTTGTTTGTTCCCCTCCTGAAACTCACAGCTATGCTGCTGCCTCAATATTAAATGTTGTTACATTTAGACATCAAAGCAATTCATCTGCAAAGTGTTCTGGAACCAGAATGGTTTGGATTGGAAGGGACCCTAAAGACCATCTTGTACCAACCACCTGACACCTTCTACGAGATCAAGCCCTGTCCAACCTGGCCTTGAGCACTGCCAGGGATGGGGCATCCACAACTTCTGGGCAACCTGTGCCAGCTGGAATTCTGCCAGAGGAATTTCTTCCTAATATCTAACCTGAATCTCTCCTCTTTTAGTTTAAATCCATTCCCCCTTGCCCTATCAGTCTGCCTATATAAAAAATCACTTTCCTTGTTTTTAGAAATCCCTCTTCTTTTCAGAGATATTCTTTGATTCACTATCAAATCTGAAAAACCGTGAAAACCTAGGTAAGGGAGATGTCGCTATAGGATACGAAACAACATGAGCACACACACCACTTCTCTTAAGGTGAAGAAAAAAGGAGTTTATTTTCTGACTCTATCATTTATAGTTTTCTAAAAGAGACAGTGGATTGGAGGGTGAAAGTGCTACCTCTCCAATGACACTGGACAAACTAACAGTTCCTCAAATTTCTTTTCTATTATAAAAAAATGCAAAACAATAAGTTATTTACAGAAAGTATGTGAGAAAATTTACTACAAAAATGTAAACATTAAAAAGTTTAAAAAATCTTTAAAAATCAGAGCAACATGGAGAGGGATGTACCTTCCTTGTGGGCATTTTCCCATTATTGAGCACAGTCTAAAGAGGTAAAAGAAGGGACAGGGAGAGGGATAGACCTTTCCTTGAGGGCTCTGTCCCACTGCTGAGCACGGTCTAACAAGGCAGAAGGAGGGACATGGGGAGGGATGGACCTTTCCTTGTGGGCTCTGTCCCACTATTGAGCATGGTCTAAAGAGGTAAAAGAAGGGACAGGGGGAGGAAAAGACCTTTCCTTACAGTCTCTGTCCCACTGTTGACCACGGTCTATAGAGGTAAAAGGAGGGACAGGGACAGGGATGGACCTTTCCTTGCAGGCTCTGTCCCACTGCTGAGCACAGTGTAACAAAGTAAAAGGAGGGACAGGGAGAGGGATGAACCTTTCCTTACAGTCTCTGTCCCACTGCTGAGTACGGTAGGTAGAAGAAGGGACAGGGAGAGGAAAAGACCTTTCCTGGCGGGTTTTGTCCCACTGCCAGGCACCCGCTGCGCGTGTCCGCGCCCGCACCGCCCTGAGCCGGGAGCAGGACACGGGGAGCGGTGACACACGGAGCAGTGACACGAACAGCTGGGAACATCCCTCGGGGCGGGGACAGGACCCGGGGGCCACCGACCCGCCGTCCATCATCTCCCCCAGCCCGCCTCCCCCGGGCCGCGGGGCCGGGCAGCTCCTTACGGTCGATGCAGGACGCGATCCCCCGGCGCCCCAGCAGCAGCCGCGCCGCCGCCCGCGGAGCCGCTCGCCACGCCATGGCCATGGCCGTGCGGGGCCGCTCCGCTTCCCGGCTCCTGCCGGCTGCTGCCGGGGCAGGCTGGGAGCTGTAGTCCTGCCCCCAGCACCGCCCGCCCGGGCGGGGAGGGAGCGAGGGGAGCCGGCCCTGCCCCGGCCTTTGCATAGCGGGCACCGCTTCCGAGCGCGCTTCCTCCTCCTCCTCCTCCTCCTGCTCCCCGCCCGGCACCGCCAGCATCCTCATCGCCCCGAGCAGGACCGGCGGCAGCGGCCCGGGCTGGTGAGCGGGAGCTCGGAGGGCTGGAAGGAGGGAGGGAGGAAGGGGAAAGCTTGGCATAGAAGGCGGAAAAGTTGATGCCGGCCGGCCTGGCAGGAGGCGGCGGGCTCGGAGCCGTGCGAGTGCTGCTGACAGAGGGGGCAGGGGATGGGCCGGCCGGAGCCCCGGGGTGCGCGGGGCTGGGAGGGACCTGGGGGTCAGCGGTGAACCCCCCTGGCCACGCACGGCCACCTGCGGCCAGGTGCGTTTGGCGCTCTGCAGGGAAGGAGCCGCTCCCGAGGGACTCGGGCGAGCCCGGCCAGGGGCAGAGCCCAGCAGAGGCAGGCAGAGCCCAGCAGAGGCAGGCAGAGCCCAGGCAGAGGCAGGCAGAGCCCAGGCAGGGGCACGCAGAGCCCACCAGCCGCAGGCAGAGCCCAGCAGAGGCAGTCAGAGCCCAGGCAGGGGCAGGCAGAGCCCGAAGCCGCAGGCAGAGCCCAGATAGCGGCAGGCAGAGCCCAGCAGAGGCAGTCAGAGCCCACCAGCCGCAGGCAGAGCCCAGACAGCCGGGGCGAGGCCGGGCTGAGCCCTGGGGAGCAGCCCAGCTCCTGTGCCAAAGGCAGAGAGGGGCCGCGCTCTGCCCACGCACCTTGGGGATTGCCCGGGTGCAGCAGCGATCCAGCCCTGCTGCTGGTGTCCATCAGGGCTCCAGGGTGCGGTCCCCAAGCCCTGCCAGCATTCACACTGATAGAGGAAGTGGCTGAGCTCAAGGAAAGATTTATTTGCTCTCCACTCGCCCTGCAGCGCTCTCAGCTCTCTGCCTCAGCCGTCTGTACTTTTTTCAGCCGCCTGGAGCAGCCGTAATTCCTCCCCCTTCTCTCGTCCATCAGGTGCTTCTCAGTGAAGAGAAGATAATTCAGAGAGACCAGCGATGCCTTGGCCGAGCAGAAAGAGAGACAAAGGAGCAGTAGCAGGTCTGTGCTGACATCCTGACTGATTTAGCACCTCTCATTTGAGCTTCCAGGCTATAGTGAAACTACAGGCAGCCGTATTAACCGTCTGTCTTTCACAGGCAGTGTCTTACAGACAGCATTTCCTGTGCCAAATGGGCTCAGCACCCAAGCATGACTGAAACAAGCCTGCTAGGTGTGTGATAAGGACAGTGATGTATTCTCAGCACAAGGGGCTTAGGAAATGGAATTCAGGCCCATTTTTGCACAGCAGATTTGGTCGGTCAGAGTACACCCAGTGCAGTGCCAGGAAACTGATGTGGTACCAAAAAGAAAAAGCAAGAAAATGGCACTGGAGGCATCATGATGTGGTGTTTAAAGTACAAGATAAAAAACCTGCACATCTGTGCCACTCAACTGCTTGATCCACTCTAGCAAATAACCACATTTTTACCTCTTAATCATTAATAACTGGGGTTTTTTTTGTCCATGTCCTGAAGAAACAAAGGATCCCTTCTGAACAGGTAGCTCAGTGGAGGTTAACCTAAGATTTCCAGCTCCTGCAGGAATTGAAATAATTTGGTTTGCTTGGTGAATGTTCCTCTTACTCACCAGATTTACCTAAGTCTGCTTTGTTGCCTGGAGCTGATTTCTCAGCAATTAATTAAAAAAAATTCAACTACACTTCATGTGGGCAAACATGGTCTATCCTGAGGTCTTTTTATTACTAACTGGAAATATTAAAGTACATTTTTGCAGACAAAAAAAATCTCCTTATTTCAGATGCAAATTAGAAATACTCAGAATCATTGGTGCATAATGCTGCTACCTTACCCTGAGCACCTGGGGTGCCCCAAACTCCTGCTGCAGTCAAATGTGTGAAACCAGCTTGGACAACTAAAAATATTTTTTGAAACAAAATGTGTTTTATCTCAATGTCTTTTAAGATAAAAAAGAGCCTGATGCTAAAATTGCCAAAACCGAAAAGGAGACTTCGGATAAGGAGGAAGAAGAGAAGTCTGCAAAACCCCCAGCTGGGAGCTCCAAGTCAGGATGGAAGAACTGGAAGAAAAAAGAATCTGAGTCTGGTGGGGAGGAAAGCAAGATCACATATTGTCACTGGCTGCTGAAATCAGAACCTGAGAGCAGGCTGGAGAAGGGGGTGGATGTGAAGGTGAGCACTGACACCCCCTCACTCAGCAAAGGACAGCAGCAGGGCCACTCCTGCCCACCTTTAGTGCCCAGATGCTGAGAGACAGCATCAGGCAATTCGGATTGTTTTATCTTCTCAAAAGCCATTTGTCCTCCTGGAAACAGCAAAACAAAATGTTCTTGTCCAAGGTGACAACCTTGGGGTTTCATACATGTAATACAAGAGGAAATCAGCTCCTCAGGATGCTTGGCTGCTGGTCACAGGAGCAGCATCTATTTCAGACTCTGCCTTTACTCTGCTGCTTTGTAAAGGTTTTTCTGTAGGCCCTGTGGGAGATGAAAATTGTGTCAGGTTTGTGCTATAATTGAAGGAGCTGCTGGCAACAAATGCTTAGGCTCAGAGCAATGATACTGTAAAGATCAGAAAGCTCCTGAATGAATGTTTATTTTCATTTCATTTGGCAGTTCAGTGTTGACGACTTGAAAGCTCAGCCTAATCAGACGACCTGCTGGGATGGAGTAAGGAACTACCAGGTAGGAAGCACATGGGGGCACTGAAATAGCAGTAGAAGAAGGTGGCTCTGCCCACAGCTTGTTCCTGTGCCTGAAGCATTTCCTCTTGGGGCACTCTGCCTGTTCATGCAGGTGCATTTTGGCAGGGACCTGAAGTCAGCTCCTGCTTAGTGGCCTCAAGGTCAGAGGTAGATTCAGACTGGTGAATATTCTGTCAAATCACCCAGTTTTTCTTTCACTTAGACCAACCTTTGATACCTGACAGCAAGTCTGTACTTACCCAAATGCTCTGTCAGTGCTCAGCTTTCTGTTCCAAAGGAATGTCATGTGTGTTCCCCTGCTGTGTATGCTCCCTATACAGGATTCCCTGTTCCCCTACACATGATCTGCTCTGAATTGTTTGCTGACAGCTCTCCTGGGCAAGGGTGGCTGAGCTGTTGGATTCCCACACACTTTCTGACCAACAGGAGCTTGCTCTTCAGCCTTGTTTTGAGTTTATTTAATTCCAACACAAAACCATCTCTATGACAACTGTAGGAAACATTATCTGAGTAATTCTGAAGCACATCTACCTCTCCTCTTGTTGGTTCCTGTTCTTGGCTGCTTCTAATGAAGCCCTGAGAGCTTGATGGAAAGAGCTGAAAGTCTCTTGTTTACTCCTGACAGGCAAGGAATTTCCTGAGATCCATGAAACTTGGGCAGCAGGCCTTCTTCTACCACAGTAACTGCAAAGAGCCTGGCATTGTGGCCCTTGTCAAGGTGAGCGTTTTGGGGAGAAGTGATAAGGAATGGGTTATCAAACAGCTCTCACTGCTTGTGTCTCAGCACCAAAGAGTGCAGGAGTTGTCCAGTGAGAGCAGGGAATGAGCCCAGGACACCTCAGCTCAGCACTCAGGGCTGACTCAGCCATGGGTCCCCAGAGAGATGGAACCATGCTGTGCTGTTTTCCTGCTGACATTTCGGGGCACTCCCAGCCAAGCCAAGTGCTGTTCCACACTCTGATTCCAGTCTGACTCACTACATTCTAGTCAGCAGAGCCCACAAGGCAGTAGAGTAAAACCAGGGCACAGAACAGCTTTTTCTTTAAGACAACTCATCACAAAGATCATCATCAGCTACCCAGTTTTCCCCTGCTGCATTTCCTTCCACACTGATCGCCAGCAGGTGATGCTGCACTCACTGTTCTGCACTTCTTCCACCCAAGAAATGTAAAGGAAACTGTTAGGATGGAGTTCAGGGAAAGCAAGGCTGATTTTTCACCAGGATTATTCCTTGTCACATCTCATGCCCTTTGCTGACAGGTGTTTTGAACTGATGGAAACTTTCCTCTCCCCTTCTGCTTCAGATCGTGAAGGAGGCATACCCTGATCACACACAGTTTGATCAGAAGGATCCTCACTATGACTCCACCAGCAGAAAAGAGAACCCCAAATGGTCCATGGTAATGTATTCCATTAAATACAGCTCTGTGTGCAAGCCAAGAGAAGGGAGAAGCCTCTTTGCATCATATTCAAAATCTTAAGCTTCTGTCCTGGCCTAGCTGCCTTTTTCTCTCTCAAGAGAAAATTCAATCCTGTTTTCTCTGCTTTTTCCCCAGTCCCTTCCAGGAGGCTGCCAAAATGTATCTCCCTAAATTTCCATATCTTGGCTGCAGAGTTGGCCTCGCTTCATTTTCAAATCTTGGCTGCAGAGTTGGCCTCCACACGTGGCAGAACCCTGAGTTAGAAAAATGAGCTAAGAGCCACTGTCAGTGCACAGCAAGCAGAGCTGTAGTTTTGAGGCACATTAGATTGTAGGGAAGGGAGTGTTTGTTCATGGGCTGCCTGCATCCCACATCTGAATTTTGCATTGTCTGTGACATGAATGCACCTTGCTGCTGCACGGTGCCAACAAATCACCTGCAGAACCCTGAGTTAGAAAAATGAGCTAAGAGCCGCTGTCAGTGCACAGCAAACAGAGCTGTAGTTTTGAGGCACATTAGATTGTAGGGAAGGGAGTGTTTGTTCATGGGCTGCCTGCATCCCATATCTGAATTTTGCACTGTCTGTGACTTGCTGCTGCACAATGCCAACAAATCACCTGCCACAGATCCTGGGAAGCTCTTTCAGCCTTCAGCAAGGCAAAGTTAGTGCACATCAGTCACTTCCTTCAGCTCTAAATCCTTATCCCTCCAAGATTTCATGGGCTGTGGAGGCTGTGTGCCTGTCCAACCCGCTGCTGGCCTCCCTCGCAGGTGGATGTGCAGTTTGTGAGGATGACCAAGCGCTTCATCCCCCTGGCTGAGATCAAGGCTCACCACCTGGCACACAAAGCAGATGGGGGCCCCCTCAAGGACATGATGCTCTTCAGCAGGCAGCGTCTGTCCATCCAGCCCCTGACACAAGGTGAGAACCTCCCGGCACTCTTGATTCCCTCTGTCAGGCAAGCTGCAAGCTCCATTTATGGTTTTTCTTTCCTTACCACAGAGGAATTTGATTTTGTCTTGAGCCTGGAAGAGGAAAAGCCACATTAAAGCAGCACAGCTCCCACCCAGCCCGCTGATGCCTCCTCCTCCACCAGCAAACTCTCAAGTTCACCTGCTCAAGTACAGCACCATGAACATGCCACCACAAGACCTGCAGCCACACGTCCCTTCCCCTGACACAGTTATTTTTGCTTATTTTTTCAATAAATAAAGCCTTTTGGAATCAACTTGGGTTTAAATAGTAGGAAAACCTGCAATTTATCTCTTAAGAAACAGGAACATCTTTGTTTAGTTTGGGGTCTAGTGCAGCTCCATGTACTGCAGAGGGACATTTTTCTGCAGGAAGGAATCCCTGAGTTCTGTCTAGAACCAGAAAATTTAGAATCATTGAATAGCCTGGGTTGGAAGAGACCTTAAAATCATCTCGTTCCACCCCCTGCCATGGGCAGGGACATTTTCCACTAGCCCAGGTTGCTCCAAGCTCTGTCCAGCCTAGCTTTGGACACTTCCAGCGATGCGGCAGCCACACAATCAGGAGAAATTTCTCCCCAACATCTCATCTAAACTATTTTCTGTCAGTTTGAAGCCATTCCCCCTCCTCCTGCCAGTGCATGCTGTTGTAAACACTCTCTCTGGAGAGGGATACACAAAGCAGATCACAGTGAACTTCCTGCAGGTACAAAAGTTCCCACGTTATTTTAGTTCTGACATCAGGGAAATGGAAGAAAATAAAGCCAGCCTGCTAATTTTTAAGCCACATGGGTCCTCCACCAGCACAGCTGCCAAGCAGTGACACAGCTTAAAGAAAGACCAAGGATTTATAAAGATAACAAAGGACAAACTCCTCCAGCATCTCCTCCAGCATGTTTGAGAGCTGCACACTGTGGCACTTTTAAAGAAAAAATCTCTTCATACCACGGTAAAAAAACCCAACCCAACCCAATACAAAACATCAGACAAACTCATGCACAGCATCTGACAGCCAGGGCTGGCTCTTTTTAATTGGAGAGACAAAAAAACCCAAGTTTTAAAATACAGCCATTGAAAAGACGACGAATTAAGAAACATGTAAACACAGCAGAGGCTTAATTACAACTTGCACTGCTTGGTTTGGTACTTGCCCAGTCCCCTCTGCCTGGGAGGGAGGGAATGAGCCAAGTCCAGCACAGAACCACCAGCTCAGGGGGACAGGACTGCCCCTTGACATGCTAACAGAACACTGCTCTGGAGTACCTTGTCCTGGAGTGAGCCCAGCACATCTGCTCCACCCCACACAAACACAGGGCCCAGTGCTAACAGGCTGAATGGTCCTTCAGATTCAGTAAAAATGGGGATCACTTCTGAATTCTGGTTCCACACACGGGGACATGGGGTAGGAAAAATGCCTCAAATCAATGTTTAGGCTCAATCAATGTTTAGGCTCAATCAATGTATAAGATCAATCAATGTTTAGGCTCAATCAATGTATAGGCTCATGCACCTTTTCCAAAGGAACCCTCCAGGAGTGATGAGCACATGTTGAACAGCCACCTCCTTCCAGCCAGGCAATGATCTCACACCCAACCAGGCAGGAAAAAAACACTCCTGGAATGCAGAGACATCTCCATCCAGGGGGTTTCTTTCCTTCCACATGGCCTACAATCCAGGGGAATAAAGGAATAAAGGCAAGGAGGGAGCTGAAGGGAAGCTGAAGAAGATTGTAAGGGCACTGCTGTGCTCAGTTCCCCTTAGCAGAAGAACAGTTTGCTATCCCCAAGAGCTCCCAAAGGAGCCTCACTTGTCCCTAAAGGATTGTGCCTGGCTGCAGCACAGCCACTTCCCCCAGGGGAAGGCGGGAGGCAGGAGTGTCCCCAGTGACATCCAGGGTCCCCTGCCATGGCAGAGGTGCCCAGCCCTGCCCTGGCACAGCAGGGTGATTGTTGTCTGCAGGGAGATTTTGCTCCAGCCTTGGGAAGGCAGGGCCCAGCCCATGGCACAGACTCCCCGTGGGGGGACAAGCAAGCCAGGTCCTCAGTGGGGCACAGCAGAACCAGAGGGTGACACAAGCACTGGGCAGAGATGAGAGCATTAGTGTCCTCTACAGAGCGAGACTGGCCAGCTCTACTACAAACCACAACCTTACACGTGGTGAGGAAAAGAAAACTGACTTTGGCAAGCAGAAACACACATTTATCACTGAAATACAGTAGCTGTCATGACAGAAAAAGCTCCCCTTCCCACCCCAGCCCCACTCCCTCCACCAGCACCGTTGCACTGAACACAGCAGACACTTCCATTTCCCAGACACCTGCTCCACACTCAGCTGTAGGGCAGAGGAGCTTGATTCCAGAGCCAAAAGGAAGCTGGACAAACTAACAAGCCACAAACTCAGGGAAATCCAGACAAATCCCACTTGACAGAGCTCCTATCCCAGCACTTGGTGCAGGCTGGTCTCTCCCTGGGGTAGGAGGTGTCACCACCTGCTTGAACAGGATGGACATCCTCCAAACTCAGGCAATCAAGTCTACAAAGCCACATCTGATTTTTAATGGAGGAGTGACTTCCTTCTGGGAATGTTCTCATGAGTCTACTTAGCTGAAGGCTAAAAGCAGCTTATTTTAAAAAAAGAAAACCCACATTCAGGTTCTCAGTTCACTGCGTGCTCTCAGACCTCGCTGGTGACTTCAGCTCAGGCCTCAGGAATGTGTCTCTGCAATCAGAGCTCTGCCACCCTTCCAGGTGCTGGCTGGCTCCTTCCAGCAGCCCACACTGGCCTGTTTGAGCCTCCCACAACAACTGCATCCCCCTTCTGTCCCCACTAACCCTCGTCCTGCAGGCACGAGGCAGCAAACCTCAGCAAACCAGACCACACGTGTCCCCACACGGCTGTCCATCCCCACACACAGCCACAGGCAGGGCAGCATGGGCAGCACAAACCCACCCACAGGAGAGCCCCCAAGAGCTCCAGAGCTGCTCTCCACACCTCCCTGCAGCAGCACCTGGGAGCTGCACGAGAGCAGCAGCCGAGTGTGGATCTCAGGACAAGAGTAGGAAGGCACAGCTCGTGGCCAGGAGCCCTCCTGGCCCCACTTGTTGCCCACCCATGAGCACTGGGACCGTCACCGCTCTGCCCACCCGTGGCACCTCCTCCTGCAGCCACACCTCACTCCCTCCTACCAGCCACAGCTCCTGGTGGGACACAGCCCGTGCTCCACAGGGCTGGGTGGCAGTCCCAGGGCTGAGTCACCTCCAGCATCCAGCTGCTTGTGGCAAGGAATCCAACGCCAGCACGGAGAGGAAGAAGGGGAAGCAGCGAGGGGATGACACCACAAGGTTTCCAGCAGGCCACACCACAGTCTCTGATCCCTCCTCTAGCTCCTTCTGCTAGGACCTCCATCCAGCTCATCACAGGGCAAGATTTCGGAAAGGCAAGGCAAACATCCATCCTGCACAGCCCCAAAGCACCCTGCACACGGCAGCCTGGGCCTTCCCTCGCTCTCTCCTTCCCCACAGCCCGTGGGAGCCCTCGGGGCACAGAGGAGATCAGGAGGAGATCAGGAGCTCGGCCATGGCCTCCAAGGAATGGATGGACTGGGCAGTGCCACGGCACCTCCACTGCAGCTGGCCGAGCCCTCCCGCCCCGTCCCACCCCGCCAGTCCTCCGAAGAAAGGAATGAAGTCAAATCCGGGTGTTTATTCAGTGAGGTCCCTGGGTGTCCCGCGGTGCTGGGGGGTCCCGGCGCCCCCCGGCCTCACTGGCGGCCGTTGTTGTCCGCGGGCTGCCCGGGGGCCTTGGCCTCGCCGTGCGAGGAGCTGCCCTCGAAGCGCTGCGACGCGATGGCCGCCTGGTGGGACATGCTCTTCCTCACGATGTCCCCTTTCCTCCACAGCACCACCTCCTGCAGGGACACAGCAAACGCTTGTCAGGGCTCCTGAGACCTTCCCTCTGCTGGGACCCTCTGCTGAGATCTTCTGCTGAAACCCTCTGCTGAGACCCTCTGCTGAGACCTTCTAGGACCTTCTGCTAGGACCCTCTGCTGCCCCACCCAGCCCTGCAGGCTGAACCAGGCTTGGTGTTTCACCCAAAGCCAGGACACACCTGGCAGTGCCTAAGGTGAAGCACCGAAGCTCCACCACTGAGCAGAAAAGACATCCCAGGCAGGCACTTTGCAGACTCCTCCTCACCACCACCCACATCTGACCTGCATGGACATTCTTCTATATCATCCTTCCATGGGATGAATCTCAAAATGGACATTCTTCTAGACTGTCTTTCCACTGGCTGAATCCCCAATTCCCAGTATGTCCTTGGAAAAGCATCCCAATGAACCACGCACAGGTCCAAGGAGAACAGCAGCTCTGGTTCTCACCTGCTGTTTGAAGTAGCGCCTCTCCTCCTCATCAATCAGCACCAGGTTGAGGTAATAACGCACAGAGAACTTCTTGTTGATGTCCCTCATGGTTGGAGTCAGCTCATAGCCAGCCAGAAAGAGCCTGATGGGAATGGACTCCCCTGGAAAGGGCACAGAGCTGTCAGCACAGACAGGATGCAGACAGAAACCAGGAGAGCAGCAGCAAAACACAAACTCACACGGCCACAACCTTTGTCACCGTTTCCACAAGTGGACTAACATGAGCTAGAAGACCTCAACTCCCTCCAGAAACCAGCATGCACGGTCCTCAGCCAGATCCTGCCCTTGCTGACAGCTATTCCAGCTCCACTCTAACAGCACAGGACTCTTTTGGGACCTGCATCAAGACAGCACTGCAGGAAAAAATGAGTAAGGTGACATTTTCTCTAGCAGGTGACTCTGCTGGGCAAAGAACAGTGGCACAGGAGATTGGCACAGAGCAAGAACACCACCTCTGCTCTGAGCTGCAGCAATGCCAGCTGCTGGCCCGTGCCAACTGTGAATTTATAGCTGGTTCTGCCACTGCTTCATCAAAAGAATTATGATTCTGTCTTATGATTCTGCCCCTCATCACACTGGAGAAGGAAGGGGATCCGATCAATCCCCTGCTCTGAACCCACAACAGTGGAACAGGATGCTGAGCACACAGAAGACACTTCAAGGGTCATATTCCCACCCCAAAATCCTCCAGGAGAGCAGTGCTGGGGGTTCCTGTGCCCTCTCACCTCTCACAGGTGCCCCATCCATGATCTCGTACTTGGCTATGGTGTCGTTCTCGTGGTACACGTTGGGCCCCGTGCCCGTTGTCTCCCTCTTGATGATGTCTATCTCCATGTGCTTGATCTTGATCCGCACCAGCAGGAAGTAGATCTTCCCCACAATCACATCTTTTAAATGGTACCTGGCACCAGAGGGGAGGAAACACCAGGATCAAACCCTGTGCAGCAGAGCAGGGCTCAGGCTGACATACAGGAACTTGCTGGGCAGGCACTTTGCTCTCATCCCCAGCAGATGGCAAATCAACCACCCCCACCAGCAACCAGCCCTTCATTTCCATCCTCTGCTCTTTTGGAAACCCACAAGAACATTTAGAACCAGCAGATAAATTAAAAACATCACTTCAGGCTGAATATCTGCAAGAAACCCCTGTAAGAGCAGAGGCTCCAAACTCAGTATTTTAGATCAATTAAAACCAACCCAAATCTCTGAATCATTTAGGTTGGAAAAGACCTCTGAGATCACTGAGTCCAACCACCACTTGCAGGGAGATTTGCCAGCACCAGCTGGGAAGGATGCACTAAGAGTAGTTTAAAAGAGCTCTTCCCACCTTCTTTGCTGGAGTTAATTCCCACTTCAGCTGTATTGCCTGGAAAGGAGCAACCACTGCCTTTTGGAGACACCTGGAAGTACTGATCTGGATACAGGCAGTGGGAAGTTACAGCAGGAATTTCATGCTGTGCTCCAGGCTCAGTGAGCCACAGCCATTGCTTCCCACTCCCTGACCCAGAGATAAGGGGAAAGGAGAGGAACCCATGGACCAGGGAGGATCTGAGCTGCCTCCCAGCCTCTCTAGAGCACGTGTGAGACACAAACTTTAAGGAATTTAGAGATTTTAGTGGAGGTGAGGTTTTAGTTAGAGATAAGCTTTATTGGAGTTAATTAAAATCAATGGGTAGGCCTTGATGAAGTTCAGAGTTAGTAGTTAACTAATAATTGATTGCTTGGCAACACAATGTTTGGTTAGCTGGGTTTATAATGAAGAATATAGAAATTGATAAATTGTTTTTAGGAACATAAGACAATTGTGGCCTCCTCTGTTCTGAAACCAAATGAAGATGGGGAATGGGAGTTCTACCAAGGGTTCATTTGTCACATTTGCATTGAAAAGGTAGAAAGGTCAGAATGAGGAAGACTTCATTTACTTCCTCATTTTGGGACCCCTCCCCATGAAAGGGATCATTGACCCATTTCAAGGAACAAACTATGCATGTTTAATGGCTTTTGAACTAATTACCATGCTTAATAGCTTTTGAACTAATTACCATAGGAAGTGGGGAATGGGATGTACCAAAGTTATGAATATTTGTATTTTGGGTATTCAATACCTGTACAGATAAAAGGGCTCTGTAATCACCTGTAAATTGTGGTGTGTATTTGGGAGCTATCCCACAATAAACACACACTTTGTAACTCTAAACTGTTCGAGAGTTTTTGGATATTGGTACTAGATCAATATCCATATTGGGAATGGGACGTACCAAAGTTATCAATATGTGTTGGTATTTTGGGTATTCAATACTTGTACAGATAAAAGGACTCTGTGATCACCTGTAAATTGTGGTGGGTATTTGGGAGCTATCCCACAATAAACACACAGTTTCTAACTTTAAACTGTTAGAGAGTTTTTGTCTGTCACAGTTGGATATCAGTACTAGATCAATACCCATATTTTTTACTAAATCACGTGGACATGGAATTCCTTTGAGGAAACCCCAGCAGGGGGATCCCCAGCTGCTCCTGAGCCACTCACTTGGACTTGTTGTACTCGAACTCGATGTGCAGGCAGTCCTCAATGCCCACTTCCATCTTGATGGAGGAGTTGAGCTCGGGGTAGGTGCTCAGTGTGTGCACAACGATGTCCATCTCCTTGACCACATCGTTCAGCCGGCGGCTCACGGTGGCACGGAGGAAATACCTGCAGGGACAGTTGTCACAGACATCTTTTATGAAAAATCCTTTCCTTAGGATCTTTTCTCCTGAGAAGCTGAGAGGCCTCAGGAACAAAAAGTAAACAATGGTTATCTGCTGCTGTGGAATGCAACAGGTGCATCTGTGATTGGTCTCATGTGGTTGTTTCTAATTAATGGCCAATTACAGTCCAGCTGTCTCAGACTCTCTGGTCAGTCACAAGATTTTATTGTCATTCCATTCCTTTCTTTGCTAGCTTTCTGATGAAATCCTTCCTCTTTCTTTAGCGTAGTTTTAATATATCATTTTCTTTTAATATAATATATATCATAAAATAATAAACCCTTTCTCTTTCTTTAGTGTAGTTTTACTATATCATTTTCTTTTAATATAATATATATCATAAAATAATAAATCAGCCTTCTGAAACATGGAGTCAAGATTCTCATCTCTTCCCTCGTCCTGGGACCCCTGTGAACACCACCACAGACAGTCCCTTCCCAGCAGGGTCACAGCAGGGACAGCCCCAGGGGTGCTTGGGCTGCACTATCCTTACTACACAGATCCATGTAAAGAGCTGAAATGCATTTCAATGCAAATCTAAACAAAACGTGTGATCAGCTCAGCAGATCCACTGAGAAAGTTCCTTTTTCCCACTGAAGCTTGGAACTTTCTCCTTGGCAAGGTGAGGTGCTCAGTTCAGCTCATGCACAGCTGAAAGGAGGGCCAGCATTTCAAGAACAGGGAATGGGGAATGTCCAAAGGGATGAAATAAGCAGGAAACCAAAGAATTGCCACAGGGAAGCAG
The DNA here is from genome assembly GCF_901933205.1 of Camarhynchus parvulus. Classification (NCBI taxonomy): domain Eukaryota; kingdom Metazoa; phylum Chordata; class Aves; order Passeriformes; family Thraupidae; genus Camarhynchus; species Camarhynchus parvulus. Next base: position 7,605,602 of record NC_044594.1, on the reverse strand, counting down.
AAGAGCAAGGAAGCTCCTCTTCCCATGTCATTTGCTGTTACACTGCTCTTTTTCAGTCCAGATCTGACAAAATAAACCCACAGCAAAAGAGCCCCCGGCTCTTTACATGTACCTGTCCCTGGAGCAGCCAACAGCCCCCACTGGAAAGGGCAGAAGGGAATTTTCTGATGGAAAAGCAGAATCCTCTCAGCTTCCAAGCATTTGTGAGCCCGGGTTACCTAAGCCCTATTTTGGGGATTTGAGGAACAGCCTGCACATGTTCAAACCACTGCCCTTTTGCAAGATTACATCAGGCAGCACAGCCACACCTCCCAGTGCAGATCTCAGACTTGTCCAACCCCCACTTTGAAGGCAGTGAAAGGATTTTCAGTCGACTGAGTGCCTTGATGTGAAATATCATTTCTAACATATGAACAAGGCACCAGCGAAGCATCTGTTTGCATACAGAGCACAATTAAAGTTGACAAGACTGATTACAGCAAAAATATCCCCACTGGAGACTAAACCAAACAGTTTATTTTGATTTTTTGAATTATCAAATAAATTAGCAAGTATTTGACTCAAAAGGGGCTGATTTCTCTTGTCACTCAAAGGGGAAAAACAAGTTCCACAAAGAGCCTGATGCATGCTTGTAAAATAAAGACCTCAAAGGCAGCCTTTTACAACTCAGACACCAAAATTAATTTGGAGTTCTGCATCATCAGAGTGAATATCAGCACTCACAGAGAGCAGAACTGGGGTCAGCCAGGGCAGGGGACTCACCTTAGCTTCACATTCTGCCCCGTGTAGGACTCGTAAGGTTTCTCCACGTGTGTGAACTCAAAGTCAAATGTTTGTGATTGAGTGAATTCCCCAGGCCGGGCCAGGTCCTTCACCAGGGATACGAACTCGTGGTGGTTCCCTCGGTCATAGTAGAGCTCTAGGAAAATGGAAATCCAGGTTAAGCTGAACCCCACGTGACACAGGAGATTTTCAGCAACTCTCTTGTCCAGGTCACTCCTTCCTTCGACACCATTCACAGAACCTACCAGGGGAGCTGCACTTTTCCCTGCTCTCCATCAGAGCCAGGTGCAGGCCACAACTTTCCTCCCTGAAACAGGAAGGAAAAGGTCCACACAGCCTTCTTTACTACCATAAATCAAGAATTTGCCTTGGGGAGGCACGAGTCGCCTATTATCAATATTAAATACGGTTTGTAGCTCATGCAAACCCTTCCAATAGTCTTCTGCATGTATTCCAGGTCAAAGGCATTGCCACTGTGAGGAAAAGCCACCACTGCTTGTGTGGAACAGCCAGTGACAGAGCAAAACCGAGGGGACACAATGATTCCAACTGCTCCTGCTTATCCTTGGGCAGCAGAGCCTGAGTGGCCTTGAGTTGCAGCAGGGAATAAATGACAACGCTGATCCTGCTGCACAACCACCCTGTGTGTAGGGAGGCAGCTGAATGCTCCAGCCCATGGGTAACACATTCATGGCCATGTGAGCACGGTGAGGGAAGAGCTCTCACGTCTGGAAGCACTGCTCAAACCAGCTCCAGTGACCAGCACTGCCTCGCTTTTCCCCACAACCCTCCCACATCAGCAGGAAACTACAGGTTTCCTCATTTAATGAAAGCAATCCTCCACACCTCCACTGAGTTTTCAGCCTCAAGACAAAGCAACAAAACCCTTCAAACTCTGCAATTTGCATGAACAGCTTGGGATTACCCAAACCATCAATGAAACCTGCCCTTCCCAGCCCTGCGTGTGAGCCTGTGCCTACAGGACACCCACACAGTCCTTCTGCAAGGCAAAGCCTTTCTGCTTAGATGAGCAAACAAAAACCTAAGTCATCACACAGTCACACTCACAAACTCAGTGTCAGCACTAAACTGTGCAGAGGAGGCTTCTGAGAGGTATTAGAGGTGCTCAAGAACTGCCGTTTAGCCCTCCTTGAGATGCACAATGAGATTTCAGCTTTTAAGTGATGCCTGTTCCTCACAGCCCTTTGCTCACCTTATCTCTCTAATGGAAATTTTGGCACTAGAGCTCCCCTCGCTTACGCACAACAGCAAATGTCACCAAGCTCTTTAGGCTGGGCAGGTGACATAAATAACCCAGCCTCTGTCTGTGCACTGAATTTGGGTGTCCACTGAGAGGAAAGTGCTCGCTGATGTGACAGGGAGAAGCCACGTGCCAACAGAAAAAGAGGAAGCAGCCACAGAAATAGAGGAATCAGCCCAGACCATCGTGACACACGATGCAGAAGGCACAAATCAAAAAAGCAAGGGGAGGCAGATGTCAGTGCACTGAGTTCTCTGCTACCTCAGAAGGTCATGTTTGGCACCCTGCAGCCTTCAGCAGAGTGATGTTTCCCACACGCCAGCCCGTCAAACAGGTATAAGCTGTAATTTCAGGTTTTCAGAGCTATAAGGTTTAGAGACTGAGGAAATAACCTGCCAACATTTCAGTGGCTTGCTCAGGCCACAGCCACCAGAGGTGAAACCATCTGGAATGGGGTCTGTGCTCACCTGGGAGCAGGCAGGACCCAGCACTCTCAGTCTGGCCTCTGGTACCTGCTCTGGAGCATCTTCCCTGCAAAACATGCCTCCTTCACATCCCAGTCCTCCTGCCTGTTAAATTGTCTCACCTCCACGGTGACCTCGTGGCAGCAAGAAGTCAGAATACAAGATGGAAAGCATTGAGAAATGCAATTAGTGGAACAAACTTCAGTGATTTATCTAAAAGGCCTGAGGGGCATAAGGACTGTTGTGCAGCCACAGCAGCTGTAACACACCCTGCTTGGGCAACAATGTGCATACAAAGCAGTAATTCCATGCAGCCATGGCTCAAAAGTCTTCCAAAACAGGGAATGAGTTGCAGGCAAGGCAGCACAGCAGAGACAGTGGAGCAGGAAACAAAGTTCATGCTTAATTTCCACTGGGAACTGCATCAATAGGAGCTCATACCCTGGCTCCTGGTGAACAGCCTCACCTACACTCCATCATTTATTTACACACTCCTTTCCTTTCCAAAAACCAGAGTCAGGCACAAGCAAAGCCAATAAAACTCACAGCAGCATGGGGCTGGGTGGGAAATCTCCTGCTCATGTTCCCTCACCACACGATTTGCAATGCAAAGGCTGCAGGCCCTTGGCTCCAGCAGTGATTTTGGGGTTTAGAGCCAAGCACAGAGAGCCACAGATGTGAGGCCTCGCACGCAGCCACGGGAAGGAACATCCTGAACTTATTTTGGCTTGTGGGGCTCAAGGCATATCCGTGGAGCAGGGACAGCTCCGCTCTGATGGAGGAGTGGGTGTGGCAGCTGCCTTTCTGCTTTGGAAGCAGGAAATATTAAACCTGAATTGGTTACACGCACAGATAACCACAAGTTTTGAACAACTTGAAGTCACCCAACCAACCGTGCAGGGCGCGTGGAGTAGAAGGTGGGATCAGCCAAGGCTCAGGAAAGGGGATCCACCCAGGTAAAAGGGATGTAAGGACAAAACCCACCCCATCAGCACCCTCAGCATCCCTAAGAGGATGAGCAGGCACACGAGGGAAGCAGGCAGGCAGCTCCTGGAGCAGGAACAGCCAGCCTAGGGAGCAGGTCGGGGCTGACCTGCAGCTGCAGCACGGAACCAAAGCGCACCCGGCTTGGAGCTGAAACCGGTGACCGAGCAGAAGTGAGAAATTAGGACAGGAGAACAATGACCTGGAAAAGGACTGGAATGCCCTTCCTTCAGCCAGGGCTCAAGCCTGGAAAACAGGCCAGGCTCCCCAGCTCGGAGGGTGGAATAATGTCTGGCAGCCGTGGGAATGCTGTGTGCAGCCGGGAATCACTCGGGAGCAAGTGGAACCTGCTCAGCACCAGTGGGATCCCAGTGCCATGGGGCACAGCAATGCCCCCAGACCCCCAGTACCAGTGGGATCCCATGGGGCACAGCAATCCCCCCAGAACCAGCGGGATCCCAGCACTGTGGAGCACAGCAATGACCCCGGTACCAGTGGGTTACCATGGGATGCAGCGATGCTCCCTGGACTCTCAGCACCAGCAAAGCTCTCTGGATCCCTGGTACCCGCAGGGATCTCAGTACCATGGGGCTCAGCAATGCTCCCCAGACCCCCAGCAGCAGTGGGATCTCAGTGCCATGGGGTCCAGCAATGCTCCCCAGACCATTGGCACCTGTGGGACGCAGTGATCCCCCCCGGATCCCCGGCAGCAGCGGGATCACCGTGCGGTGCAGCGCTGCTCCCGGCACCCACGACGGCCCGCAGGCCGCCCCGCTCACCGATCTGCCCGATGAACTCCACTTTGATGCCCTGGTGCTCCAGCCGCTTGTTGGGGTTCTTGAGGGTGAGGACCACCCTGCCCGACACGGTCTCGCCGTCATAGAAGAGGAAATATTTCTCCTTCTTGCCTTCCTCCGTCTTGTGCTCCACCCGCCGCCGGCTCTCGGCGTCGCTCAGCACCAGCTCCAGCTCCGGGCTCTGCCCGAACCCGAAGAAGCTCATGGTCCCGGGATGCGGCGCGGGCCGGCGCGGGCGGACCCCGCGGCCCCGCTGGCGGATCGCGGCCGGGGCGGGGCTGCGCGGGGCGGCGGCGGCGACGCCGGGGAGGAAGCCGGGGCGGCGGCGGCAGCGGCGGCGGCGCGGGGGGCCGCAATGCGGCAGCGCTGCCGGGGCGGCGGCGGCGAGACCCGCGCACCGCGCACCGCGCACCGCGCACCGCGCACCGCGCACCGCGCACCGCGCACCGCGCACCGCGCACCGCGCACCGCGCACCGCGCACCGCGCACCGCGCACCGCGCACCGCGCAGCTCCGCCCCGGCCCGGCCCGGCCGCGCCCGCCCCGCTCCTTCCGGGGCAGCGACGCCCGCCGCGATTGGCCCGCGCCGCCCCGCGCCTGCCATTGGCGCGTTCGAAGGCGGGCGGCGGCGGCGCGATGGCGGCGGAGCGGCTGCGGAGCGCGCTCGGCGGGTGGCGGCTGCCGGAGCTGGCCGCAGGTGCGGGCCGGGAGCGGGGTCGAGGTCGAGATCGGGATTAGGATCGGGGTTAGGATAGGGATCAGGATTGGGAATGGGGTCGAGGTTAGGGTCAGGATCGGGACCGGTTTGCCGACCTCTTTTCCGGTTTTGGTCGCTGCGTCTCTCGGTCTCTCTGTTTCCCGGTCCCGCTCTCTGTCCCAGTCTCTCTGTCTCTGTCCCCGTCCTGGTCTCTATTCCGGTCCTGCTCTCTGTCCCGCTCTCTGTCTCTGTGCTGTTCTGTCTCTCTGTCCCGCTGTCCGTCTCGCTATCGCTCTCTGTCCCCCTCCCGGTCCTGTCTGTTTCCGTCCGGGTCTCTGTTCCGGTCCCAATCTCGGTGTCAGTCTATGTCCCGGTCTCTCTCCCGGTGCCGGTCTCTGTCTCTCTCCCGTTCTGTCTCTCTGTCCCGCTACCGCTGTCAGTCCCGGTCCCTCTGTCTCTATCCCGGTCCCGGTGTCAGTCCCGGTCCCTCTGTCCCGGTCCCGGTGTCAGTCCCGGTCCCCCTGCTCTCTGCCGGTTCCGGTGGCTCTCCCCGGTCACCGGGGTGCGGCTGATCCGGCAGCTCCTGGCACTGACAGCGCTGCCCTTTAGCGCGCCGTGTCCCGCTGGATTTGGGCAGTCCGTGTTTATTTTGAAGCCTTATTTTGGGTGAAACACGTGTGTCGGAGAAATCTCCCCCCAGGCGCTTATAAACACTTTTTTTTTTTTATTTCTCTCAGGGTGGGTGGACACGGTGTGGAATCTGGATTTCACGGAGACCGAGCCTCTGGATCCCTGGATAGCGGAGGAGATCACGGCCGATGGGCTCGACGCCTTCACCCGCCTGTACAGCGCTCTGGCGCCCTTTGCTGCCGGGGACCCGGAGAGCACAGAGGTGACATCCCCTGAGCAGAGCCAGCCACTCCCACTTTCTCTTTTTCACATCTGAAATTGGCAGAATATTAAAAAACTACTCAAATAGTTCTTTCTCTGTGTGCTGGAATATTATATTATATTATATTATATTATATTATATTATATTATATTATATTATATTATATTATATTATATTATATTATATTATATTATATTATATTATATTATATTATATTATATTATCTATTTTATACATTATGTATGTTATTATATCATATATTATATACACTATGTATATTATTACATATTATAGATATTATTACATCATATGTTATATACATCATGTATATTATTATATATATTATATAAATGATATATATTATTATATATATTATATACATTATGTATGTTACTATATTATATATATTATATACATTACTATGTATTATTATATTCTATATATTATACCTAGTATACATAATATTATTATAATTATTCATAATCAATATATTGTAACAATTAGTAATTTCAATTTATTAATTAATATACTATAAATATTAGTAAGATTAATATATTATAGATATTAATAATTACAGTGTATTATACTTACTAAAACACTTTTTAAAGCATATATTACATAGGGTGTTGGTCATGGTGGCGCCTGTTAAAATCTGAATAATGGCTAGTTTGGGATATCCATGTTATTATGGGATTCCTGACTATTCCTGTTTTGCCCTAGAACGTCTGGATCTTGTTTGCTGAGAGCAGCCCATCCCACCAGGCCCTGGTGGCCATGCTGCATCACTTTGTGCACGTGGGCCAGCACAAAAGAGCCAACGCACAGCAGAGGGTGTTTGCTCTGCACTCAGCTGGGCTCTACCTGCTGCTGCTGGAGATCCCAGGTGAGCCCTGAAATGTTCCTCTTCATGCCTGGGACAGCACAAGTCAGGCAGGGTCGGGTTTGTAACAATTCCAAGTGGAACAAGTGGTGGCTCTGGGGATTTCATCCTTGGGGATTCCACGAGCTGAGCATGGTGTGAGTGCTGAGCATTGTCACTGGACTCCTGTCACAGAGGGGTTTGGTGGCCCTAGAGCGGGTCTGTGTCCTGTGACAAGGTGACCAAGGAGAGTGCACAGAGCTGGAACCACACAAGTCCCTCTGCTTTGACAGTCAAGGCAGGAGCTTATTCCTGTTCCTGCTCTGTAAGCAGGGAGCACTTCACTGTGCAGCACATTTGGATGGGTTTTCTTGTGAAAACAAAAATATCAGTTTAAATTGACCAGCAGCTGAGTGTTTCCAGCAGGTTAGTTCACAGCTGGATCCCTTTGTATTCCAGCAGGCCCTGAGGTTTTGCTGATGCCCAGGGTGCAGCTGGAAGGGGTCATTCAGCTGGTGATGCTGCTGGAATGTGTCACTGCTGATGATCCATCAGCCTGGTGCACTTCAGGCAGCTCTTTATTCTTCTCTTGAGCTTTCTTTGGCTCTGGGGCACCTGTGGAGAGATCACAGAACCACAAACTGATTTGGGCTGGGTGGGACCTTAAAGCTCATCTCATTCCATGGGCAGGGACACTTTCCACTAGACCAGGTTGCTCCAGCCTGGCATTGAACACTTCCAGGAGTGGGACATGATGCCCAGGTGGTTTGATATTCTCTGTATTTTGTTTGGAAGAGGACTGATGTTCGTCTTTTCTGGGCAGGCAGCATAGCCAACCAGGTGTTCCACCAAGTGATGTTTGATAAATGTCTTCACACCCTGACAAAGTGCTGGCCTCAAGAGATGAAGAAAAGGAAGAAGGGACAGTCTCAAAGCTCTCAGCCCAATGCCAGAAGGAACAGAAAGAAAGGGAAACCATGCAGGACTGACAGCTCCAGTGTAAGATGTTTGTGCAATCCCTTCAGATACAAATCCCTAGTAATAAGCAAATTGTTGGCAAGCTGTTTCTCTTTTCTGCCAATATAGATGGAAGAGATGTTGGAAGAGGAGAAGGAAGAGGATGATGAGAATATTTACTTCTCAACAGAAGATCTTCTCCAAGTCCGCAATGCCATCTTCCTTCTCTTGAAAAACTTCCTGAGGCTTCTGCCCAAGTTCTCCCTGAAAGAAAAGCCTCAGTGCATGCAGAACTGTGTGGAGGTAAGAAAGATCCAGCTTGAGGAGCTTTATGTCCCCTAACCCAGGCTTTTTGGGGACGCAGAGCACTCCACACGGAGGAGGTGGCAGCCCTGCCTTCCATCACCTGTCCCTGGTGGGAACTGGGGAGATGTGGGAGCGGGGTCAGGGTGGCAGCTCTGTGTCTGTCCCTGATGGGAATTGGGGAGATGTGGGAGCAGGGTGGCAGCTCTGTGTCTGTCCCTGATGGGAACTGGGGAGATGTGGGAGCAGGGTGCCTGCTCTGTGTCTGCCTCTCCTGCTGGACACTTGCAAGTGTTTTGTTCATGAAATCAGAAGGGTTTGGGTTGGAAGGGACCTTAAAACTCATCTTGTTCCACGCCCTGCCATGGGCAGGGACACCTTCCACTGTCCCAGGTTGCTCCAAGCCCTGTCCAGCCTGGCCTTGGGCACTGCCAGGGATGCAGGGGCAGTCACCACTTGTTCCTGGGGGAGATTCTGTACTTTGGGCTCTGCTTTTGTTCTGTTCAAAGGAGGTGTTTAAAAGTTAAACCCAGTGGTGTGACCCCAGACATCCAGAGCCCTGCACAGCCTCCCCTCAGGGCGCTGAGCTCAGCTTGGCTCTTTTCCCTTGCAGGTCTTTGTTGAGATGACCAGCTTTGAGCCAGTGCTCCACGAGTTCGGGTTTTCAGCAGCCATGTGAGCAAACAATTCTTAATATTTCTTAATGTTTACATGATGGTCTGAACAACAGTAAAGCCCTCAGTGCTTGTGTTGTTGTCCTGTTCGTATTAAAATGAAAGTGATAAATTCTCTTATAATCAGAATATGTTCCACGTGCTGACAGCAAACAGCATCTTGTGAATATTGAATGTTTCACAGTCAAAGAGCAATTTTAATAGTCACATTTACTCTGATGAGAGGTGAAGACAACTCTTTGCTTTCTTTCCTTAGGGATGTTAATAAAGCCAAGTACATTCCTGAGCTGGCCTATTACGGACTTCACTTGCTGTGCTCCCCTCTCCATGGCGCAGAGGATAAGGTACAAGTTAAACAGAATCCTTAACATCCTCACAGCAGCATGGAAAAGGAGTGGTTGCTTCTTTCCTTCTCAGCATGTCCTTTTTGCTTGGATGGTTTTTACTTTTCACTTCAGTTTCCCTCTTTGTGCCATCTTTGCTGGGTCAGAGCAAAGATGGTTTTTTCCACCCCAGTCCTTATTTGCTGCTGCACTTGTGTGCAGTGAATTCTGTGCTCTGCTGACTCTTATGGCAAATGAATTGAAAACAAAGGAGATCTACAGTGGCATTGGGTCTCTGAACCTTGAAGAAGAGAGTTCCAGGTGGCTGCCTTTGCCTGGAATGTTGTGATTCCCTGCTAGATGGAGCTGCAGCACCGCCTGGCAGCGTGTGAGGGGCTGGGCTGTGCAGAGCTCTGCACTCAGTGAGGCTGAGCAGGGCTGGTTCTTGTTCAGAGAACGCTCTGGGATCATGGAGCAGCCAGTTCTGCCAGAAACTCCCACCTTCATTTGTTTAAATTAGCAAGCAGAGCAGGGCATCTCCCACTTACCTGAGTGCTGCTGCTCTGCATGGGCTGCTGAAGGTTGGGTGTGCCCAGGCTGTGTCTGGGAGTCTGGGTGACCCCCCGGGCTGGTTCTGAGCCTGCAGGCTGGGTAATCACCAGCAGGAAAGCCTGGAGAACACACCAGCCTGGTTATTCCTGAGTGCCAGCCCAGCTCCAGCAGCCTGTGTGTCTCTGCCTCCTTGGTTTCTCAGTGCAGCATGCGCTTTTTGCTGGCATTTGTGGTGACAGCAAGGTGTAGTCACTGTCCTTCCCAGAGCTGCCTCATCTTCCCTGCCTCTCCTGCTTGCTCAGGGAATGTCAGGATCAGGAGGCAAGCTGTGGTCCCAAAAACTTGGCAAGGGATGCAACTCCAATAGTTCAACTACAAAACATGCATTTAGCTTAAGACATCTCCTGTGCAAAACCCAGTGAGTTTCTTCAAATTCCAAATGCTTCTAGCAAAAAGAAGTCCACAGGGGACTTTGGAGGGGGGACTTTGTTTGGAGGGCAGCTGTTAATGCTTTCAGAAGGCCCTTCTGAGACCTTGCTGAGCTTGCATGAGAACACCACAGCCAGGAAAGGTGTTGTGTGTATTTAGAAAGTGTCCTCTTGGGATTTCTCTGCTAAGAGTCATGCTTTAAGCTGTGCTGCTGTTTGGTTCTAAGCTTGATTCAGAATTGTTTCGTGACCCTGGAGTGCCCATCCATGGAAAAGAGCCTGGCAATCACCTCTTCTTTGCAGACCCTCCGATGTGTGTTCCAGCGACTCCTCAGCGTCGTTCTGGTTTCATGTTTTATTATAATATTATATATTATTATTTATTATATATGTTATATTATATTATATTTACTATATTTATATTTATTATATTTATTCATGCTTTAAGCTGTGCTGCTGTTTGGTTCTAAGCTTGATTCAGAATTATTTCATGACCCTGGAGTGCCTATCCATGGAACAGAGCCTGCCAGTAATCCCTTCTTTGCAGACCCTCCGATGTGTGTTTCAGCGACTCCTCAGTGTTCTTCTGATGGTGGAGAGCAGTGGGGGCTCCAGGCATGAGGCCCTTCCCATCACATCAGCTGTGACCAGCGCCAGGAACCAGGCTGTGAAATTCATCAGGTGACATTCAGAGCTCTGAGCGTGGCTGCTCCTTTCTTCTGGCATGCCTTTGCTTTGCTGTTGAGGTGATAAAGGGATGAGACAAACTGGCACTGGCTTTGAAGTTGTTTGTGCAAATGAGGCTTAATTAAAATGTCTGGAATGGGAATTTACCCAGCTTGCTGGCAGAGGGGGAAGAAGGTGCTGTGGAAAGGACCCATTTTCTGTATTTTGCTTTGTGTCAGTTTTTCAAGTCTTGTGTTTAACTACAGAGAATTGTGGAGGAAATGAAAGATTAACGTGGAGCTCATTCCTCTGTAGTTCTTGCTCTCTCTTGCTTAATGATGTGGTTTGCCTGTGTTTATTCCCCCTTTTGGGGATCCATGTTGTTGGAAGTGTAGTTTGTGCAGAGATCCCCAGACAACATATAAAAGTAGATTAAGAACAAAGAAGTTTTTCATGTTACCCTTCTACATGTTAGAAAAGTATGGGAAGAAAGTATTTTGTGCCTGCAAAGCCAGGTTAGTGTGGGAAGCAAGGATGGTTCTCTGAGCATATTCTGCTGCATTCATGATTCCAGAATCATGGCCACTTTTCCTGACTTTTCAAATGCATTGCAGAAGGAATGTCCTTGACTTTTCCTCTGTTATAAACCAGCTTTGTTAAAATCTGCTTCTCTCTCTCTCTCCCCTGTGCAGTTCTCTGGTGGATGAGCTGAAGGAAGCTGTTTATCCTGTTCTGCGAATCCTGCTCCAACATATCTGTACCAAGGTATGCCAAGCTCTGCTTCTTCTGGGGCTGGGGAACTCATGTGGATACATTGGAACATCATTAATAGTTTAGGAAATCTGTTTTCACAATCTTCTCTAAGGAATGAAAATGTGCGATGGTGAAGTAGTGACTGAGGAAGCTGTGATGATTTTCGCTGTTGTTGAATGTGAATATATCAGCTCATTAAATAAACACTTCTCTTAAGCCCTGAAATGCCTTTCTGGCAACCAGAGCAGAGCAGTGAAGAATCACAGGGTGTCCTTGTGTGTTTCAGGTTTTAATTAAATTTTCTTTCAGGTCCCAGACAAGGCTGATTATCGCACCTACGCTGCCCAGGCTCTGGTGACCCTGCTGGACAAACTCCCTTGTGCAGAGTTTGCTGAATTCATTGCTTGGCTTTATAAATACTCACTCACCAAAGTAAGTGCATTTCCTTGATGCTTTGGAGATGAAGGGTTCAATCTCAGCACTGAATAGCTCTGTCACTGCTGGTACCCAGAGGCAAGAAAACCCCGTGTTCAATTCCATTAACAGAGCGCCTTGTGTGCTTTTTCTTCCAGCATGTTTCCTACAGAGTGTTTGCTCTTGATGTAGCCTTGGCTTTGTTGGAGCTGCCAGAGAGGAGCCCAGGCAGCTCCTTGTCCCAGGATCAGCAGAGTTTGCTAAAGCACAAGTTTTTAGTGCAGGTCATGGTGTTTGGCCGGTGCTCAGACAAAGCCCCTGTGGTCAGGAGCAAAGCTCTCAGCAGCCTCGCCCATTGTCTCGAGATGAAAGCTGCTGCTACCTTGGAGAGCATTCAGGACTTACTACAGAGCTGTGAGTACTGTGGGCACATGAGGTAATGAAAATCATTCTTGAACTTTCAAGGGGATAATTGCTGGGAGGAAGGAGTTGTCAGGAACTTAAAAACTGGCACTAAGCAGAGTCCTTATGTACTGTGCCATAATGAGCAGTAATTCACGAGCTGTTGGGAAGGATGAAAGTTTGACAAGAAAGTCTCACAGATATGTGTGTTTAGCAGAAAGATTTTTGAATGTAGAGTCTGATGAAGGAATAGAGATGGAAGCAAGTTTTGATATAGAAGAAAAGAATTGCTGAGCCAGTCTCACTGGATAACTAAAGAGGCAAAGGGTGTGTTAGTTAGAAGGGGTTTTTATGACTTAGAGCAAAAGATAAACTCACTTTAAACAGGAAGATGGTTTTACCGAGCAGAAGGGTAGAACAGGCAAACAAGCCTGCTGATGTTGCAAGTAGAAAAAAAGTCTCAGAGTTTTCCACTGCAATAAAACTGAAAAACAACTTCTAGCTTAAACTGTAATGTACTGACTTTTAGTGATTGGAGAACAGTAACATGAATATGATAATTACAGTAGTTATGATAGGCTAGAGATAAACATTAAGGTATAGTTTGGCTCTACTGTACTAAGATGCTCAGCAAAGAAAAGTATATAATGCATTGTAACCAAAAGAAAAGGATATAATGCATTTGTAACCTAAACTAAGGGTCTCCAGGCCTGCCTGCAGCTGGAGCTGACAGCTGTAGGCACAGGCTCTGTCACCCACACCCTGGACTGCTGCAACATCTTGGATAGAATAAAATGCATTTTGGATACAATAAACTGCATTTTGGAGACCCACCTGGAGTCCCACATCTTTCATTTAAGCTCTTACAATGAGCCTTGTTCCTTATGAAGCCTTATATTTGGGAGGGATTTATCCTCCTGTATCAGTTCTAAAGAGATTCCTCTGTGAGGTCCCTTTGAAGGATGTTTACAGACAACCAAAATTGCTCATTGGGAGAAAAAAAAAAAGCAGTTCATTCTTGCCTGACAGCTGATTAAATCTTGAGTTGCCTTTTGCTTCTGCTAAGTTGTTCTGTTCGTGACTGGCATGCCGAGCTCCCCCAGGTGTGCTGAAGGCCAGATGGCACAACTCAGAGCCTGCACTCAGCATCCCACGGCTAGATTGCTCGCCCAAAAAGAATTTGCAATGGCAGGGATGATATCCAGAATTCAAATCATTTGTTTGATTTCCTTTTTTATTTCTCTTTTTTGGCAGCCTCTGTCCGCACAGTGTTGGAAGCAAACACAAACACTGCGAGCGTGACAGTCAGTGCAGAAGGTATAGAGTCATTCTTTTCCAGTAAGTCTCAGGCTTTTCTTGGCATGCCATTTCCTAAAAAACACACATATCTGTTAAACCTAGGGCATGCATGAGGCTCTCTGTTTAACACTGAACCACCTTCTTGCCAGGTGAATATACGCTTTTGTTATTCCTCAGCTTTTATCTTTTCTTTCAGCTGTGTCCAACCATCCACTGAAGACCTTCCCAACTTTCAGAAGTGTGGAGCTGACAGACAGCAGTGACACTGCTGGGCCTGATGGTATGTCAGAATTAAAGCAGCCTTTCCAGATAAGCATTCAAAGCCTTAATTGAAATCAGACTTCTGAAGTGTATTCATTGTCCATTTCTCAAAGGAAGTGGAGAAATCTGTTACAAAACACTTAGGGGTGATGAAGGGGGTGGAATTGCCAGCCATAAAGAAACACTATTTCCACTCAAGTCTGAAAAATACATTTAATCCTGAAATGCAGATGACTGTTGGTACTAATGTGGTGGCAACCCTTGTTGAGAAGCAGGTAATTTATTCTTCCCAATTTGTAATCTGTGTGGAATGTAACACTTGTAGCTCCATGAATTTCAGGGTAATTAAATCTCTTGCTCCAGTGCACAAAGAACTGATCTATTTTGCTGTGTAAAGCACAGCACCTCTCTGTTCTGTAGGCAAGTATCTGTTTCTCTGCAGCATCAGGTTGAAAGCTGAAAGCAGAGTGTCACACGAAATGCCCTGATGCAGCATGGCAAGCTGCCTCTAATGTGTTGATAGCATGAAATCACCATGCAACTTGGCTTTTGTGGCCGGGATGTTCCTCCTTTAAACCTCTCCATTTTCTTTTCCTCTTGTGTGGAAAAGCTTTTCTTCCTAACCTTTCAACCCCTGCCAGGATCTGCGCTCTCAGTTCTTGCTGTTCACCTCCCTTGAACTGCTGACAGTTCAATTCTCTGCTTGCCTCACATCCTGCAGCGCTGCCTTTGTTCCACGCTGCTCCTCACATGGGATCTCCCTCCCTATCTCCAGGAGCCAGGCTCCAATCTCCCCCCATTGAAAGCTCCTTTTTTTTCAAACACGCTCTGCTGATAAATTTCCTTAATCTGCTCCCTCAGACAGAAAAGTCCTCCAGGCCACTCAAGGTATTGTGAATTCCCCGTTTTAGTTGCAGGCTCCTCGTGCCAGAGGATGCCTGGGTTTGTCTCTGATACCCAGCTGAGCACACACTTGGCACTTGGCAAAACAAATTAAGAAAAGGCTGGAATGAAAAAAGACTGTCTGGAGCTCCAGAGGATTCTGGAATCCAGGGCTCTCCGAGGCAGTCAAGGTGCATTAGCAAAGCTGTCTGGCCCATGCCCGTGCTTGGCTTGTGCCTGTGCTAATTTTGCTCTCCTCTGAAGACCAAACAGCTCATTTCTCTTAGAAAAGAAATAAATCTCAGCCAGGGACAGTCAGAACATGCTCAGTGCTCAAGGGCAGAGATAAGAAGGGTGGGGATAACCTGCAAGGTGAGGTGTGCACTGCAGAATTCCCCCTGCTCACCAGCATCAAACATTTCCTTCCCTTGGGAGTTCTCAGCCCTTTAGAACTTGGGATTTTTGGCTGTTTTGTTGTTTGGTTCTCCCCCCCTCTTTTCTACATCAGAAAAATCAATGTCAAAGTGTGATTATTTGGTCACCTTCACAAGACTGGACTATTTTAGTGGCAAAATCTTGCAGTGGGAAGGTTTTGTGCTCTTCCTGTGCAGCTGCTCTTGGGAGGAGGATGGAAACTGCACTTAGCTGCCCATTAAGAAAGCCCAGATCAAAGTCCCTTTGCTTCCTTTTGGTAAAAATGTATTTTTAAGCTAGTTTTGCTTAGTTCCCTGTGACTAATCCTGTTTTTAATGGCAACAGGATGGATGTCCATGTGAATCTCTAAGTAACAGATCTCCAAATTTGGCATATCTTTGGGAAATCTGACAAACAGCAATAAATAAAAACCTTAAAAGCCATGATAAAATGCTTGAAGTCCTTATGGCCAGTTAATAGCCTAGTGATTCAAAATGTGAGAAATAATTGATCTGTGTATTCAGTTGTGTGCCATTTAATAACTTCTTGCCTTGATGATGTATTTTTTCCCTGCCAACATGCAGAAATAAGTATGAATATGGCTGTGCAGAGTGAAATTTGAGCCCTAACATGACATCCATGGAAGAGAGATGTGTTCTGGTTTTCTTGCAGATTCTGAGGTGGTTCTTTGCAGCTGCTGGTTCAATTCTACAGCCTCAAGGAATTAACAAATGGAGTCATTTTCCCTCTGTAGCTCACAGCAGTTCATACATTGATGCTGTGTGCAGCTCTGAGGCAGAACTCCCAGGAGGTTGTGGGTGTTGTGAGCTCTGCAGAGCCTCTCCTGGCTCTGTGCTGGCTCCTTTTGTCTGAGCTCTGCCCAGGTAGCTCTCCCCACAGGTACCAGGGTTACCTGAGCCACAGCCTGTGCCCGACTCATCTGCTGGGCTCTCAGACTCTGAAGGTAGCCTGACATCCTTTGTGTAGACAAAGAAAGAGGTCAGAAATCACAGATTCACCTTCTTTTTTTTTTCTTTTTTTGCTGTGTGTCTCAAGGAATTTGTTCCATCATTTTCTTTTGTGATATATTAACATGAGTTTTCAAATTAACAAAGTGGGGAAATGGTTTGGGTTTGTTTTCCCTTCTGGCTTATGCCTCCTTCTGGATTGTTCTGGGTGGTTTTAATTGTTCAGTCCTTCTGAAAGTTTTAGGGAGTGATTTGAATTTGTTTTTGCTGATTTACTGGGTTTGTGCTGCTTTAGGGTGGTGAGCCACTGGCACAGGGTGCCCAGAGCAGCTGTGGCTGCCCCTGGATCCCTGGCAGTGCCCAAGGCCAGGTTGGACAGGGCTTGGAGCACCTGGGACAGTGGAAGGTGTCTCTGCCATGGCAGGGGTGAAGCAAGATGAGCTTTAAGGTCCCTTTGAACCCAAACCATCCTGGGGTTGTGTTGTTCCAGCTCGTGCTGTGAGTAATTCCTTCTTCGTGGGGGTAATTATTTTATCTTCATTCTGGATAGGAAAAGAAGTCATGGCCATGCTGAGAGTGAGAGCTGGAGATGAGAAAACCAACGTGAGGAAATCTGCCCTGCAGGTAGGGTGAGGTTTGCATCCTTCCCTGCTCTCAGTGATTATTCAAAATTGTTAAATAATTAATTAGGCCGCAGCTTTGCTGCGAACTCTGTCACTTTGCCCACTTGTAGCTTCCTGCTCTCCCTGCAGAGTGCCTTAGAGGCATTTAGGATCTTGTTTACTAGCTCCTGATAAGTAAATAATGCAGGCATAATGATGGAAATTTCTCTAGTACCCTTGCTGGCATTCTGTTATTCCGTCATTTGCAAGGAGAGGCTCTTGTCAAATGTCAATAGGCATTTCAATTAAGAGACTTCCTCATAAACTGAAGCATATTAACTGCTTAGTTTGTTTTGACCTTGTTAGCAAAGGGATTTAGTTATATCCAGCCTCTTTTCGAAGCTCTGTGCTGCTTTCCTTGCTGCTCATTTCTTTAATGAAGTCATTAGCTTTTAAAGAGAGATGCTTCAATGGAAATTTCCTTGTTTTAAAAAAGAGGTGTCTGCTGCTGACTGCCTTCCTCTGTTAGTCCTCTTCACCCCAGCTCTTCCCCCTCAATTCACACACTGATTTGAGCTTCCCAGTTAGGGCTTTGCAATTCATGTTTTAGTGCTTTCTGATTAAGAATAAAAATAAATCCCTCTTCCTTATTATGAAGTAAGAATAGTGGCTCGTATGAGAGGCACGTTACTTGCAAGGGGAAATTGTGACACCCTCCCTCTCCAGCTGCTGTTCCAGAGCAGCAATGACTGGAATGATGTTTTCTGATTCATTTTCCGTCTCTGGCTGTGCCCAGCACTCATGAATTGTTAATGTGCTTCACTCTGGGTGTGATGAATCTCTGGTTGCCGTTGGTGGGGGGTAAATTGTATTTTTGCTTTGCCACCCAGTGCCCCTGGTGTGCCCAGCCCAGCTGAACCTAAATGGTGGGTCCAAAATGGGAGGGGATTTGGGGACAAAGAAAGTTCATGGTGACTGCATTCTTGTGAAACAGGAACTTCTAGCCTAAACAGGACAGTGGGGGTCTAGGTAGGATCAGTTGGGTTTGGACTCCCAATTACCCTCCTTGCAATTGTTCCAAATATCAAGGCAAGTGCAGTGAGATGCCTGTTACACGCAGTAATTCTGTCTGGTTAAGGTGTTCCTACCATAATTAATGAAAAGATTTTGAAGGCTGCAAAGCAGTGGGGAGGGACAAGGGGTTTTTTTTGACCACCTGTTTTTAAGCTGCCCCCGAGAAAATTGAACAAGTAGAGCCCGTGCAGTTTGTGATTATCAGTGCAAATGGCAGCACCAGAATGGAACTCAAACCCCTTTTTATTGAGCTCTGCTCCAAACCCAACCAAACATCTTGCAGATGTAAACATAGATGGGAACCCTTGGTGGGAACTTTGAAATGCAACTCTATTGGAATTAAAAACCAATATAGCCAGATGGGACGTGCCTGGGCTTGTCTGGCCCTTGCTGCTCGACCAAAGGCAGCAACTGTGGTGGTTTCACCTCAGAGACACCCTTGGCTATCTGGATGTGTGGTGTTTCACCCCACAGACACTTTTGGCTGGCTGGTGTGTGGTGTTTCACCCCACAGACACTTTTGGCTGGCTGGGTGTGTGGTGTTTCACCCCACAGACACTTTTGGCTGGCTGGTGTGTGGTGTTTCACCCCACAGACACTTTTGGCTGGCTGGATGTGTGGTGTTTCACCCCACAGACACTTTGGGCTGGCTGGGTGTGTGGTGTTTCACCCCACAGACACTTTTGGCTGGCTGGGTGCTGCAGCTGGGCCCGTGGGGACAAGTCCAGGCCTGCAGGAGCTCTGGTGGTGCTGGGATGGAGCTTCCCCCATAACAGGGGCTGCTCCTCAGGTTTCCCTCTGTGGAGAAGCTTTAAGGCGATGGTGAAGGAAAGGAGTCGGTTCTGATGGAGGGTTTGGATCCAGAGCTTCATTCTGGCCCACAGGCCTCTGAATGCAGCACCAGCTCCAACAGAACTCCCTGAGCCCGTGGTTGCTGCTCCTTTGAACCCCGGGGAGAGGGGCAGGGAAGGGGTCGGGAGCCACCAGCCAGGTACAGGAGGGGAGGGACAAAGGACACCTGGATGGCCCAATGCCCCCCAGGGGTAGAGGGCATCCTTTGAATCTGCCAATCACTCATTGCCCTTCTGGAATGCCAGGACTGACAGACAGTGCTGGGAGGGGTCAGAGTGGGGAAAGGAGAGGGGACTGACACAGCTGGGGAAGGACTGGGAAAACTGACATCCCACCACGACACAACTCAGTGCTGCTGTTTTCCTGGCAGGTGTTTGTGAGCCTCCTGAGGCAGGGGGTGGTGCCCTGCACGGCCGAGGAGCTGGGCGTGCTGCGGGAGCGCTGCCGGGACCCCGCCGTGTCCGTGCGGAAGCAGGCGCTGCACTCCATCACCGAGCTGCTCCTGGTGAGCCTGGGCAAGGGAAACACAATTAAATGTTGTCATCTTACTGCAGGGGTGCCATGCTGTTGTTGCCTTATCACAAAAGTTCCATATCTTCTTGGTGTTTCTCGTGGGCAGCTCCTCAGAGCACTGACTCTTTCCTCTTCACAAACTGACTCCAGTTCCCTTCTTAACCAGCCTCCCCACTCTTTTATAGCACTCTTCTTCTCATTGTATGCAGCTCTGGCCTGTAAAGTCAGGCCTGCTCCTAATCTTTGATAATTGGCCCAGCTGCAACTCCTTAGGGGTAAGATTACTTTCTATGCTGTCTTAATTTTCTTATATTCTCTCCCACTACAGTTAAATGGGTATTTATATTATGTCTTGGTTTGGAAAGACAGGTGCCTGCTAAGGAAGGCAGAAGCCTCCCCTGAAATGGAGGAATTGTAAACCCCCTCCCTCCTAATTGCTATAAATTTGAAATTAGGAGGTTCTCAGGCGAAAAATATGGGAGCAGGAATAACAGTTCTTTACTAGGGAAGAAAATAAAAGGATAAAATAAACAATGCAGTGAACTAAACCAACACTGACAGAGTCAGAACCCAACCTGACACCCTGTGGGTCAGGGTGCTGGCAGCAGTGCCATTGGAATTGTGGCTCAGCCCTCGTGCAGTGTCAGGGGTGGTTCTGCTGGAGCAGGGATCCTGGAGAAAGGTGCAGTCTCTGCCTCTGGAGATCCAGGGGCAGAGGCAGCTGCTGTTCCTCTGGGAAATCCAGTGGAGAAGCCGTGCTGGTGTTCCAGAATCCCCAGATTATATCTGGGTAGGAATGCTAGTTTAGAATCTCCAGATTATATCCAGGTAGGAATGCTTGGCTCCTCCCTCTGGGCTCACATCTCCCAGTGGGATGCTGTAGTTCTTATCAGCCATGCAGTGACATTCAACAGCTGTTATCAGCAGGTGTCCCCCCAGAGGGAGGGGTGAGTGTGGAAGAGATAAGGAAAAACTGCCCACTGAACAGAAGACAGCTGCCATAGAGATGGCAAATGGAATACATTTTGCCTTGGTATCTGGGGCAATTAAAGTCAATTAAAGACACCTTGGGCAGTCAGAGGCTCCCAGAGGCTACAGCCAAGCTGGACGATGGTCACGAGTTTTTCACACTATTATAGGTTGTGGGATTCACATTCTCTGAACGTGAGAGAGGCAGAGAAAAGAATGATCAAAACAATTCTTATCTCATTCACTGGTCCTGTGTTTGTGCCAAAGTAGAATGCAATATGGAGATTATTTACCCAGAGCAATGGTGTTTTGTTTCCTTGGCCTGTCAGGGCCAGCTGTGTGTGTGTGTCAGGACTGTTGGGACAGTCACAAGATTCTGGGCAGGTAGAGGTGAGTGCTTGGCAGATTCAGTTTAGATGCAATGTAACATAGTGTAATATAATATAGAATAATATAGTATAATAAAGTAATTAATTAGCCTTCTGATATCAATGGAGTTCTCTTCATCATTTCTCCCTGCCACAGGGCTTGCCCCTTGATTCCGATAATAAGTTTGGTCCATTTACTTTTATGAGTTTAAGTTTGGTCCATTTACACATCAGGGGTTAATTCTCCAATTACACCTTCAGCTAATGAAGTATTCCCCCAGTTTGCTCCTCCCCAATTCATTTCTGTTTGTATTTTTTGGGGCCTGAGACAGTGAGGTGTCCTTGAGTTAGAGCCCTGGAGGGATTTTTTGTGTGAATAAACAGTAGGTGACACTCTGTATGGAGTTTAGAGTTATACCCTAAAGCAGCACAGGATCTGAAAAATAGAAAAGCTGAAATCCTAAGGCATCAAGGGGAATGGGAATTCTGCCACACCTGGGAGGGGGGAGAGCAGGAGGGTCCTCACCAATCAGTTATTCACTCTGGGAGCTGCATTTTAGGCTGCTCTAATTCTTTTCATTACCTTTTGACTCGGAAGTCATGACTCACTCTGATACCTACTTGTGATTTATGCAGAGTGCTTCCAACTGTTGGAAACACTGATTTTTCTGGCTGTTGATTTATGTGTCATGAAGAAAATGTTTATGTTGCTGGCCTTCTCAAGTTAAAAAAAACCCTGAATCACTTTCAGATGTAATGTGTGGATGATAGCAATGCTATATTTTTCTTTCTTTTCTATTTATTCACAGGGGGTTTGTAACTCAGGCTTGGAGCACAGGGTTTATATTAAGCAAAGCTCTTTTTTTTTAGTGCTAAATCATCTGCTGTACAGCCTTATTGCAAACCTGTTATAATTCTTTATAGAGTCTCAAAACAAAGTGTTGCAGTGCTTTAGCAGAAACACCAGGTATTTATCATAGAGATGATTAAAGACCTTGTGATGCTGAGTTTCCCTGTCCCACCTGCTGGCACACTGCTGGGCTTGATTAAAATTCAAGTTTCAAAGTTTGTAGCTGAACCTGGAGGCCTTTGCTGCTCTTACCCATGCATTTAGGATCCCCTAATGATTTAAAAATGTTTCTCTCAGTCCCAGCCCAGCAATGTCCTGGTGCAGAAGGCCTGGTTGAATGGCGTGGTGCCTGTGGTGATGGATGCAGAAAGCTCTGTCCAAGAAAAGGCCTTGGATTGCCTTGATCAGCTCCTGCTGCAGCACATAAAACCTTACCATAAATCCAGGAGTGGTGATGGGAGGCAGGAGCTGGCGTGGGATCTGCTCTCCCTGTTGTCTTCAGAAAGCCAGGAGCTGAGGTAAATGCATTTTCCCCTCCCCTGCCTCTGTTAACATTCAGGGATAAAACCCAGAAGTTTGAGGGGTTTTTTTCACTTTTAATCCCATTAGAATACACAACTTTTCCTTTACAGAAGGAAATTACCTATCGACTGAGGACTGAGATAAGAGTCTGAGTTTGTGTCCTCATTCCTTGTGTGGCCACAGCCTGTGAGGTACCACAGCTCACACACACCCTGTTAAAATGCACGTGCTGTCTGCTGTGCAGCGACAAGAAACCAAATTTTTCTCAGGGATTTCTTTGAAACTGCTCAAATTCCCTACTTGAAACTCTCAGTATCATTCTGGGGATGGAAACTACCACACTGAGGTGCTTGTGTTGCCCTGCCAGCTCCCAGGACAGGGCTGTTGAGGGTGGACAAGAAGAGTTCAGCTTTGCTCTGTGTCAGGTGTTTTCACCTGCTGCTCCTGTTACCTGTGCTCTCTCCCTGGACTGAAATGCTCACTGCTCCATCCCATGCTGGATGCACTGATAGCACATGAATATTTAAGTCAGATGGAGGTGTTCCTCTGACAGAAGTGAGAGAGGATATATAAAGCAAGAACATCACCTTGTATTAATTCTTATGTACAATATGTTACTTGTCTTGTGACAAATCGAATTATCCTGCCTGCCGTGGGAAGGAGAGGGAGAAATGGGATGACACACAGCATGACAAGGACACAACATTGATTAAAGACAGCTGTATGTTTATTAGTCAACAGGGCATAATAGCTCAGAAATAGCAGCTGAGGCACTGGTGGTGCTGCCGTGCCAATGTGGGGAGCTGTCACTGTTCTAATTTGGGCCATTTTCTAACAGGCTTTGCACATTCCTGGCACCTTCTTCCTCCTGACCCTGCAGGACCTTGCAGCTTGAGAAATCTCACAGCTCTACCAGTGTGGAGTAGATAATTAGGGTTGTGCAGAAAAACGAGCAGGCTGTGATGCTTGACATGACTCTGCTGTGCCTTCATCCCTGGCAGTGCTCAGGGCCAGGCTGGATGGGGCTCTGAGCACCCCAGGGTAGGGAAAGGTGCCCTTATCCATGGCAGGGGGTGGAATGAGATGATCTTCAAGGTCCCCTCCAGTTGAGGCCACTCTATTGATGCTTTTTGAAGGCTGAGCTAGAACAGAGGCTGGGCAGAGTTACAGAATAAAGCAGGGATTTATTAAAAGGCCTCAATAGATGCACCTTAGGCAGCACAAGAGCCCAGCCAGGGCTGCACCCAAGATGAACCAAAATGGTCCCAAAATGCACGAGCGCTCCCGGGGTCTCTCCCTTTGATCAGTTCTGCTCCATTTGCACCTTGCAGTTCATTGTCCCATTCCAGCTTTAGCCCATGCAGTCCCACCCTGCTTGTTTTTCTCTCTCCAGCCCACGGTGTTTGTGCTCTTGGGCTGAGATTTGGGTCATTTGTCCTTGGTGCCCAGCTGGAGCAGGAATTGTTTTGTCTCCCTGCTCTGTGCACAGAGCTCACCATCCCCTGATGTGAGCCCAGACCCACACACTAAAGCAGCACAGAATGTGAAAAATATAAAAGCTAAACCTGAGGCATCATTATGACTCTGGGCATTAAATAAAAACTGCTGGAAAGTCTTTGTTAGAAATTGCTGAAATTATAATTTCCTGGTGTGTCATGGGACCAGTTGAACCTTCTTTCTTTACTGCCCCAGATCACAACATCCATGTAGGGATGCCAGCTCTGTAGTGAAAAACTATGTGTAAATGTGGAAATTTTCCGTGTGAATTGTGGCAATGCCAGGCAATAGCAGCTTTGTTGTGTTGGATTTTACTGTTTTATTTATTCTTCCCTAAACTTTCCTTTCCTCCCTGCAGCCGTTACCTGAGCAAAGCCTTCCTTATGTGGTCCAAGCAGAACAAGTTCACCTCCACTTTTGTCAATAATGTCATGTCTCACGTGGAGACAGAGCATTCCAGGGCAGCTTGGATGCTGCTTGCCAAGGTGGCTGGCTCTTCCCCCAAGCTGAATTATTCCAAGATCATTGAATCCTGGGACAGCATCAGCAGGTCAGTGTGTGCTTTGAGCTCCATTCTGCCAGGGAGCCCTCAGTGCCCTTCCACAGATTGCCTTGTAGCTGCTTCAATCCCAGTTTTTCCTTCAAGCTGTCACTTCTGCAGCTGGAAATCCAGCAAAGGCTTCGAGATCCGTGCAGTAACCAACTCTTTCCTCAAGCCCTCTGAGTTTTCATTGCCTTTGACAGGCCTGCCTTAATAATGCATGTCCCAGAGGAGAGAGGATTGCTCAGCTGTGCTTTGGTGGCGTGGCTCAGAGCTCACTGTTGGTTTTGCAGGCAGCAGGACTTGAGCAGTGGCACCGTGGGACACGTCCTGTGTGTCATTGGGCACGTGGCAAAGCACCTCCCCAGGAGCAGCTGTGAGGGGCTGAAGGGTGAGTGGTCCTGAACACCTGCAGAGGTTTTGTCTCGGGAGTTCTGCTGTTAATTGCAGCCCTGAGATATGTGAACAGTCTCTGTTTCGGCCCGCGCGTTCGAAGAATGAGTCGGAGCTCTTCAGTTTTCGGTCTCAGAGTTGTTTATGATATCTTATCTATAAAAATTTTCCTCCTGTCCTGTCAGAACTCAATACATCCCTCTGGGTGTCCAGAGTTGCCGAGGACCCCACCGGGGGGCTTGGAGACCCTGGCACACAGCCCAGAGCACCTGGGGATTTGATTGTGACCCTGGAGCAAGTTGCCAACTTTGTATGAGGACCTGAAAGTCACACAGGTTTGAATAGTGTAATAACAAAATGATCACAGGGTGAAAATGTAGATTTTAGGATTTTTGGTATGGGGGTTGTGGGGACAAGATGGAGGAACTTGGGCGTGTCCAGCCTTTCTCCTTCTTCTTCTTGTTCTCCATTTTCTGCAGTGATGCTGGCACTTTGGGATTGGTTTAGAGTAGAAGTGCACTGTCTAACATAGGTGATAGGTATTGGAAAGTAATTGTAAATATGTTATATTAGAATAAAGTTCATACAGGTGATAGGTACTGATAAATTAAATATGTTATATGTAGTTTGTAGTATAAAAGGACAACACCACCTCAGGGGTGGTCAGAGTGCCTGTGGCTGCCCTGCTGAGCTGACCTCGGCTGGGCAGAAAGAAAATTTTATAGATAAGAATTAATAAACAACCTCAAGACCGAAAAGTGAAGAGTCCAGACTCGTTCTTCAGATGCACGGGCTGAAACAGAGACATCCTGCACATCTTGGGACAGCAATTAACAACCAAAACCCTGAGACTGTCCAGCCGAGGTCAGCTCAGCAGGACAGCCACAGGCACTCTGACTGCCCCCGGGGCGGTGTTGTCTCTTTATACTACAAACTACATGTACAATATTTACAATTACTTTCCAATACCTATCACCTATGTTAGACAGTGAACTTCTATTCTAAACCAATCCCAAAGTGCCAACATCACAGCAGAAAATGGAGGTAGAGAAGAAGAAGAAGAAAGGCTGGACATGCCCAAGTCCCTCCATCTTGTTCCCATAACCCCTATTCTAAAAATCCCAAAATCTACCTCTTCACCCAGTGATAAATCTATTATTACACTACTTAAACTTCTGTGGCTTTCAGGTCTTCATACAAAGCTGGTAATTTGCTCCATGGGTCACAATCAAACCCACAGGTGCTCTGGGCTGTGTGCCAGGGTCTCTGAGCCCCCTGGCAGGGGTCCTGGTAGCTCTGGACACCCAGAGGGATGTCCTGAGTTCTGACAGTTTTGTGCCTCCACAAACACTTGAACAGCTTAGAAAATGTTGTTTTTATGTGTGATGTCATCTCCAGAGAGCATCCAGAGCTGGCTGAAGGAGTCTCAGTGTCCCCTGGAGGTGATCAGCCCAGCTGTGGAGACCCTGCAGAAGCTCTGCCAGGCCTCTGCAGCTGCACCAGAGGAGGCACAGGTGGGACTTAAAATACTCCTTTTAAAATAGCCTGTTCCCCACTCAGGGGGTGTCTGCTGCTGTCTGCAGGCTGTGGGATGGATGATGAGTTCTAAAAAAGGGGCTCTGATTCCAGCAGCTCGAGCCTGCTCTGCTCAGCTCTGCCTCTCTGCTGCACTTGAGCTGGAGAACATCCTGGGGCTAAGCCTGGCTTGTGAGAAATCAAATGTATTCCTTCAAATGTATTCCCCCCCACACCTCTGAAATACCTTGCATTTGCCTTCTGTCCAAGTTCACAGAATTCCTAAAGGAAATTTCCTAAAGGAGACCTGTTGCTGTGCTTGGTGCAGTTTGAAGCTACAGATTTATGCTGTAATCTCTGTATTCTCCATCAGAGCTGATGGAAATACACATATTTCCTAGATTTCTTCCTGGAGACCAAACAGGGAGTTAATAACTTGCTCATAACTTTTTTCTGCCTCCATTTGTTTTATGCCATGGCTCTGTTGTGCTCCCATAGTGGGAAGTTAGGCCATATTTTGTTGGTAAAATAAAAATCTCAGCCTGGACACAATTTCAAAGAAGCCAAAATTGATGCAGGTCTGTGTCCCTGATGATTTCTCTTCGTGTCTGTTTTATATTTCTCTTTCAGTGTAGATGGCAGCTCTTTTATAATAAGCATCCCAATCAAGTTTAGAAAATAATGGGCAGAAATTTCAGTTTAAATGAAAGCTCTTTTAATTGAAATTTCAGTTTAGATGGTAGCTCTTTTATAATAAACATCCCAATCAAGTTTAGTGGATAATGGGCAGCACTGAACCCTCTGTGCCTCAGCAGCCAGGGTGGGGTGATGGTTTTTGGGGTTTTAAATTGACAATCAGAAAATCCTCCCCTGTAGGTAAAGCCACCACAGAGTGTTGGCTTAAAAAGAAATGCAGATGTTCCTGTAGTTGGTCACTTCATCAAATCTAACAGTTACCATTTATATATGTAATTGGTTATTAGAAATACCACTTTTAGATGGTAGAAAACCAGAAATGATGCTTTAAATTCACCACAAGGTAGTAGATAATCTGCTTTTCCT
This sequence comes from Camarhynchus parvulus, assembly GCF_901933205.1. NCBI lineage: Eukaryota > Metazoa > Chordata > Aves > Passeriformes > Thraupidae > Camarhynchus > Camarhynchus parvulus. Next base: position 7,578,812 of record NC_044594.1, on the reverse strand, counting down.
GTGTTTCCCCTTCGCTCTTTGCAATTCACATCATGTTTTCTCGGTTAATGGAGCTGCTTTTTTCAAGCAACATCTAAAAATTCCCACAGACACCTCCAATGTGTTGGGTGCACATGAAACAGTCGCCTAAATCCTTTTTGTTTAAGTCTGTGTGATTTCTATAATGAAATAAACTTGGGCCTGTGGATCATTAAAAACCACATTTTCCAAGGTGTTTTGACACTTGCACACATCCTTTGATGTGCAGGGAGAATTTTAAAGCTCTAAGACACTGTCAGATTGATTTTAATGGGATCCAGATTATTAAAAGCACATAAAGACTTTGATATTAGGGATTCATGTGTGGACAGATATTACAGCTACCTTTTGTTTAATTAATAAAGTGTTGAATTAATTTTGTTTAATTACTGAACAGGAGCTTCTCAACCAGGTGTGTGGAGATTTGGTCTCCACCTGTGAGAGCTACATCTCCAACATAGTCCTCAAAGAGGATGGAGCAGGGCAGCTGCAGGAAGATCTCTTGGTAAGTTTGGGAATTATTATTTTAAATAATCCCCTTCAAGGATTATTTAAAGGGTGGAGGTGTGCCTGGAGCTGGTGTTCCTCGAAATCCATGCCAAGAACTGGGATCATAGGAATGTGCAGGGCCTGTGTGTGTGATGAAGTCTTGTATTTAGGGGCCTGGGAGCCCACAGCAGTTTTGCACACCAGCAGTTGCTTTAAGGATATGGCAGCCCATGTATTTTTAATATATGACGTGGTTTTATTTCCTTGCTTTTGCACTCAAACTTCTGAGATGAGCTGTTTGGGAGAGATGCATGGAATGCTTTGAGGAGTATTTCAGTCTCATTAGATGTGGTGGGGGCTGTTGGAGCATATTAAACACACCCACCCAGGATTTCTGTTCCAAAGCCTCCCCTTCTGTTCTCCAGCCACTGCCTTGAAAGCACTGAGGGAATTTTGAGTTGTTTTTTGGAGGAGAACCGACTCCTGCTGGCTTAATTTACAGCTCAGCCTCAGCCTTTTGACTGCAGTGCTGCTTTCTCTCTGCAGGTGAGACACCTCTTCCTGCTGGGTGAGGCTGCCCAGCTGTGCCCAGCCAAGGTGGACAAACACATCTTCCTTGTGGTTCAGTCCATCCTGGCCTCTTCTGGCAGCGAGGACCAACGTGAGCCACTCTCCCTCTGCCTTTAGCTGTGCTGGTGTTCACAGGGGTCTCAGGACCAGGGAAGAGATGAGAATCTTGACTCCATGTTTCAGAAGGCTGATTTATTATTTTATGATATATATTTATTATTATATTATATATATTTTATTATGTATATTATTATATTATATTGATTTCATGGTATATTATATATATTTTATTATATATATGATATAATATATTAAAACTATACTAAAGCTATATATATTATATTAAATATATTAATATATTAATATATTGTATAATATAATAATATATATCAAATATTATATATTAATATATATTATATATACTAAAAGAATAGAAGAAAGGATTTCATCAGAAGGCTTGAAAGGAAAGGAAGGAATCATAATAAAATCTTATGACTGACCAAGACAGTCCGGACAGCTGGACTGTGATTGGCCATTAATTAGAAACAACCACATGAGACCAATCACAGATGCACCTGTTGCATTCCACAGCAGCAGATAACCATTGTTTACATTTTGTTCCTGAAGCCTCTCAGCTTCTCAGGAGAAAAATCCTAACAAAAGGATTTTTCATAAAATGTGTCTGTGACATTTAGCTTTGCATTTGCAGTCACCCCTGCGTGCCAGGCCCTGTTTCCATCCCTGCCCTGCTCTTTTCCAGTGTCTGCTTGCACAGACAGTGAGGAGATGCCCAGCTCCCAGCCACTGTCCCAGTTCAGGGGCTCAGCCATGCCTCCCGTGGTCAGGGCTCACGCTCTCATCACTTTGGGTAAGTGCCATCATCCTGCCCTAAAAAGGGGCCTTTGTGTATCTCAGCCTTTCTGGTGAAGTTCTGCCCAAAATCGTGCAGAAAAGGAGGCTCAGGGGGGACCTTGTCACTCTGCAGGTCCCTGTTAGGAGGGAGGAACCAGGGAACAGGGACAGGAGGAGAGGAAATGGTCTCCAGCTGTGCCAGGGGAGGGCAGGTTGGACATGAGGAAGGATTTCTCCATGGAAAGGGTGGTTAAACATTGGAGGGGGTTGCTCAGGGAGGTTTGGAGTCCCCATCCCTGGAGGTGTCCAAGGAATGCCTGATGTGGCACTCAGAGCTCTGGGCTGGGTGACAGAGCAGGGATCAGTCACAGGTTGGACTCAGTGATCCCAGAGGTCTTCTCCAACCTAAATAATTCCATGTAAAGCTCTGGCAGTTGTGACAGAGAGCCCCAGTGCTCTGTTGGCATTAGCCCAGCTTGGAGCTTTTAGCAATGCAAATATCCATGGAAACAAGTTGGGCAAACCCTGCCAGCTCTGCTTCTCCAGGTGGTTAATGCATTAATAGTGACCAGTAATCAGCATTGTCCCCCAGAGCTGTGCTGTCCTTGTACTCAGAGTTGGGTGCTGAAGGATCATCTCAGTTTCAGTAAGATATTCTAGAGAGGATGAAGAAAACTTGGTGCTGTTGATGTAGCTTAGAGCAGAATGACTGCACTCAAATTCTCGTTCTACTCAACATGAGGGAAATGCTGCTTTCAGAGAAGCCTGGCCAGCTGCACTCCCAGGATTCTGAGGAATACCAAGTGAAATTTCTGGTATTTAATACTTCCTTGGTTAGGAACAAGTTTCTTTTGCAGATAGGCAGCATTATTCTTCCCTTAATTGCTTTGGAAAGTTTAATACTTTTGTGCAGAGCTTGGGAACAGGGAGAAGTGATGTTAGAAGTATTGCAGGCTATTTTATTTTAGGTTGGTTCAGTGATGCTCTCAGAGGTGGGTGTCTCCCTGCTATGCCTATGACAGCTGGGGCTGTTCTTTTTAGCTGCTTTGAATAATACCCTGTACACAGAAATAGTTTGCTGTGAAGGAGGGAATTTGGCATAGAGACCCACTCTATAGGTCTAAGGGGAGTTTGGAAGAACTTGAAGTACCATCTCCCTGAGAGATCGTGCAGATTGCTCATCAAGTTCCAGCATGAGTTTTTTGTTTATTCCCTTGTTTACTTCCTGATTCCTTCCCTGGCTCGTTTTGGAGGCAGCGAGCTGGGCTGGCTGGGAAGGAGAATTTATCCCAGCTCTGCTGCTCTGGTGATGCCTTGGAGTGGCTGCCTAGAACAGAGGCTAGACAGAGTTAAGAGAATAAAGTGGGAATTTATTAAAGGCCTTTAATAGATACACCTTGGGCAGGGTTACAGAGGCTGCACCCAAAATGGTCAATGGTCATGAGGTCTTGTATTTGTGGGGTTCTCAGATGGAGGAAGGAATGATGAATCTGACTCCATGTTCTTAGAAGGCTAGTGTATTATTTTATGATATTATATTAAAGAATACTATACTAAACTGTACTAAAGAATACAGAAAGGATACTTACAGAAGGTTAAAAAGATAATAATGAAAACTCGTGACTGCTTCCAGAGTCCTGACACAGCTTGACCCTGATTGGCCATTGAGTCAAAACAATTCACATGAAACCAATGAAACAATCTCCCAACACATTCCAAAGCAGCAAAACACAGGAGAAGCAATCAAATAATTATTGTTTTCCTTTTTCCCTGAGGCTTCTCAGCTTCTCAGGAGAAGAACCTTGAGCAAAGGGATTTTTCCAGAAAATATGACTGTCACAATGAGGTTTTCAAACAGATTTAAGTTTGGTCTATTTGCATACCAGAGGTTAATCCTCTAATTACAGCTTCAGCTAATGAAGTCATTCAGAGTTTGCTTCCCCCCAGTCCCCTTTTGTTTGTACTTTTTGGGGCCTGAGGCTGTTGGGTGTCTTTGGATCTCACGCCTAGAGAGAAATTGTTTTGTCTGACCGCAGTATGAAGAATTCACTAGACTTTACACGGCGCTTAGGGCTGTGCTGTCTTGGTTTGGAAAGCCAGGTGTCTGCTAAGGAGGGCAGGAGTCTCCCCTGAAATGGAGGCTGTGAACACCCCCCTCTGAATTGCTATATGGGGGCAGGAAATAACAGTTCTTTAATAGGGAAGAAAATAAAAGGATAAAATAATAATGCAGTAAACTAAACCAACACTGACAGAGTCAGAACACAACCTGACACCCTGTGGGTCAGGGTGCTGGCAGCAGACCCATTGGAATTGTGGCTCAGCCCTCCTGCAGTGTCAGGGGTGGTTCTGCTGGAGCAGGGATCCTGGAGAAAGGTGCAGTCTCTGCCTCTGAAGATCCAGGGGCAGAGGCAGCTGCTGTTCCTCTGGGAAATCCAGTGGAGAAGCGGCGGTTCCGGCTGTTCAGAATCTCAGATTATATCCGGGTGCTGCGGTGTTCCAGAATCTCCAGATTATATCCAGGTAGGAATGCTTGGCTGGTGTTCCAGAATCTCCAGATTATATCCAGGTAGGAATGCTTGGCTCCTCCCTCTGGGCTCACATCTCCCAATGGGATGCTGTAGTTCTTATCAGCCATGCAGTGACATTCAACAGCTGTTATCAGCAGGTGTTCCCCCAGAGGGAGGAGGGGGTGTCCCAGTTCCCTGTTGGGCCGATTTGCCCCTGAGCAGGCAGCACGGGCCAGATAGCTCAGTCCTTTGGGGACAGACTGTCCAAGTACCCAGGCCACTCTTAGCCACAGGCAACCTTAGCAAGCTTAAGGGATATCAGCTCTTTTTAGTGATTATCAGCTCTTTTGGGTTCAGCTCTTTGCTTGCTAAGGCACTGTTGCAGGCCGACCGAAAAGCAGAAGCGAGAGAGGAGAAGGCAGCTCTGGAGTTCCACAGTGATGGCTTTACTGGGGTCTGAGAAAGGTTCCAGTAATGGCTCTTCTCCCCAGAATGGGCTAAAACAACCCATCATTATATAGTGTATAGGGGGATCAGAAATTGTCCAATAGCAGGGGTTAAGGGAAAGTGACCTATGGGGTTACAGAGAGATAAGCTGGGGTCCGAAAGGTGGAAGAGAGGGGCTTCTTGCTATTTCACCATGACTTGTCATTCCTCTTCCCTCCACGGAGCCCTAGCAGGCCTGGAGCCTGCTACAAGTGGTTGTGGAAGAGATAAGGAAAGAACCCGCCTTCGTCCAAGTCCAACAAAGGAAGGAGTCAAACCCCCGTATGCTGGTTTCAAGCCAACCGCATAGACCAGTTATGCTTCTTTCTCCTAAAGAGATGTTGGTAAAACAATTACATAGCCTTGTCAAGACTAAATTGCAGGTGAAAACCCAACACATCTCTACCTAAATATGGCCAGCCACTCATGACTTAACTTCCAAGACGCTTCCTCACCTATCATAGAAGAGCTGATAGGATTCCACGACCACTAGTGCCCTAATGGTTGCACTAGCAATCTGCAGCCTAGTCCTCTACCTATTAACCCACACACTCACAGAAAAACTATCATCAAGGATAAGGATAAGGAAAACTGCCCACTAAACAGAAGACAACTATACAGATGCCAAGCAGAATCCATCTTGCCTTGCAATCTGGGACGTGCGCCCTAATGACGCACTAGCCAGCCAACCAGCATTACAATTGCTATCTTAACCACCGTGTCCATCATCCTCCTTCCTATCTCCCCTATAATCCTTACCATTATCTAAGAAACTTAGGATTACCTAAACGGAAGGCCTTCAAAGCCTTAAACAAGAGTTAAACCCTCTTAGCACAGGCTCTGAAAACCACAAAAAACCTGAAACTGCGGGCACCACCAGTGGCGTTGTTTTGCAGGGAAGCTGTGCCTGCAGCACGAGGAGCTGGCCAAGAAATGCATCGCGGCGCTGGCGCGGGAGCTGGAGGTGTCACCGGACGTGGCCGTGCGCAACAACGCGGCGCTGGTGCTGTGCGACCTGTGCGTGCGCTACACCTCGCTGGGGGACAGATACATCCCCAACATCTCCCTGTGCCTGCGCGACCCGCACCCCTTCATCCGCAGGCAGACCCTCATCCTGCTCACCAACCTCCTGCAGGTGAGACACAGTGGAAGTTTTCCAGAGTAGAAATCCATTTTAAGTGAAATGTACATTTTTTGAATTAAGTCTGTAGCTTGCAAACATAGCTGTAGCACCCCGCAAACTATTGGCTAATTAAGGAGACACCCTCATCCTGCTCACCAACCTCCTGCAGGTGAGATAATGTGGAAGTTTTCTGGAGTAGAAATCTGTTTTAAGTGAAATGTACATTTTTTAAATTAAGTCTGTAGCTTGCAAAGGAGTGCAGTGTAAAAACAGTGTTGAAGAGCACACCTGCCATGGGGTGGGAGAGCAGATTTTTCATTTTTCTATTTATTCTTCATACCTGGGGTAAACCTCAGTGTGCTGTTGTGGCATTTATGCTGCTTAAAGCATCCCCCGAAATACTTGGGGTTGTTTTGGGGTTTATTTTATGTGCCTCTGGCTGAAGCTTTACAGCTTGTTCGTTTACCTGACTACAATGTGGAGGTTCACACTGTTTTCCTGGTTCAGGTTGTTGATTTCTGCTGATTTTCACAGGAGGAGTTTGTGAAATGGAAGGACTGCCTCTTCTTTCGGTTTGTCAGTGTCCTGGTGGATCCAAACCCAGACATTGCCAGGTAAAAATCTCAGCTGTGAAATGATGGAGGAGGTGAAGGGCAGAGATGTCTCAAAAGCTGTCTCAGTCTTGGTACCTTCACATTGTGAAGAGGAATGCCAGTGACAGAGCAGATTATCCCTCTAACCTCTGTACTTCCTTTAGGGTCTGCAGTGGTGGCACAGAGGTGATGAGCCTCTCTCCAGGTCATTTGAAAGTCCCAAAGAGTGTCCTTGGCTGTCCTCAAAATGTGCAGCTCTGCTCTATTTAGGACTCAGTTATCCAGAAAAAAAGGAATTTTTGAGGCAGACCCTTGTGAAATCTTCCTCGTGGTTGTCTGACAGGCTCTGTCTCAAGTGCTGGATTTGTTTAAGAACTAGGATTAAATATTTTGTTGCAGTTTCTTTTTTCTTATGTTGCGTGCCTTGCCTTTTTAGCCTTCTGCCATATCTTGTAATTGTCAGAGGAATGACCTGTCAAATGATGTGTCAGAGGAATTATGCACTCTCATTTTAAGTGCATGTTTATGAAGTTTTTGGAGGTTTCAAGGTCTCCAGCTGCTCTGTTATGTGAGAAATGAATGGGGCAGGTTTCTCTCAGGTGGGGAGCTCACGTAGAAATTAGGGTCCAGAGGAGCATTGGACACCTTGCTGCTCATTTCTGCCTGGAACAGTAAATCTAAGATGAATATTTCCAGAACTATCAACCTTTTGTCAATTACCATTCACATTTCCTTTTCTCTTCAGTGTCTTTTTTTATCTAAAAATGTCTTTCCAGTAGATGGTGGCATTGCAGCATCGTGTTCCTCCCATTTCTCTGAGAGCCTTTTCCTTTGCATCTGCATTTGGAGACTGCATCCACACAAAACCACTTTCTTCAAGCCTGGGGTTGCCTTGCAGCTCTTGCAGGACCTTTGGTGATTAACCTGTTGCTGAGTGCTGTGTCTCAGCCCCAGTGGAACTCAGGTTATTTAAATAATTAAAATGCTGTGCCTGGATTCAAGTTCAGATTTATTTCTGACTCAGTTTGCTTTAATGGCCATAAAAATGAGCAGTGCTGTGGATGCTGGAGATGTCTGTCCCTCTGGAAATGTCTGTCCCTCTGAGAAAGGGTGGAAATCAGTGAGCTGGGCAAGAATTAAATGTGGTATTGAGGGAGATGTGGCAGAGGAAAACCATCCTCCTGCCTTGAGAGCCCTACACAGCTTCAGGGGTGGCTTTTGGAAACGATTCAGTGATAATTTCTTCCTTCTCCTCCTCTGCAGGTTTGCAGAGTTCTGCCTGGTGCATCTCTTGCTGAAGAGGAACCCTGTGATGTTCTCCCAGCACTTCATCGAGTGCATCTTCCATTTCAACAGCTACGAGAAGCACCAGAAGTACAACAGGTTCCCCCAGAGCCAGCGGTCAGTTGAGCACATTCCTGGCTAATTTTTGCTAAATTATGGGCTGTCTGGCCACACAGCTCTCAGTGACAGCACAGCACTTGTGGCACTTGGTAATTATCCATGCAAGTGCTGAGTTGTGTCCTGCCCTCCCTGTGACACTGCTGTGTGTCATTTGTAGGACTGTGTGCTGTCCTAGCAGGTTTATGGGTTTTAAAAGTGGCATGCAGATATCCCTGGCTGATTTAAGGTCTCATTATTCCTGGGAGCTGGCATGATGTGATTTGGGCCTCTGTAAAATGTTGTGCTCTGCCACAGGGCGAAGCAGCTCTTCTCTCTGAAGGGGAAGGAGAACAAGGAGAAGAGGATGAGGATCTACACCTTCCTGCTGGATCATTTCACAGATGAGCAGAGGTTCAGCATCACCACCAAGATCAGCCACAGCATTCTAGGTAAGGGTTTAAAAATGCCTTTAAAAACCTGGTGTCTGTATAAAATCTCATGATCCAGGTGTTTTATCCTGGTTTGCCCCTCACTGCTGCTTCTGGAAAAACAAATTATTTCTTGCCTGTGTCTTCCAGCTTGCTTTGTGGATGAGGTCCTTCCTTTGGACCTGGAGGGCAGTGAGCTGCTCTCAGATACGTTTGCAGTGCTCAGCTGCAAAGAAATCAAGCTCTCAAGCATGAGGTCCAAACCTGAGGAAGACATTCAGGCTGATGAAGATGAGATGGCCATGGCCAATGCTGTCATGCAGGTGGCCCAGAAAAAGCTCATTTCACAGGTGAGGGGCACTTGCTGTGCTGTGGGGAGAGGGGCTTGGGCAGCTCTATGTCTTGTAAAAGCACAATATGAAGGCAGAATTGGTGAGGGATGTTGTTGTGGAGGTGGAGGGAGCAGAGGTGCATTTCCCAGGAGCCAGGGGAGCTGTGCTGAGCTGGATTTGTTCCCCACCCCTCTCCTTGGCGAGGCATTTGAGCGGAACAATGATTTTCCTGCACCTCTGGGCAATTTGCCTAGTGAGATCTGAGGGACTTAGTGATGCGTCTGAAAAGGCTCCACTTAGGTTAAAAGCCTCTGTGCATGTGTGTGGTGTAAGAGCAGCCTTAATTACAGTGATTCCCTGGCTGTGGAGGGAGAACTCCTCTGTGGAGCCGGAGAGTGGCTTCTCCTTCGCTGCCTCGCATAACTGTTCATGCCTTGTTCACAAAAAGGTTCAAAAGAAGAATTTCATTGAAAACATCATCCCAATAATCACATCACTCAAGTCCTTGATGGAGGAGAAGAGGATCCCAGCTCTCAAGGACCTGATGAACTGCCTGAGGGTAAGGGGAAGTGTTTTCTTGCTGGTCATGATGTTTTGATCCTCTCTGGAGTTAATGTGCAACCACTGCCACAACCCAGAGCCTTCTGAGGAGGGAGGAATTCAGAAGATAGGATGTTGTGACACTGCCACTGTGCTAAATAACGTGGGAGGTGGAGGGATTGGAGATGAGGCTCTCAGTGTGGAACGTGGGCAGGAAGAGAGCTCAAACGCTGCAAAGCTTTTCCATGTTCTGAGGAACAAATTGGAGATAAAACTCTTCAGTCTGTTAAAAACACCTCTGCTCTACCAGCTGGTGTTTCCTTTTGCTCCCAAGCAGCTGTGATCTGAATGGGGATGTGAATCAGTAGCTGGGGGAGATTTCTGAAGGGGTCCAAACATTCCTTGTTGCTGCAGGAAATGATGCAAGATTACCGAAATGAAATCAAAGACTTCTTTGCTGTGGACAAGCAGCTGGCAGCCGAGCTGGAGTATGACATGAAGAAATATGAAGAGCAGCTGGCCAGGGAGAAGGAGTCAGAGCAAGAGCAGCTCCCAGCAGCCCACAGGGAGGTGGTTATTGCCATTAACTCTGTACATGGCTCCTCTGCTCAAATTCCTGTGCTCACAGCACCCAGGCCCTGCCTGGGGACCCTGCCCTTGGAGCAGGATGGTTACCAGGGGTTCTCTCCCTCTTTGTACTTCCTGACAGAAGCTTTGGTTTCAGAGTCATTTGATAGCCCTAGAACATCAACAAACAAAGCCAAGAGGAGCAGCAAATGATTAATGGAGAAAGAATTCAATTAAAAGGAAAAAGCAAGTCTAATTTGGCACTAGCTGGGCTTAAATGTTGTGTTCTCTCTGTTCCCAGAATGATAAACTGGTAACAAAGAAAAGAGTTCACTTTGCCTGATGTCAGGTGTCTACAAAGTGAAAGTTCAAACCTGTCCCAGTCATGAGATACTCTTTTAAATTCAGTGTAAAGAAATAAATATGTGCCTGAGTCAGTTGTCCTGAGCTATTTTAGATCCCTACCTTAAGAGGAGATGACTTCTAGCCTGGAAGTTCATTTCTCTGCAGACCTTAGAAGAACACTTTATATATATAGACCTCTAAACTGGGACATTTGTGTCCCTGCTCCCTTCTTGGTAAAATTTTGCCCAATAAATTGTTCCTCCCCAGCACCCTTTCCATCCATCCCACAAGGGGCACTTCTGAAACACTCAGGCCCAAGCACCTTGCAGGATTTTCTGCTCTTGTCTCCACTGTCAGACATGACCTGTTCTCCTGTTTTCCACAGCAGACTCCATCCCTGGAGAGAGCTGCAGCTCCTGGTGGCCAGAATAATACCAGTGCTCAGTCCTCTGGGGGTGGGAGGCCATCCACACCTGGCTCCATCCCTCCCCCTGGCCCCTCTGAGTCTGCCACCCCTCGTGCTGAGGCTCTGAAGCAGCCACTGGTGGGTCGCAGGTATGGGCTCCTCTGCTACCTGGTATTTTACATTTATTACATATTTGTATTTCTTTTATATATTTATATTTCATATTTCTATATTACTTTCTATATTTTATATGTATATATGATTTTATATTCTGTATTTATTAATATTATTTTATTATGTATTTATATTATGTATTTTATTTTATTTTTCTATTAGGGTTTTTATATATTTTTGGTTTTATTTTATATAATATTTATATATTACTTTTTATTATTTTTATTAAGTATTTATATTTTATTATTTTTATATTAGAGTTTATATATTTTGTATATTTTTATTTATATTTTTATTATTTATTTTATTTTTATTTGTGTATTTAATTTATATTTTTATATTATTTTTACATTAGAGTTTCTATATTATATCGTTTATATTTTTATTTATTTATACTATTTTTAATTTTGTTTTATTTATATTTCTATTTTGTATTTTTGTGTTATTTTTACATTAGAGTTTATATCTTATTCTATATTTTATATTTTTAATTTATGTATATAATTTATTTTATTTTTATATTATTTTTATATTAGAGTTGATATATTTCTTATATTTTATATTTTATTTTATTTATATATTTATATTTATTTATGTCGCTTTGCTGATCCTTTCTTTAGAGAGTGGTCTGAAACTCACAGGTCTTGCAGCATAATCTCATTATTAGGTGTTGAAGATGCTGAGGGAGAGGACAGACCTTCCCTCTGGGCTCTCATTGGGGCTTTCAGAGGGAGATGCCAGCTGCTGTCCCTTTGTGCCCTAGGGCAGCATCCCTGAGCACCCTGGCCATCCTCACCTCTGTCCCTTTGTCCCTTTGTGCCCTAGGGCAGCATCCCTGAGCACCCTGGCCATCCTCACCTCTGTCCCTCTGTGCCCTAGGGCAGCATCCCTGAGCACCCTGGCCATCCTCACCTCTGTCCCTCTGTGCCCCAGGGCAGCATCCCTGAGCACCCTGGCCATCCTCACCTCTGTCCCTCTGTGCCCTAGGGCAGCATCCCTGAGCACCCTGGCCATCCTCACCTCTGTCCCTTTGTCCGTTTGTGCCCCAGGGCAGCATCCCTGAGCACCCTGGCCATCCTCACCTCTGTCCCTCTGTGCCCTAGGGCAGCATCCCTGAGCACCCTGGCCATCCTCAGCTCGGCCAGGAGGGCTCTGCAGGAGAGGAGCCAGCAGCGCAGCAGGAGCGTGGGCAGGAGCTTGGCAGCTTCCTCCGAGGCAGCGGGCACAGCTGGCAGCCAGCAAGGTGGGCACTGCCCTGCAGGGGCACAGCTGGCACCAGCAAGGTGGGCACTGCCCTGCCCTGCTCTGCACGTCCCCAGGCAGAGCTGCAGTGAATCCTAGATCTCACTTTCTCCCTTCTTGTTCCCAGGCTCCTTCCAAAGTCTGAACCAACAGTCCAGTGGAGGAGCCATGGCTGTGGTGGGGAGAGCAATCAGCACTCCAGAGGGTGAGTAGGAGCTGGTGGATTATTTATTTATCTAAGGGCTTGCAGGAAGGAAGAGCGCTCCTGAAACCAAGGGATCAGAAACCTGAAGCTGTGCATGGGAAAGCGCAGTCCAGTGTCTCCATGTGCATCTCACAGGGTCAGTGCAAGGGGGAATTTATTTTGGGATGCTGAGGTAACAGTGCCCTTTGTTCCTTCCTTGGCTCTGGGGTGCTGAAGAGGAAGGTGGCTGTGCTTCCTCAGCAGCCTGCCCTGCCCAGAGGTGTGGCAGTGCCCCTCACACACTGCAAACCCCTGACAGCCCTGAGCAGCCACTGGAAAATCTGACCCTGCCCTTCCTTCCCCATGCTGGGCTGCACTTGTTGCCTCAGTGTTTCTCTTTGCCTGAGCAATAAGCAAAAAAAAAAAAGTGGGGTTTTGTGCAAGAAGTGTTTTTAGAGAGCAGGATTCTTTGAGTGCTGTGGTCTCCTGGAAGCTTGCACGGCTGTTGCTCTTAAAGCACCATATGGTGAAAAAGGAGGGGAAATGTTAATCTGCAGTGGTGCTAGAGCTGAATTCCTGCTTTGCTTGGAGGCAGCATGTGTCCTTCAGCAGGGAGACAAACTGTACAGAGCAGGAGCATCACTTCAGTCAGCGTGTGTTGAGCCATCTGTATGGTGGCACAGGCTGACAGACAGCCAGAATAAAACATTTTATTCCTCTGCTATATCATCCTGAGACTACTGGAGACGCAGTTCTTTGTAAACAGGTTTGTACTTGAGAAGTTGGGAGCAGCTGTCCCCTCTTGCTGCCTCCTTCAGCTGTTCTGGCTGTGTTCTCTCTTCCCTTCTGTCTTTGGGGCTCCTCAGCTCCTGCTTGGTGCTTTGGGAGCAGCTTCAGTGAGCTGGGTGAGGGGGATTGTACATAAATTGTACATTATTGTGGAGATAACCACACTGCAAGGAAGCCCTACTTCCCCATTTTTTCCCCCCAATTTTTTCTCATTTCTTTTCTATTTAATCTTTACCATTTCTTTCTCCTTTCTTTCCCTTCCCCATCACTGTCTCCTTACCAAGGTAACTCTTTCAGACCCACACTGCACAGAGTCACTGGCACAGGTCAGTCCTGGGAGATGCAAGGCAGAGCTAAGGCAGATGGATCAAATTTGATTTCTGCTCTAAGCTTCAGTGATTCCCTTCCAGGACAGGGCAGGAGTTACAGAGCTGTGAAGAGAAGTCCTTTTAGCTGAGTTTCCAACTCCTGCCCTATAAAGCACTTCCTACCTTAATTCCTTGTGAAAGGTTCTGGGAAACACGAGCATAAAACAGAGCGTTGAGTTAAGTAAAATCTGAATATTGTGACATCTCTCCTGAGATAAGTGACAGGAAAGAGACAGCTGACAACCAGGGCCTATTCAGGCAAGCTAAATTCTACCTAGCTCCCCTGTCAAGTGATTCCTCTTGTCTGGCTGCAGGCAGCTCCTCACTGAGTGGCTCTTCAGGGCCTTTGGCAGTTTTCAGATTCTGCCTTGAGTAAGAGGAGCAACTGGTCTGGGTGGGATGTGCTGCTGGGAGGGATGGCAGAGCTTCAGTGCCCGGCAGGACAGGGGGCACAGGACCAAGGTGCCACTCTGATTGCCTCCAGCCAGGGAGGCTCTGAGGCTGGCATTTGGGGTGATGTGCCCATCACACTGAGCACAGGGGTTTGAGGCTGGCATTTGGGGTGATGTGCCCATCACACTCAGCACAGGGGTTTGAGGCTGGCATTTGGGGTGATGTGCCCATCACACAGCACAGGGGTTTGAGGCTGGCATTTGGGGTGATGTGCCCATCACACAGCACAGGGGTTTGAGGCTGGCATTTGGGGTGATGCACCCACAGGGGTTTGAGGCTGGCATTGGGGGTGATGTGCCCATCACACCAGCACAGGGGTTTGAGGCTGGCATTTGGGGTGATGTGCCCATCACACTCAGCACAGGGGTTTGAGGCTGGATGGGAGCCCCTGAGGTCTGGGAGGAAGAGATGGATATGTGTGTTTGCAATTAACTGGATTTACTTGCTCTGTGACACTTGAGTACGGCACAGCAGCGTGCTTTGCCCTCTGGCTGTGTCACAGGCTGCTAATATGTGATTTTTTTATTTTTTATTTATTTCCAGAGACCATTAATGAGTTGACTTTTGGTGCTGGGGTCAGCTACATCAGCATGATGCACACACCCCATTCAGCTCCAGGCAAGTCACCCTTGGCATTCTTATTTGAGGGTAAGGGGAAATGAAGCCAACCCCAAATGACCAAACTCTGTGGCATTTTGTAAAATATGAAAATATTGTGTTTTGTTTGCAGTGAAGAAAGAGGCTGAGGATGGGCCGAGGGATATCATCTGTTTGACATCTCCAGAAAAACCGTGAGTGCAGCACAGGGCTGGGGCAGGCACTGCTGGGAGAGAGAGAGGATGGAACAGGCAGAGAGAGAGGGGCTGGAGCAGGCAGGGAGAGGGGCTGGAAGATCCACTGCAGGCAGAAAGAAACACTGGACCACTGCAGGCAGAGAGAGGCTGGAGCACTCACTGCTGGCAGAGAGGGGCTGGAACAGGCAGAGAGAGAGAGAGAGAAGCTGGAGCAGGCACTGCAGGCAGAAAGAGAGGATGCAACAGGCAGAGAGAAAGAGGGGCTGGAGCAGGCTCTACAGGCAGAAAGAAAGACTGGAGCAGCCACTGCAGGGAGAAAGAGGGGCTGGAGCAGGCACTGCAGGCAGAAACACTGGAGCAGGCATTGCAGGAATAAAGAAAGGCTGGAACATCCACTGCAAGCAGAAACACTGGAGCAGGCACTGCAGGGAAGAGGGGGCAGAAACACTGGAGCAGGCATTGCAGGAATAAAGAAAGGCTGGAACATCCACTGCAAGCAGAAACACTGGAGCAGGCACTGCAGGGAGAAAGAGGGGCTGGAGCAGGCACTGCAGGCAGAAACACTGGAGCAGGCATTGCAGGAATAAAGAAAGGCTGGAACATCCACTGCAGGCAGAAACACTGGAGCAGGCATTGCAGGAATAGAGAAAGGCTGGAACATCCACTGCAGGCAGAAACACTGGAGCAGGCATTGCAGGAAAGAGTAGAGACAGAAACTGGAGCAGGCATGATGGAACAGGCGGAGAGACGGGGCAGGATGGAGCAGGCACTGCAGGGGGAGAAAAAAAAAGAAGCAGGCGCAGAGGGTTGGCCAAGGGTTTGGAAATGCAGGGCTGTTCTCCTTCCTTCCTGCAGCCCGTGCCGCCCCAGGGAGTGGAAGGTGGAGTCCCCAGCCCGGAGGAGCAGCCAGGCGGGGCCCCTGCGGCGCTCCCAGCGCAGAGCCACCCCGAGGGCAGACACCTGAGCCTGCCCCCAGAGCTGCGCACAGCCACCGGGCTCCTGACCTGCCCCATGGATTGGAAACGGCTGTGGATGCTCATCCCGCCTCGTCTGCTCTGAGCTGGCTCTGCCCAGAACTGTCCTGGAGATGGGCAAAACCTGCAGAGCACAGGGATGGGTTGTAAGTGCTGCTCTTCACACTGCAGGGCTCAGAGCTGCAGGGTGAAAGGAGGGTGGCTTTTCACTCTCTGGATGTGTAATTTGGCCATTTGGAAAAGTAAGGGCATGATGTCACCACGAGCTTGGCAATAAATTCATTTATCACAGCTTGCAGGGCAGTGAGTGGCTGGGTTTGCTCACCCAATCCCTCATTGTCCCTCTTGGCTTTATAATAGAGTTGCTTTAATTTGAAAAAAGGTGAAACAGCTTGTCACTGCCACACCCCTAAATCTGGTAATTGCACGCTACATCACTTCTTATTTGTTGTGCAAACTCCTGTGTGTATGAACAGCCTTAATGTTCTTTTTATATGGAATATTTCCATTCTTGAACTGTGTTATTTCCAACTATTAGCATTTGATGAAAATAAATGGTTGCAGAATTAATTCCACCCACGGCGTCTCCCCTTTTCTTCAGCTGACAGAGAAATGATTTCTTTTTTTCCCTGTAGATTTCTACAGCTTCTCAGTCTCTTCCACCACGTCATTGGTATCTTGGGCCCTCAGTTCGATTATTGTTGGGCCAGCAGCTTTTAAATAGAGGCTTTGACTTGGCTGCAAGCAGGGTATGAGTGACTCAGACAAGGTGGGTAAGTGCCTTGTTTATCATAAATATCCTGGGTAAATCTGACCCTTCCTGAGTCTCCCTGATGGCCATGTGCACCTCACTTAAGTTTTTCTGTTTTGAGCTTTTATCACAGAGCTCATGGCCTAGATTTCATTGAAACCCGGAGCTGGGATCTGTTTTATTCCTGCTGGTTTGTCTAAGTCAGACACCAGCCCCAGCATGGAGCAGGATTTGCTGCAGGAGTGGAAACAGAGGCACTTTCCTCCTGCACTGGAATCCCAACATTTGCCTCCACTTTCCCTGCCCTCTTTTGAAGATCAGAGAACCCTTCAAGTGAGGTCAAATTTTATTCCTAAAATCAAAGTCAGAGAACAGAGGATGTATGGAATGGCTTTGGCTGAAGCTATGGCCAAACCATTTATTTCTGTCCCTTCTCTCCTGCCTTCAGCTATTATTTAACCACTCTGAAGGGTAAACCAGGATCTTCTATTTCCTACTGTTAGTTTTGTCCTCGAGCAGTATCTGAGATGAGCCCTGTGAGTTTTAACCTGTCTTCTCTGGAGAAGAACCAGGAGCAAATGTCCAAGAATAAATTGATAAACAGCCCTGGACTTTGTCACCTCCATCCACTGTAAGTGCTCTGACAGGAGAGACTTTCCCTTATTTCACTGCATTGAAAACAGGAGTTTCCCATAATTTGGCTGTTTGAAAACCACCACCAAGCCCAAACAAAAACCCCTACAAGAATGCTTTATAGCCTGGTATTTATGTAAAACATTCTTGGCAAAGTTAAAAGGTAATACATTAGTACAAACCTGAATATTATTCACAATGATACAATGAATTCATCCATCAGCTCTCACGAGCTGGGTGGGGGGGGATCCTCTCCCCCTTCTCTCGTTAGAGATGCCACTGTGCATTTTAGAACTGGGAAAAAAAATAAAAAGAAGTTTGGATTCCTAGCTCTGCTGGTTTGTCACACAAAGGCTGCCTTTGGTGGGGCTGCAGATTGTGCTACCAGAGCTACCCTGGACCAACCCTTTCCTCTCTCTCCTTTATTGAGGTACCCTGATAGCAGCACAGAGGAGCAGTGGATGCCCAGAGGGTGCAAAGGAATGTCAGAACGATTAGAGGCAGCAATCAGCACTGGGTGGTTGGATGAAGAGCTGGCATTAAGAAGGTAACCAGGGAGAAGCTGCAGGATAGTGGTGATGTGTGAGTTTACACCTGGCTGGGGCTGCCCCATCCTTGTCTTTGCTTCCCCTGGCAAAGGGACAAGTGGCAATGCTTTGTTGGGGTGGAACAAATGCAGCAATGGCATGTCCAGCGAGGGCTCTAGGAGACAAAGCAGAGTAAAGCAGAACACGAAAAAAATAACACTGACAGTCCTTTTAAATTGTCAAGTATCCAAAATACTGTATACAGGAAAAGTTAAGACAACTCAATTCATATTGGAAATACAAGAGCACTAAATTCTGCTACATTAAAAAACTTCCTAAACCACAGCACAGTCCTAGTGTTGCATTCACATCTTGCAGCCTGGTCTCACCCAGTGCTGTTCAACACTACCAACATGGATATTTTGGGAAACAAAATATTCCCCATCATTCTCTAAAGCCAAGAGAACCAAAGTTGGTTGGTTTGCCTTTTTTTTTTTTCCTTTACCATCTAGAGAAAAAATTCATCTGACACTGTAAAAGTGCTTTTGTGTTGAACTTTTGCTTTCCTAGCCCCAGAAACAGTGGCCTTGGCCATGTGGTTTGAACCTGCCAAGCTGCTGTAGCTGTCACACTGTGTTAGTGCTTTAGGGAACTTGCAGAGGGGCAGCAAACACTGAAGTCACTCTGTCACCTCTTTGGAACTGAGTCCAAAAGCCATCCTGGTTATTTCTTGCAATGACAAAAATAAAGTTGGTCATCAGCAAGAAAAGATTTTTTTTTTTTCATATAAAAAAGTTGGTAGCTCCTGCCATGAATTTACAAAAACTATCCCTGAGTGACTCTGTTCTGTGTCTGGTAAGACCTCTTGTGACAAGGAAATGGCTGAAGCTGGCTGAAGAGGAAAGAGATGCTGTTCCACCTGCAGCTTTTTGTTACACTTTGCACTAATACTGATATGCTCTGACAGTGCCACACTATAGCAACGTGTGAGCTCCTCTCCTGTAGCTTCAACAGTAAAAAAATAGCTCCGTTACTCAAACACTGCTGGCATCACATATTTACACTTTTAAATAGAAATGTTACCTTTTCTGAAGTAATCAAAATAGATATTTGCAAAAAATTTAGAAGGTGGGGGGTTTTACAAAATAAACGGAGAAGGTAAAAAAAGCTGGAGGATCTCTCAGTACCTTTTATGGCAATCTTAGCCCAGGAAATTATTTGGCTTTAATTTTCCTGAAAGGGATGTCTTAGCAGTGGTTCCCTGCCTCCCCTGTAAGCCTCTTTGCCCACGGAAGGACACAGGAGCCAAGCCTGCTTTGTGCAGATTAGAACCAGGGGTTACCTGGGTGCAGGAGCCCTGCCAGGCAGGGAGCAGAGGCACTGCCCTGCCCTGAGGTCCTGCTAAACAAAGCATTTGGGGATTTACACAAGGGCTGAGGGCATTAGTGGTGGTTTCACTGTCACTGGTGGCCGGGCACCCGAGCAGAGCCAAGCGCAGGACAATCACAGATGTGGAAAAGTCACCAGCCGGGCCTGGGCAATGAGCTGCTGGGAGGAAATCCCCCAGATCTCACTCTCTGAAGTCCATCTACTGCTGTATCAGCACCTTTTTTTGTCTACTGCTAACACATTGCTGCTCATGTCTACTACAGGTTTACCTAATGCTGTGCCCCTGCTGGGTTTGCACGTTGTGGCCGTGTCCCTGCAGCACAGAGAGAAGGCAATTCCACAAACTTCACACAGCCCAGTCTCTTGGGAAGGACTGAAACCCTTCCTCAGTCCAAGGACAGGTTTGGGTGATCCTGTTGGTATCTCCAGAGGCAGGGGAGACGCGAGTTGGGCAGTGAGGAGTTACTTTAAACTTTGGCAAAGAAAAAAAAGATATACAGATAGCTAGCTATCGAGTTCTTGTGTGTTCCAAACTCTTCCAAGCGCACTTAATTCATCTTTTGCTCTTGCTTTGAGTTCCTGGAGGAGGTATTTTCACACTTGCTTTTGCTGGTTTGCAATTTCCTTTTGGCATCTTAGATGACAAATGAAGATTTGTGTCTGAAGTCGCCCTGCAACGAAACAGTTTGGGATGTAGGAAGGATCCAGCAGCTTTCCAGGCAGCTCTCTGTTCCTGCTGCCCCCAAAAGGTGGATCCAAGCTGTGTAACCATGCCCAGGCAGCTCCCATTTCCCACTGGGAAGGAGAGGGAGGTACCAGTTCCCCTGGCCAGGTGCTCCTCCCCTCATCCTCCTCACACACCAAGGCGTGGCAGGGACTTTCTCATTCCCTCACTGATATCTCTGCTAATGGGAGAGGCTTTTTCTGCTCTTAAGCTCAGTGATCTACTCAAATCCCAAAATACAAATTCTCTGGTAAAAGCATCACGTCCTGCCCACTTAATCCAATGAAACTCATCCTAAGGGGGGGTCAGGCCACGAGATAACTCAGAGCAGAGCTGCCTCTGATAGCTCCTGGCATCAGTCACTTCAGGCAGCTTCAACTGCTCTTCATTTCTAAGGAAATGACTCAGCCCTCACCCTTCTGTTTTCCCTCTGTTCCCCAGCCCTGCTGAGGAGGGGAGCCCACTCTCACAAAGTCTGTGGGCCCTCCCAGAGCCTCGTCCTCTGCCCACCCTCTTCCTCTCCTGCCAGAGATGGAAATGCAAAGCATTTGTTGTTACCTCATCATCTGTCCGGATATAGTTAACGCCATCGGGCTTTGCTGGAGTCTTGTAGCTGAAAGAAAGGGAAAAAAATCTCATTTCTGGGACAGGAAAACTGCAGGGTTTTGGAGGGGAGGTGCTGGGAAAGATGGAAATGAGGAGGAGGAGCTGAGTGAGAAGCAAGCAGAGAGAAACCCAGTTTGTTTTTCAAATGAGAGGTCTGTGTTTATTCCATCATTTACCATGACTGGGATTTTGTCTAAATTCCCCTTCAGCACAGGGCGAGAAGACTGCTGTGTGTTTCCCTAAAACTCTGCAAAGAGATAAACTGATTCTTTCTGGGCTTTGCTGCTTTGGTGTCTGTCACTGCCTTTCTGTGCCTCCTGCTCTGTTTCCTGTAGCAATTATAAAGTTCATTTTAATCCTTCACTGCCAGAAGCCTTCAGCATTTTTCTTAGTTACAAGGAAGCACCACTTGTTTGCAATCCCACAGGAACTCAGGATTTATACAAGACTGTCAAGTCCAGTGAATGCCAACCCTCAGCTGCATTTAAATGGCATATTTAGAGCTTTTTCTGAAAAACAAACGAAACCAATGAGAAAAACAAGACAGGACTTGTGCTGAAAAGCAACATTTAGCACAGAACAAATCTATCTGGTGAGAATCTTGGCTTTGCATATATTATCTCCTCTCCAGACTCTGTAAGGACATCGAGGCTT
Source organism: Camarhynchus parvulus (assembly GCF_901933205.1). Classification (NCBI taxonomy): domain Eukaryota; kingdom Metazoa; phylum Chordata; class Aves; order Passeriformes; family Thraupidae; genus Camarhynchus; species Camarhynchus parvulus. The sequence goes on along the minus strand of NC_044594.1, from coordinate 7,557,908 downwards.
GTCTCTGATGCTAATGCTGTTGTTTTTAACATTTTCATCTGCGCTCCAGAACGGCTGTTTTTCATCCCAAATTTAGGTACCCACAACTAGTGAGACTTTCTGTGGAGAGCCTGCTCTGCTGCATCCATTCCCTATGCATGTCCTGATGCTTCAGACTAATTAGGCAGTGAGCTGAGATGATTAAACCATGGCCCTCGTTATGCCAACAGCACAGGAGCTGCTGGACAAACACCTGCAGGCATTTAATTGTGCTGGGCCCCCTTCCCATGCAAAGGATGAGAGTGAATATCAGAGCACAGCTCTCTCATCCACACCACAATTCTCCCTTAGGAAAATGCCATCCATTCCTGGAAGTGTCCCAGGCCAGGCTGGATGGAGCTCTGAGCAGCCTGGTCTAGTGAAAAATGTCCCTGTCCAAGGCTGGATGGTCTTTAAGGTCCCAATTCACTCTGGGATTCTCTGATGATTCCATGAAATAAACCTGGATGCTGCAGGGTTTTACAGCAGGGCATTGGATGCCTCAGGGACTGGCTTGGCCTGAGGACTTTGGTGGGGAATTAGGCACTGAAATTCCTTTTAGCCACTAATTTTGGCACCCTTCAGTTGTCCAAGAAGCCCAGCTTACCTTTCCCCACTCTCTTTGCCATTTGCAAAGTATCCCCTTCTGTAGGCACAGCAGATCCCAAAAGTGATGAGCACCAGGACTGCAAGGACCACCAGGACTCCCCCGATTATCCCACCAATATTGAGGTCATCTGCCAAAGAGAGACACCAGCTCAGTGTTTCTTCAGGGCAGCAGCCACATTCCAGCTTCACACACACTAAAATGCCATCTCTCAAGTCTTTTAAGCAATAGTTCACAGGAAACTAGTGAGTCCTTGACTTCAAGATTAAATCTGTTCACAATCTGATGTTTCCCTGCATTTTCAGATTATTTTTATCTCCTTATGTTTGGGGCTATGAGAAAGCAGGGAAGATTTAATGCTGTAGGATGTCCCCCCCCAATCCTGATGGTGATGGCAGTTTATTTATGGTGATAAATCAGCCAGCATTGATGAAAATTCTGTAGAGAGCCACTCACAGACTTCCATCTCCTGCTCCTCACACTTGGCAAAGCCAGCCTCGTTTGTTGCTATGCAGGAGTAACGACCTGTGTCACCTTTGTGCACTGCATGGAAAACCTGGGGAGGGAAAAGGGACAAAGGGAAGGGATGTGACATGAGAAACGAGGCACTGTGAGGGAATAAAAATGTGTATAAAAACGCATCTCTGCTAAGATCTTCTCCCATCAATCCTCCCTCTCCCAGCTCGCCCAGACCCTGGCACACCTCACCCCCTTCAAATTATTCATTCCTTGAAAGCCAAGCAATGTTTCTCTGAATTTACAAGCAGCCTTAAAGATAACCTGTCTAGCCAAACAAGTCTTGATCAGGTGTGTCAGGGCATTACCAGAGTGCCTGTGGTAGGGTTCAGGGTGTAGGAGGAGTTGTGGGGTTTGGATTTGCTGTCAGCTGACAGAGGTTCGCTGTTGCGGTACCAGCTGTAGGTGGACTTGGGGAAACCTTCATTCTCATGGCAGTGAAGAGAGGCTGACTTGCCAACAGGGACAGCTTTAGGCACAGAGCATCTGGGAGTCATGGGTTTCACTGTGGGGAGACACAAACCAGGTGAGTGGCACTAAAATTCTCTGCTCTCTTAGGCAAAACCATCCAAACTTCCCATTATTCCCAGCTGGTTTTAAACCTCCCAGAGTGGCACTGTTTGGAGATGCCCACAGCCCTTTCTGTTCCTCTTGCAGTGGCTGTGGGCTTGTGTCCTGGATTGCCAAGCAAATTGTATTCTATTTTATTTATTTATTCTATTTTATTTATTTATTCTATTTTATTTTATTCTATTCTGTTATTCTATTGTATTCTAGATAGAATTGTATTCTGTTTGCCATTTGTATGGCAGTTGTCTTCTGTTCAGTGGGCAGTTTTCTTTATCTCTGCCACACCCACTCCTCCCTCTGGGGGAACATCTGCTGATAACAGCCATTGAATGTCACTGCATGGCTGATAAGAACTACAGCATCCCATTGGGAGATGTGAGCCCAGAGGGAGAAACAACCCCCCCCCCAATATAATCTGGAGATTCTGGACACCGCCAAGCATTCCTACCTGGATATAATCTGGAGATTCTGGAACACCAGCCAAGCATTCCTACCTGGATATAATCTGAGATTCTGGAACACCAGCCAAGCATTCCTACCCGGATATAATCTGGAGATTCTGGAACACCAGCACGGCTTCTCCACTGGATTTCCCAGAGGAACAGCAGCTGCCTCTTCCCCTGGATCTTCAGAGGCAGAGACTGCACCTTTCTCCAGGATCCCTGCTCCAGCAGAACCACCCCTGACACTGCAGGAGGGCTGAGCCACAATTCCAATGGAACTGCTGCCAGCACCCTGACCCACAGGGTGTCAGGCTGTGTTCTGACTCTGGCAGTGTTGGTTTAGTTTACTGCATTATTTATTTTATCTTTTTATTTTCTTCACTAATACAGAACTGTTATTCCTGCTCCCATATTTTTTGCCTGAGAGCCCCTTAACTTAAAATTTATAGCAATTTGGAGGGAGGGGGTTTACATTTTCCGTTTTAGGGGAAGCTCCTGCCTTCCTCGGCAGACACAGTTTGGTACCTTGGACTGTGAGCTGGATGTTGATCTCGTCGATGGTTTTGGTGTCGGAGGGCGCAGCCACCTCGCAGCGGTACGTGGCCGTGTCCATCCTCGTGGTGTTCTTAATCACCAGGGACGTCCTGCTCAGGATCTCTGCCCGAGTCGCAAAGTCTCCTGACACACAGAAAAAAAGAGGGAAAACAGCAGGGGAATCAAGATTAATGACTCGAGACTGAAAACCAGACTTGTTTTGGGTATATAAATTAAGTGGTTGTTCTCAGACGCTTTTCCAGAGTCAAAGGAACTCAATGCTTGAAAATCCCAAAGGAAACCAAAGCTGCCAACCATGTAAGAGGATGAACTGGAAAGCATCACTCCAAACCTCAAAAACTGCGGCAAAATCGAAATTCCAAGACAGCCTCAGGCCTTGCCTCCTTTGGGAGATTCATTTGGATGTGGCTCTTGGTCCCATGTGAAGTGCTGGAGTAATTCCAGATGGAGTCAAGCCCTCCTGGCACTGGAGTTCTCCTGCCAAGCCAGTGAGGCTGCTTCTGATGCCCCCAGGATGCTGCAAATCCCTGTGTAGCCTCAGCAGAGAGCACGGGCAGCAGGACACACAGATCCCTGCTGGGGTGCAGGTGGAGCCCTCAGGTGTTCTATGGAAAGCCTGGAGGGGACAGTGCCTGGTGCTGAGAGCTCAGACACCCAGTGACCATGGGACCCACAGAAGGGAAGCTGCATCATTCCTTTCTTCCCCGAAAAATACCTCCTAGGCAGGATCTCACTCCAGCTCCCTGTGGCTCTCTACTGTGAGCTGTCAGTAATGAGGCAGGGAGGAAAAAAACATCTTCCTCCCTCTCCATCCTGCACTTCAACTGTTCTAGAAGAAAGCAGCCAGCCAGCCGGAGCTCCGGCCTTTCACAGGCTTGTTTGTTCCCCATTGTGCTGTTTCTGAAATCTGTTTTGGAAATCTGAGAACAAGGAATCTTCATACCCTGCATTTTGTTGCCAAAAAACACGTAAGAGGTTTCTCCATTCCGGATTTTCTTCCACTCGATTCTGGGGTCTGGCGTCACCGTGGATTTAATGATGCAGGACAGCTCCACACCTAGCAGGAGAAATGGAGGCAATCCAGATTAATACGAAGCAGCTGTGTTTTTGCTCTGCTCTGAGCACTCTCACTCAGTGTTTTATTAGGAGATGCTGCCCACAAAGCAGAGCCTTCTCTTTCATCTGCCTCACAAACAGAAACGCTGCTGGGTTCCAGGAGCTATTGGAAGATGGATTTTGGCCAGCAAAAATAATAGTCCAGCAGTTATCAGCTATGGAGAGAAATGAACACCCTGTTCTCTGCAGGCTGGGGCTCATGGCAAACAAAACCTTTAATCAGAGTGAGCCCTCAGCCCTGTCCTGCTGCTGAGCAGAGCCACACCATGAGCCAGGGGTGCAGCATCTCCCTGGGCACTGCCTGGGGATGGGCTGGGACAGCAGCTCCTGGGGACAAACCCAGCAAATCCTGTCCCCTTTGCAGCTGGCCCTGGCACCCCATCTCACCAGCAGGGTGAGAGGAGCCTTCCCAGTGTCCCAGGGCACGTCTGTAGGAGAGCCAAGAGAAAATGTCCCAGACATCTTTTTATGAAAAAGCCTTTCCTTAGGATTCCTTTCCTCCTGAGAAGCTGAGAGGCCTCAGGAACAAAATGTAAACTATGGTTATCTGCTGATGTGGAATGCAACAGCTGCATCTGTGATTGGTCTCATAGAGCTGTTTGTAATTAATGGCCAATCACAGCCCAGCTGGCTCGTACTCTCTGTCCCAGTCACAAGCCTTTGTTATCATTCCTTTCTATTCTTAGCTGAGCTAGCCTTCTGATGAAACCTTTTCTTCTATTCTTTTAGTATAGTTTTAATGTAATATATATCATAAAATAATAAATCAGCCTTCTGAAACATGGAGTCAGATCCTTCATCTCTTCCCTCATCCAAGAACCCCTGTGAACACCGTCTCAAGAAAATATAAATTTCTCTCTGTGTGTATTAATTGCATTATTTTCCTTTTCTTGGGACCCAGTTCAAAAAAGCACTTAGGCAGAGACTTTGCAATGCCAGTGGCTTGCAGAGGACCTCAATAAACCATTTAAAACAGGGAGATACAGCCACATTCTCAGGCACTCCTCTGAATCCCTGGCTCTTGTAGTCCTGAGGAACCAGTGAGCAAGGAGCCAAATTTTCCTGCATTGTTTGGCCTGATGCAGCACAGGCAGCACTCACTTTGGAATTCCTGCACCACAGGCTTGGTGTTGCTGGATGTCAGCTCCACAGCCAAGAGTCTGCAGCCTGGAAAAACAAACAGAAGGTAATAAGAAATAGCACAGCTCATAAGTCACCCAGCCAGGAACAGGCTGCCTGCTGAGAAATCATCCTGGCCAGCTCTGAGGAGTGACTTCCCCAGACAAAACCTCTTCCTGCCTACCAGCACAGCTCCAGCAGGACTGAGTTTATTTAGGAGTTGTGGTGTAAATACAGGAAAATATAATCGTTAGAAGTAGCAATTAAAGAGGAGGATTAACATAATGGCACAAAGGCAGTGCCAGCATGAGCCATTTCCTTGTGCTTATTTAGATGGGAAAGGAACTGTGCTAATGCAGGAGTGAAAGTTTTATTTTGAAAATTAACTTGAAGGTCAGAAGACAGGAAGCAGACCAGTCTCCAGAGATCTGGTCAGTTCCTGGGAGATGGAATAGGCCAGGCCTGGCCTCTCGCAAATGCTGATTACATTGGCAAATACTGCAAGTGTGGTAATGTAAAATGTGAGGCAGTAGATCACAAAAGGCCTGTGAATCAGGAGAAAACCGCTCAGCTCTTTGGGTAGAGCCCCAGCCAGACCCACAGTGGGGAGGAAGCTCAGCCATGCAATGCTGTGAGGCTGCTTACAACACAAACCTGCTTGTTCCCTTCCTGCTCTGAGCACCAAATTGTTCCCAATTAATCCAGTCAGCTTCCCTCTTCTGCATGTTCCTTCAGTTTGAAAAATCTGCCTTTTGTGTCCCTTCTGCTGTGCACCCCACCAGAGCAGGCATCAACAGCAGTCTCGCTCTGCTGGATGCCCAATTCACCAACAACTCTCCAGAGGGAGAGGGAAACAAGCAGGGATTTCCCTGGGAGAGTGACGCAGACGGGATATTCTGGAGCTGGGTGTCCTGGTTCTCCTTCTCCCAGGCACACCCTGGTGTCACCAAACGAGGCGCCAAAGCCCCTCCAGGAGGAGGTTCCATGCTACAGTCAAAATAATCAAAATAATAAAAAATAATCAGCTGCAGGGGCCTGCTGTGGTCACATGAGCAGCTCTGCTGTGACAAATCCCATCACAAGTTTGTGGAAATCTAAGGGAGATGCCCACTGAGCTCGCTGGGCATTGATCGAACAGCAGCTTAAAAATGATGGAAAACCCTGCCTCAGGGACATGGGATGTGGCTGAAGGTTAAGAGTAAAAAGCCATAACAATCATGGATAGAAAGCAGAGAAGGCAGCTGCAGGGAGATGTGGAGAAAGAAATGCTCTCCAGCATCATGACCCAGCTGGAAATTCCTGTGCTGGCTTTCAGGGGGGGAAAGCTTTTGGGCAGAGATTGACAGTGCAGGGACAGCATCCCTCTGGTGGAGTGGCATGGCAGCAACCTGAGAAACACCCAAGAGCTGCAAAGTCACTCCCACTGAAAGCCTGAGGGCCTCCAACACGTAAAACCCTTCCAGCAATGCTGAAATGTTCCCTGCTGGTTCCTGCCCCTCATTTGTTAAATGCTGATGCTTTCCTGGTACCCCAAGGACCAGCAGGGAGAGCTGGAGTTTGGCAGGGTTTAGAAAGCTGCCTTTGTGTCCAAAATCATTGTTTCTCACACAAAAGCCACGAGCTGATGCTAACTAATCGCTGGCCCAGCCAAAACTGCTCCTAGCAGGACTTTTCCACCCTTCCCCCTCTGCACTGGAGACAGTCATGCAGCCTTTGGGAGAAATCCCATACTGAACTGAGCTGACAGAGCTCTGCACTTTGGTTCTCTCCAGGCAGGAGCTGGTCTAAGCAGTAATTTTTGCAAGTCTGCTTTGAAGCAGAGTCCGTTTTCATAAGAGTTGCTGCTTCCAGACCTACCCCCTGAAAGCAGGGAATTGTGCCAGGCAACGCCAATGCTTTCCCTGTCCTCTGTGCATCAGGGAATTGTGGGTTGATTTGGGTTGGAAGGGACCTTAAAGACCCTCCAGTGCCACCCCTGCCATGGCCAGGGACACCTTCCACTGTCCCAGGGTGCTCCAGCCTGGCCTTGGACACTCTCAGGCATCCAGAGACAGCCACAGCTTCTCTGGGCACCCTGTGCCAGAGCCTCCCCACCCTCCCATGGAGGAATTTGTCCTAATATCCAATCTGTGTTGTCAGCTGGAATCCAGTCCCCCTTGTCCTGACACTATGCTTTTGTAAAAGGGGATTTTTAAGTCCCCTGATCCTCCAGGTGTTCTGTGTGGGGCTCCCACTCTCAGGATCAAGAACAGATTCCACTGTGCCCAGCAAAGCCCAGAGCATGGGAAGCTGCTAATCCCCCAAAGACAAGGCACAATTTTTGGAAAATCCTTTTGGAATCTTTGGAAACGTTTCTAACAGTGAAACACAGCATATGAGTGCCTCTGCTGTGAGACTGCTGCTTCTGGAACCAAGAATTGAACTGAGAGCCCAGGCCTGAGCACTCAGCTGATCTGAGGGGATGCTGGCTGGCCTCCTGCTCTGGATCAGTTTTAGTTTTGTTACAGATTCCTGCTTGCACAATATCTTTTTCTGGAAAAGTGCTCTCCCATCAAACAGACATGGCAACAGTCCTACATCTGCTGTAGTTAGAAAATCTGCTCAGCTGAAGGTGGGGACGACAAAACCACAGAGCTGTGTAGCTCTGTGAGGGAGTTATGGCTCTAGAAATATTCACTCCAGGCCAGTGGGACTCCATCAGACTGCAGCCCCATCTCATTTCTCAGAAACTGCTCACAGCAGGCTTTTTCTCACCCACTAAACACAAGAGATTCAGGTCTATCCCTCAGGCACAAAGCAGGATGACAACAAATTTTAGACAGAAGCTGAGTCCTTGGAGACTGTGTGAGAGGTTCTGACATTATTACATGTATTGACCGTGGGCAGAGATCAATGTGGCTGCTTAAATCACTGCTAAGGCAGATTTATTCCCCTCTCTGTGGCAGAATACTGCAAGTAGCATGTTCTAAATTAAAAGAAGGTGACAGCAAAGCAAAACAAAAACCTGAGCTGACCATACAGACTGTACAGAAAGAGAAGAATGTCTTTCTAGAACCTTGCTCTGTTGGCAAGAGTTGTTTGTGTTTGTTTTGTTTCGTGTTAAATCAATCATTAGTGCTTAATAATCTTCTAAAAGGTGTTGCTTTAGGCTCCTTCCAGCCCAGCCAAACAAGCAGCAAAGGGTTTGTGTTATGTAAATCTGACTTCAAAGGCCTCAGCACCCGGGGTTTGGAGAACAGCTGGAATTGCATTCCCTGTCCATGTGTGCCCCAGCACAGGCTCCCACCACAGCCACATGTGCCACATCCCTGCATTCCCAGCAGATCCATATGTGCTGCAGCTCCCAGCTCCTACCAGGTCTCCATAGGCTGCAAAATCCCAAATCCTACCAGATCTGTATGTTCTACCCCTCTGAGTACCTACCAGCTCTCTATGTGCTGCAGACTCAGCCAGACATATGGTTGAATCCCAAATGTCATCAGTTCTCCAAAATAGAATCCAGGACAAGCCACTGAAGTCTATAGCATATTCTTATGGCACTTTTTTTTTTCAGCTAAAGAGATCCAGCCCATGCTTGTTACTGTGACTCATGGTATCTGAATCATTTTAAAATGCTATATTGAAGGAAAAAAAAGCAGCTTTATAGGCGACTCTGTGTGTTAAATTTCCTTTCTATGGTTCAAAGCCAAACCTGACCTTCCATCTCCTTCCATCCTGATCTCTGTTTGAAAGCTGTAGGCAGAAATTTGAAGAGAAGGTGAGGTATTGTGTTATAGGGAAAGTGAGAGGATGACCAGGAGAGAGTTTGGGAGAAGTTCCTGGCAGCATCCTGAGCGGCAGCCTCGCTCGATGTTATCTGATACAGTAATTTTAGTGAATGCACCGTCAGGCACAGGCAGTACAAAACCACGCAGCTGCATTTAAACACCTGCCCACCAAAGCAACAAAAATATTCCTTGCTCGAGGTGTCCATCATCAGCAAGCCCTTGCTGGATTTGCAATTCAAAGCGTGCCTAAGCCATGTGGGAATGCTGTGATAAACCACACACCTTGTTCAGCACCTCTGCCTTCTGGGTGGGTACCCGGTGCAGCAGGAGTGAGGGATACGTTGTGGGGTGTTAAAACATGTTAGCTGAACCCTCTGCATGTCAGCAGCCTCAGGGCTGCTAGTCTGGAGGTGCCTCTGGAGCATCCATCGATCCATCCATGGATCCATCCATCCATCCATCCATCCATCCATCCATCCATCCATCATCCATCCATCCATCCATCCATCCATCCATCCATCCATCCATCCATCCATCCATCCATCCATCCATCCATCCCTCCATTCATGGATCCATCTCATCCATCATCCATCCATCCATCCATCCATCCATCCATCCATCCATCCATCCATCCATCCATCCATCCATCCATCCATCCATCCATCCATCCATCCATCCATCCCTCCATTCATGGATCCATCTCATCCATCATCCATCATCCATCCATCCATCCATCCATCCATCCATCCATCCATCCATCCATCCATCCATCCATCCATCCCTCCATCCTCAGTGCCAGGAGCAGAGGTGACAAGGACAGCACAGCCCGGGCACAGAGCAGCCCAGGGCAGCTGGGCAGGGCAGCCAGGCTGACCCAGGGCTGGCCCTGCCTCTCAGGGGGGTGTGCAGCAGGGAGGAGGCTGCCTGGGGAATGGGTGGGAAACCTGCAGAGGAGCCGCACAGAGCTGGACTGGGTAAAACAAGGAGAAGGGAGGCTGCATTCCTGCCCTCCGCTTATTTTGAGGAAATCACCATAAGCCCTTTCAGGAGCCTCTGACCATCTGCCTGGAAATATCCATCCTTTTGTCTCCCAGTGCTGCAGGCTCTTTATCCCCCCTCTTCTCTATTCCCAGCGAGTCCCGTTGCAATTCCACAATCAGACTTGTGCCAGGTGGTGCAGGACAGACAACGCAGCGTGGCACAGCAATGAGGCACCACAGTGCCTGAGGCACTGTTGGGTGAAGTATTTTGGGCTTTCTTCGTCCAAATGTCTTTGTGTGGAACTTCAGGAATGGCAAATGTACTTGTGACAGATAAAGACTGGATTTGTAAACGTTTTGTAGCACTCAGTCTTAACTTCCACTCCTTTCCTCCAGCCCGAGGAGCTGGTGCTGTGTTTGCTCTGGCCCCTCAGTGTCAGGCTGAAAGCCCCTGGGGGCTGATAGGAGGGAGCAGGCAGGTGATGGGCCGTGTTTGCCTGGTGACCCGAGCCAGCCACGTGCCTTTTTTTATTCCAATTTTCCATGGCACCTCCCTGAGCTCAGCCTTGACTCCGGGGTGGGCTACCCTGCTGGAGAACAATGTCAATGTGCAGCCAGAGATTAGTGAACAAAAGGGAGTGTCTCCGTTCAAATTAAGTAACAGATGGACCTGGTCTGTGTGGGAGCTGATAACAGTTATAAAAAGGCCATCACCAGACTGTGGCCAGCCCACCCTGGAAAAAACCCACTCAGTCGTAAATCCTCTGTGCTGTTATAGCTGCTTGTGCGAGTAAGGCTTTATTTTTACCAGCTATCATCAACCAGCATGCCTTATTTTAAGATGCATGGCTTTTACTGCTCAGCTAAAAGGGTGCCAGCTCTCCGACAGACACCTCCCAGCAGAGATGTGCCCGCCTGGGCAGGGAGCACCAGGCAGAGTTAACCCAGAGAAGGGAAATGCAGCCTTACAGAGCAGCCTTGGCATCCACAGGGCTCGGGCTTTGCTCTCCTCCTCTCATGGAGCTCACTCGTGGCAGTCTCTTGTGAAATGCTGGTGGTGAGGGGGCCTCTGGTGGTCCCAGTAGCAGCAGGACCCCACAGGATGGAGCTGTGTGGAACACCATGGGGTGTTTGCATTCATCTGGAGGTGTAAGAACTTGGGATTTTGCCCTTAATTCACTTTCTTCCTCCTCGCCAGTACAGAAGGTGAGGAGATGCCTGACTTCAAACAGGGTACGTGCAGTTCTGGAACGAAATCTTAACCTGTTTAAATCTCCTGATTTAAATCTCCTGACTTAAACTGGGACCTTAAAGACCTGACTGCATTTGCTGCAGAGAGGGCTCATTAGCACCCAGGCCACGCACACAGGCTTTTCTCTTCCTTTCCTTTTTCCTTTTTAGTTTTTTCTTTCCTCCTCCTTCTCTTCTTCATTTTTCTTTTTTCTTTTTTCTTTTGGACAGGAGGATTTACTGTTCTACCTCCTAACCAGACAGCAAAGCACACCCACCCTGAGGAGTGGAACAGGTTGCTCTCAAGGAGATTTGGAACCCTCTTAGGTCAAAAGCCTCCCTGCAAAGCAGCTCCTTCTGCAGGCAAACACTCCTCCTGTCTCCCAGGCAGGCAGGGAAGCATAGGTGTTGCCTGGGAAGACCACATAGAGCTCTCTGATGGTTTCCCCCAGCCTGGTTTCATCACTCTGGGCTGCAGCTGCAGACAGACTGTCTCAAACCACCATCTGATCAGGGCTCCTGCAGCTCAGGGTTTCACAAGCTTTGCTTTCTGTGGCATTGCAGCGTGGGCAGAGATGAGATGTTAAGGTCCTGCAGATCAGCATCTTCACAGAAACAACCCCATTTTATTAAAATGGGGTTTATTCTGTCCCAACAGAGCTGGCTGGAGGCACCAGCCCCACAAAGGGACCCTCACTCTGCTGCCAGCAAGGAGGAGATGGACATTTATACTTCATTTAATACCCTGCAGATGGGGCTGTATAAACCTTGCCCAACATCTTAATCTGGGCCTAGCTCTCCTGTTTTCCCAAGCTCGTCCCCTGGGCTCTGGCTCCTCTCCTGGAGAGGACTGGCTGTACGTGCAATATTTGTGTGCATGACTAATACCCAATACTTAAAGAGATTAGGACGGGAGCAGCAAGGGCTCGAGAGCTTCCAGCATGTCAGATTGCATCTCTTTCTGGAATATACTTCAGGCCAACTTCAGCTCAGAGAGAAGATGGAAAGAGTTGGAATTTGCCCCTCAAAATCAGGGATGAAGGGCAGTGGAGGGGGAACAGAAAGGAAACATGAACAGAAAAGCTGTTACTACCATTCCTGCATTCCTGAATTGTTTCTCCCTTCCCAACAAACCTGAGGCTGAACTGGAAGTCTTATTTCCCTTGTGTGAGCAACAGGGAGTAGGGCAGGGGATTAAGTCCTGCCCACACCATTTCTTTGCCTTGCTGGTGGCCTCTGGGGTCAAGCCCCTCAGAGATGCTTTGGGCTTCCAGTGTTATGAAAAACAGAGGCAGGTGGCCTTGCTGTGTGGTTCTGAGGCAGGAGAGCTTCTCCTTACAGCTGCACCAAGGTTGTGGCAAAACAACTGAGGAGAAATCCCGGATCACTCGGCCAGGAATGCATCAAACCAGCCAGGATGTGCTCAGTGCTGGTCTTGCCATTTTCATTAACAAACGGGCAGCCTAATTACACCTTCAAACTGGGCGGGCTCACAGCCAGCATGGGGATGAGGGGATCCCAGGAGGGCAGCTCATCCCCACCTGTGTTTAGGGCATGAAAACCCCAGGGATGCAGCTGGCCAGGCCCCTGGCACCCCAAGGAAGCTGAGGGTCTCCCGTGCAGAGTTTCCCCCTCATAATTTCCATCTGCCCAAGTGCTGTACATTCCTCTGCTGAGCCTCAGTCCCTCCACATTCAGCGTGCCCTGTACTCAGTAAGGATGTACAGTTCCAGTTCACTGGAGGAAAAAAATGAGGAATGGAAATCCCAGGAAGAGCAAAGGCACACGCTATGTCAGGCAGCAGTGGATGTGCCTCTGTGTGATGTGTTTACCAGATGAGAACGCCTTGCAGCAGCAAATCCCAGGAACAGAGATGGGGAGCACTGGAGAGCAGTGGGAACTTTTGCACAGGGCAGATTTGAAACCAACCCTTCCTGCTTATTCCCACTTGCCTTCCATTGTTTCCTCAGCCAGCCCTAGGAGCTGCCATGCAGGCACATCCTACGTTATTTCTCACTTCAGCAAGTCCCCTTCCTCCCCAAAGTGGCAGATGCTGGTACCAAATTAGTGCAAAGTGGGAGGGAACCAGCAGATAAGTACCACAAAAGCCAGGGGCAATGGTGCTCCTGCTCTCCTCTCCCTCCCTGCCAGCAGGACTGTCCTGGCAGCAGACAGATGCTGAGGGATGAAATCCAGGGCAGAGGGGGGTCAGTGAGATGTGACAGGGATCTATGGCCAGTGTCAGCGAGAGGGAATGAACTGCAACGGGAAAAGGGGCAAGTTCCTTTATTTTTGGCTCGTGTGGGAATTTGACTCAAGGATTGCTGAGGATCTCAGAAGCCACGGTGACGTTTTCCAGGCTGAGCGCCAGCCGAGGCACAGACTTGATCTCAGCAGGTATTTGACTTCCCTGGGAGATGGGATGCTTGCTACCTGCCTGACCCTGCCTTTTGATGAGGACACACATCTCAGGAGCTGCCTGCAATGCAAAGACAGGGAATAAGCGGATATGCTATCAGCACCAGGCTTTGCAGCGCTCTTTAGTGTCTGGCTGTGTCCCAACCATCAATACAGAGACTTGCAGGGGTTTAGCCTATAATCCTCTATTCCTCTGTCTGTGACTCTAATCTCCTGATCCTCCCTTCTCCTCCAGCCTAGAGCTTGACCAGCAAAACACGGATCCGAGGTTCTGCTTATTGAAGACCAACCATGTCATCTTCCTGTGGAAAATGGGAGTTGGGGAGAGAGCAGCAGTCATCCGAGCCAAGAGCCGGGAGTAGGCTGGAGAAGGGAACAGGAGAGGGCGTGAGCAAGCACACAGAGAAATCATTTATGACAAGACTGAAAGCAGCTCTCGTTTTAAGAACATTTCCTCCAATTTTACAGTGTAATTTTTGCCTTTTTTTTCTTTCCCCGCATGCGTATAATTCTAGCCCCGGGTACCAACCGCAATTGTGTCGCTAACGCGCCACGAAACACGCACAAATAAACGCTGCAGGAGCCTGCTGCAGGCACCCAGGGAACATCCCCAGCTGCCTGTGAGCACACCAAGAGCTCACAGAGATCCCTGTGCCGTCATTCCAGGCGGGAGAGCTGGGGCCGGCCTCCGCAAGCAGCTCTGAAGCTTTGCAGAGAATCCGTCAGAACAAAGGACACAGACGCACAAGGGGGGAAAGGCACTCAGCAAGCCCAGAGATGTGATTTTAGGGGCAGCCCTGGATCACAGGAGCAGATCTGAAAAGACTTCCCTTGTTAACATCAGCCTGAGCAAGCACAGGCTGCCAACCTGCGCGGGGAGAAGCGCTGCAGGGTTCAGGGGAGATTATTTTCTTAGGAAGTGCACCGGGGAATTAAAGGGAGCCCAAGTGAAGTCACAGACAGATAAAGATGAAAAGCGTGACACACAGAGCTATTAGGAAGATGCCAGCATAAATGAGCAGGGGGAGAGGGAAGGGAGTAATGCTGTGTCAGAGCAAAGAGGACAAAACCCATCCTGGCTCGTCCCAGCCTGGATTCCTGAGCAGGGCAAATCTGTTTAACAGAGTAGAAACGAGCCTTGGCACAGAGGAGTTAAAAGATTATTTGTCCTGGGGGAGTTGAATTAGCCACATATCTGGGAACCGACTTCTCCCAGACCCTGCCTTGTTTTTCTCCTTAAACATCATCTGCTGCTATTTTTAGCAGAGAATTTTCTCAGCCGAGTGCTCCCAGTGGAGCGCTGGTCAGGGGCCCTTTTCCCAGGGAGACACGAGCACGTGCTGGCCCCTGGCTTAGCTCAGCTCTGTGCCATTGCCCTGCCATCTCTGGGCTTCGTGTGCCACACTGCCAGCTCCCTCCTGAGGCACGGGACAGTGCCCACCCCAGCCTGGGGCAGGCATTTTAAATGCCTCAAAAAGCCAGGCAGGCTCCAAAGGCAGAGACAGCTAAAAGGGGTAGACTGGACTTGGTAACTTGCCTGGAGGCTTTAGCAGCATGAATGGCAAGAAAGGTGGGAAGGAGATGGAAAGAAACGATTAGGCTGACATTAATAACAGGATCTGCTTCTCAAGACTAAAATCTACTTGGATTTGTTCCAGTTCCTCCAAGGGAAACCATGGAAGCTTTTATTGTTCATAAAAGTTGCGACTAAATTCGGACTGTATGAAGCTTAAGGAAATACCTCTCAGAGGACAACCCTGCTAAAAACAAATGAGGTAACTCCCTTCCTCTTCTCTGCTTTTCCTGGGGCCTTCATTCTTCCTTGGCCAACACCCCAAGCTGTCCATCAGCCCCTGGCTCCTGGCTGCTCAGCCTCCAGCACTGCTATCTGTCTGCCTGGCTGCAATTAGCGATGTGTCACTGGATGTCTGGGCTGCTTCTCGGGGAGGCAACGCTGGGAACTGCTTTTATCTCCAGCTTGAATTAATACCTGCCTGCCAGAGATCAGCACGGAAATCAAAGGGCCAGATCAGGGCACACGGATGGACAAATTGAGTAAAGCAGGAGCAAACCCCTGCCTTGTGTGTGCTAATGTGCAGCTCAGGCTGGGGGAGCCGGGAGGATCGAGCTCTGTGGATGCTGGGGATGAAGTCAGGAAGGTCCCTGTAACAATGGCCCCTTCTTGGTCAGTGTATCTGTTCCCTGTGTGTCTTGGAGCCATGTCAGCGAAGCAAACAGATTGGGAACACATTTGCACTCCCCACAGCAGCACAGAAGCCAGCCCTGACACAGAGGAGCAAGCTGGGCTCTTGGCTGCTCCAAGCCTCGGTGCCAAGTTTCCAGCTCTGCTCAAAACCTGTGCTTGAGCCCTGCTCTGGCAGGGCTGGGGAATGCTCAGCTCACAGAACCTGGCAGCTGCAGGGCAGGGGAGCCAGGCTGAGCTGCTCTGAGGCTTCCCAGGTGACACCAAACCTGGCACAGTGTGGCTCTGCCCCCCTCACAGCCACGCTGGAACAGCTGGGGCAGCAGGAGCCCAGGCAGCACACAGATGCTGCACAGGGCCTCGTCCCTGTGGCAAGAATTGCCTGCAAAAAGCTTCCCCCAGCCCTGCAGGAATCCCAGGAGCCCTGGATTTCTCTCCTGACCTTCGTGTGTGCATTCCAGCACATGGCACTTAACCTTTGAGGCTCCTGTGGAGTCCCAGTGCCAGCGTTTCATGGATGAGCGTGCTTCCCCTCGCATCTGCCCCTGCATCAGATGCTGCCAGCACCTCTCTCTCTCCTGGCTCTGCTCCCAGCTGAAGGACACACAATAGGCATTTGAATCCAGTCTCCACTTCCCCTCCCCAGCAGCCTGGGGAGATGGCATATCAGAGACAGTGCTGAGAGCAGCTCCTGCCAGCCACAGGTCTCTCCAGATCCCAGGCTGCCTTCCCCTTCCCTCCCACAGCCACAGAACCACCACTGCAGCAGTCACTGGGCACCCAGGGTAGCTCTGCTGGGCCAGTCCTGCCTCCCTCCAGCTAGCCAGACCAAGGGAGCCTTCTCTGAGCACTCTGCTGCTGCCAGAATGGACTGGATCACCCTTCATTCCCAACCTGCCAGCCCCAGCACTGGTCATGGAGCTCTCCTGGACCTCTCTGCCCTGCCAGCTCACTGGAAACACACCAGCCACCTCCAGGACCTCTCTTGCTCACTCTTAGGAGCATCCACCTGCAACTAAGCGGTCCAGGTTCCACCTGCAAGAGGTTCAGCCAGGGTCTGGTGAGAACTGTCCTGGATTCTCCTGAAGAACCATCTTCCATCTTTCTAGAACCAGCTCTGCCTCTGGAGCCATTCAGCCTGCGTGGCACCATTCCTGCTGCTTCAGAGATAACAACAGAGAGTGAGGAAAACCTGTCTAGACACCATTTACCTTCCATGGACTCCCACTGCCACATCAAAGCACCTCTTCAAACAAAATTGGCCAGGGAAAACTCCCCAGCCCTCCTGTGCCTGCTCCAGCCAGAGGCAAGGACTCATCCCATCATGCTCCAGAGTTTGTCTTTAATCCAGGCCCTTCTGACAACAGGAAGAGAGGGAGGATGAAAAATCTCATTACAGGCACATCAACAGAATTCACCTGGCTTTACCCTACCCAGCTGGGGGCTGCATCCCTTCTGCTCAGCCCAGACACAAGCTGAGATCTCACCTGTCTCCTCTGGGCAGGCTGCAACCCCCCAGCTCCTCTCCAAAGCTGCCACACACTTGTCACACTTGTCCCTTCTGCTCAGCTGCCTTCCCATGTGTGTGAATGCTGGGCAAGCTTGGCTGCGAGCTGGGGATCACAGAATGTCTCCCTGTGACACCCAAGGAGAGGGAGGTCAGCACCCAGCTCAGGACAAAGGCACCCAGCGCAGGGAGAGGCTCAGGATACCCTGAAACCAAGGAGAGAATTTCAGGTTTCTTGAGCACAAGTTGAAGTCCCTGCTGTGGGGAAGCACCTGGTGCTGGCATCGAGCACCGACCCCACACAGCCACCACGAGAGCAGCATCTACCTCATTATTTTAATCAGGGTCCTTTGAAACCCCTCCTGTGTGAGAGACAGCTAAGAAAATCCCAGTCTGGCTTTATTCTGTCTCAGGCAGAAACAGCCTTTATTTAGCAAACTGCTGCTAACAGCTCTGTCTCATTAGTCAGTGTTTAGGGAAGCAGGCTGCAATTGTTCTGAAGTCTGTCATTGCAGAAAGAGCCTTGATAATGAGGTCTGCAGGAGACGATTCCTCCTGACAGCCCCACAATGACCTAGAAATCCTACTTAATTCCCTGTCAGGGAAAAGTGCTGAGTAACAGCGAGGCGCAGAGGCACCGGGGGCTCATCCCAGAGGGAGCTGCTCACACTTGGGGCTGGCACGCAGGTCCAGGGTGGCAGAGCCAGCCCTGCCCAGCTGCAGCAGCTCCCCAGAGACAGCCTCAGGGGCAGGGACATGGGGTTTGCTGTGGGAAGGTTTGTAGCCTTGTTTAGAGACACTTGGCACCACACAGAAGTCCCTGACGACACAACAGGAAAATCAACAGCAGCCCCTGGATCTGGGCTTCCCAGGGCACGAGGCGCTGCCTCCTCTGGGTTGTACTCACATGCAAACTGTGCCAAAGCCCTGCCAAGGAACTCCCTGGCTCAAAGAGCTCCACTTTTAGCTCTGTTCTAGGTCTGGCATGGCCGGGATCCTGTGCAGTGTCCTGCTGTGGAGCACCTCTGGAGCTGCACAGAGGAGCAGACTCTGGGCAAATTGTTAGAGCAGCTCTCCAGTAGCTGAAGGCAGCCTAGCAGAACGAGGCAGAGGAGCTACACAAGGGCACGGGGTGATAGGAAAAGTGTGGATGGCTTTAAAACCTCAAGAGTATATGTTTCCTTTGGATATAGGGAAGAAATTCCTTGCCAGGAGGGTTGTGAGACATTGGAATATGTTATGGGTGACCCATTCCTGCAAGGGTTCAAGGCCAGCTTGAATGGGTCTTTGAGCTGAAGGCGGTCTAGTGGAAGGTGTCCCTGCCAATGACAGGGCAGGTGAAATTAGGTGAATTTAAGGTCCCTTCCAACCCCAACCATTCTATTATTCTGTGGTAATATTCATTCTGTGCAGTAGCAGTAAGTAGTTGAAGATAGAAAAAACAGACTATTAATTCTGAGAAACTGCTATCCAAGGAGTTTAACTGTTTGGGTCTCACATATATGTTCCATTTACTATATCTAGCAACAGTCCTAGCACTTTATCATACACACAAATATTTTACCATTTTTAACATTTCTGACATTTGGGAACAGGACGTGGGACACAGAGTGTGTGTGCCCTGAGGTGCTGGGGAGCATCGGACACGTTCTGCCCCAGCTGCTTTTCCCCCATTCCCTCAGAGGAGCAGGCAGCAGGCTGGGGCAGGCTCCACAGACACCCCACGTTCACGTGGTTTGTTCTCCACAAGCAGCACATGGACGTGGCCAGCAAGCTCTGGGCTGGGTGGCACAGGGCCAGCTGGGCCAGAAGGTGAGGCAGGGGGAATGTGGGCTGCATGCTCCTGAATGGAGGCTGGAGACAAGTGGGGTTGGTCTCTTCCACCGGGCAGCACTGACAGAAGCAGAGGACACAGCCTCAAGCTATGGCAGGGAAGGTACAGGTTGGATATTAGGAAAAAAAATTTCCACCAAAAGAATAATAAAGCACTGGAATGCTCTTCCCAGGGAGGTGGCAGAATCACCATCTCTGGATGTGTTTAAAAAAAGAGTGGACATGGCACTTGGTGCTACAGTCTAGTTGAGGTGTTAGGGCATAGGTTGGACTCAATGATCTTAGAGGTCTCTTCCAACCTCATTATTCTGTTATTCTGTGATACACCTGACCCTGAAGACCACCCCCAGCACAGACCCCCACAGGCATGTGTTTGCCACCTGTTCCAGCCAGCAGACGAGGGGCTAAGGCAGGAATTCTGGAGCTGAATGCAGGGTCTGTTCAGGAGGGGTCTGGAGCCACATTGTTCTGGGGGTGCTGTCTCACAGCCCCTGGCTCAGGAATGCAGGGTCTGTTCAGGAGGGGTCCCCACATTAGGCTGGGGGTGCTGTCTCACAGCCCCTGGCCCAGGAATGCAGCTCAGCCCATCACGTGCAGGGCTGTGAGCGCGGCGCTGTTTAAAGCACAGCCCAAATGTGCAAAGGACTGCTGCAAAAAAAAAAAAAAAAAAAAAAAAGTGCAAATGAAACCACCAGCCGAAACAGTGTCTAGAGACAGCCCCAGCCAAGTCCCTCGAATGTCAGCAGCAGAAGGAGGGCTCAGAAATGGAGAACCCGGCTCAGTCTGCTGGCACACACAGAGAATCTGCCTCAGAGACATGAGGAAAAGACATATGCTGAGAAGGGAAGGCCCAGCTTTATTTTACCAGCCTCTGTTCCCACCCAAGATGTGCTTTAAAGACTGCCTTGCAAAGTAGGAATTAAATTAAAGGTGCCTAGGCATCTTCCTTGCTGTCATCCCCTTATCAGTTATCTCCAGCCTACTCTGAGCCAGAAGATGAAAGGATCCTAACACCACTTATCTTCCCACTTAAGAACACGCTTAAAAGCTTGCTCTTAAAGAGCAGGACACTCAAGCCTGGGGAAGCAGCTGTAAATTCTGCAAATGGGCTTCCTTGCATGTCTTTGAAGGAGCTACCGCTTCTCAGTGAGGGGCACAGATACCAAGAGGAAACTCGGAATCTCTGCCTCATGTCCAGGACATGGAGCTGAGTGACAGTTCCTCATGATACCATGAGGAAACTCGGGAGGGAGGCAAGAGAAAAGCCTTGATAGCCAAGGGAGTCTTTACCTCATGTCCAGGATGTGGAGCTGAGCGACAGATGTGAGACTTGCAGCGTGTGTGCCTCAGAAGTGACCGAGGACGAGCCAGGAATTGAAATGCTCTCGGGAAATATGGCAGCAGCCAGAATTATGGCACATTTGTCACTGCAAAACCAGGCTCTCCTCGGGACTGTGCAGTGACACGGCCAGCAAAGGTTAGGGATGCCCTTGCAGGCTGCAGGCAGAGCTGCTGCATCCAGCCCCGCTCCAGGACCAAGCCCTCGAGGCCAGGACCTCTCCCACACAGCCCCGTGTCTGAATTTGACCCTCAGCTCCCCTCTTTGTAGAGCTGCTTGTAACCACGGTGAACCTGGCTCCAGCTCGCTTTTGTCATTTAATAGCTGAGTCAAACTGTCAAAACAGCCAAGAAGGATCTGTTCCAAATATTTGCAGAAAGAGGAGGATCAAGGAGCCTGCAACAGAACAGCAGGAGCCTGCCTAGGCAGGGAGAACAATCCCCATTGTGGAGCAGTAGCAGGATGCTGCTGGGCGATGAGCACGCCTTGGGATGTGGGCAAAGAGCCCCCAAAGCCCCCAAACCCCCTGTGCTCAGGGATAAACTGGAATCTGGAGTCCCCTCTGTTGGGGTGTCACTCACTTGGGGACACCAATTGTGGTTATTAATTGTTATGGCGCAGTGAGGGTCCCCAGGATGAGGGAGAGAGAATTGACTCCCAAGTGCTCAGAAGGCTGATTTATTATTATATTATATTATATTATATTATATTATATTATATTATATTATATTATATTATATTATATTATATTATATTATATTATATTATATTATATTATATTACATTATATTATATTATATTATATTATATTATATTACATTTTATTCTATATTATACTATATTATATTATATTGATATACCAAAACTATACTAAAGAAAGCGAAAGGAGACATCAGAAGGCCAGACAAGAATGGCAATAAAAACTCATGACAGACTCAGAGAGTCCAACACAGCTGGCTGTGATTGGCCATTAATTAAAAACAATTCACACGCTAGGTAAACAATGCTCCAAATCACATTCCAGAGAAGCAGAACATGGAGAAGCTGAAGCTACCCAGGAGAAAAATCCTGGCGAAGGGATTTTTCAGAGAATATGACAGTAACGCCCCTCTGCCCCTGGCAAAGCCCCAGCCCTGCAGGATGACAGCCCTGGAGGCAGCTCAGCTGTTGGCTTGGAGGAGCAGTTGGCAGTGGGACAGGGGGGTGCTGGGGTGCCTTGGGAGCTGCTGCCAGCTCCAGCACGGACTTCAAAGGGCTCCTCTCTCCCTGCTGTGGGGGAGAGGACAGCTGTGTGCTGGGCAGGCCCACCAGAGCATTTCTGATGGCAGCACAGAGGGGTTGGCGCCTGGTGTAAGCTCCTCTCTCTCGGGTTTTGGTTGTTAATTGCTGCCCCAAGATGTGCAGGATGTCTCTGCTTCGGCCCGCGCAGCTGAAGAACGAGTCTGGACTCTTCACTTTTCGGTCTTGAGGTTGTTTATTAATTCTTATCTATAAAATTTTCTTTCTGCCCAGCCAAGGTCAGCTCAGCAGGGCAGCCACAGGCACTCTGACCACCCCTGAGGTGGTGTTGTCCTTTTATACTACAAACTACGTATATCATATTTACACTTAATTCCCAATACCCATCACCTGTGTTAGACAGTGAACTTCTATTCTAAATATAACATATTTACAATTACTTTCCAATACCTATCACCTATGTTAGACAGTGCACTTCTACTCTAAACCAATCCCAAAGTGCCAACATCACAGCAGAAAATGGAGAACAAGAAGAAGAAGGAGAAAGGCTGGACACGCCCAAGTTCCTCCATCTTGTCCCCACAACCCCCATACCAAAAATCCTAAAATCTACATTTTCACCCTGTGATCATTTTGTTATTACACTATTCAAACCTGTGTGACTTTCAGGTCCTCATACAAAGTTGGCAACTTGCTCCAGGGGTCAAAATCAAATCCCCAGGTGCTCTGGGCTGTGTGCCAGGGTCTCCGAGCCCCCCGGCGGGGTCCCCAGCAACTCTGGGCACCCAGAGGGATGCACTGAGCTCCGACACTCTCCAGCAGGCAGAGCTCTGAGATCTATGGGATGCTGAAACCTGGCCAGAATGAAGGGAGAACACCAGCTCCAGAAGGATGTTTACCAACTCAAAGAGCCAGCTCTGCTTGAGGGAGAGCCCACGAGGCTCAGTGGGCGATTACAAGGCACTCTGCCAGTTCAAAGGCAGCTCCATCAGCTCTGAAGGAGATAAGGCATCTCCTCGCTGGGAAATCAGAGCAGCCCCATGCACATCCACCAGCTGCAACCTCAGCAGAGCAGCTAACAGCAAAGACGGAGGGAAAGCAGCACCTCCTGCGCTGTGTGGGAGACTCTAGATCAGCAAGGATCCGTGGTGGGTGAAGCCAACCTGTCCCATGGCTCATGTCTCCAATCCCAACAGACACTAACAGGGGTGTCAGAACCCAGGACATCCCTCTGGCTGCCCTGGAGGGCTCAGAGACCTTGGCACAGAGCCCAAGACCCCTGTGCCTTTGATTTTGACCCATGGGAAAAAATTACCAACCATATATGAGGATTTACAAGCCAAGAAGGTTTAAGTAGAATGATAGTTTGTCACAGGGTGAAAAGTAGAATCCTGGGGTTTTTAGAATGGGGGCTTGGGGTCCCAAGATGGAGGAATTTGGGCATGTCCTGTCCTTCTTTCTCCTTCTTCTTGGCCTCCATCTTCTGCTGTGATGGTGGCACTTTTGGATTGGTTTAGAGTAGAGACAGACTGTCTAACACAGGTGATAGATATTGGAAAATTATTGTAAATAAAGTACACGTAGTTTTTAGTATAAAAAGACAACACCACCCCAAGGGCGGGCAGTGTGCCATGGATTGACCTGCTGAACTGACCTCAACAGGTCAGAGAAAGAATGTTATAGATAAGAGAAAATAAGAAAAAAGAAAAAAAATATTATTATAGAGCCTAAACAACCTTGAAAACCAGAGCTGAAGAATCCTGACCCCTTCTTCAGCTGCCAAGCTGGGAAAAGAAACTCTCTAACACATCTCGGGGTCATCCTGACCACAAAGACTCCCAAGACAGGGGTGCCTCACTCCTTCCACTCTGCTGGGACCCAAACACCTCAACAGCTTCTTCCAAGGGCTGCCACAGGCTGGGCTGCACCAGAGCTCCAGAGCACAGAGCTGGGACTTCCCTTTCCAAGATGCCCAGGACCTCCCTAGCACAGAGCGGATGATTTCCAGGCTCTAAAAATAACCAGCTCCAAACAACGTGGTGGGCATAAAGAAATATTTATCTGCAAGCTTTTTGCTGAAGATCAATATGGAAGAAAAAGATTAAAGCAAAGATTTAAGTGTGTATTAAAAATAGCTGTTGATAAGTTCCCTTTGAGGGGATAAAAGCTTTTTTACAGAAGCAGCAAGAGCTGCAGGACTTTGCAACACCTTCCCTGCCGTGTGAGCTGCAGGAAATCATTCAGGAGAGTGTCAGCAGCCAGAGCCTCAGGAGGAAGTCCATTAGCAGGCAGCAATTCCTTAATGGGCCCTGGGGTACGTGGGAAAAGCTGCTGTGGACACAGGGGCTCCATCCAGCACCACGATTCACACAGCCAGTTATCATCCCAAACTCCCAGGAACGCTCCTCATCTTTATGGCAGCCTGAGAGCACCATGAATTAATCTTTTGAGGAGCTTCCAGCGAGTTTTTGCTTTTTCTTTCTCTTTTTTTGGTTTTTTTTTTTTCCTGTCAGCCCCCAGCAAACAGCCGCGAAGAGAAGCTGTTCTGCAAGGCAGGTAGCAGCAGCAGCATCCATCAAACCTCTGTTTTTCAAGGACAACATCCTGGCAAAACAATAAATGCTGTCTCCACGGGTGATTTTGGGGCTGAAAGATCTTGTCCATTTACAGACACAATCATTAAGTTCTCTGCTGTGCAGCCACCTCCACTCCAGGTCTGAGAGAACACACAGCCACCCTGGAGGGATGAAAAGCGGCAGGAACCTTTCCACTGGGAATTAAAAGCAGGACTGCTGTGCAGAGCTCTGCTTCTCTGTTAAAAGGTAAAAAAGAGCTCTCCTCCATGACCTTGCTTGCCAGCCTTGTTCCATGTCACTAATGAAACACAACTCCTGGCTTCCTTTGGATACGCGGGATTTTCATGGGCTCCTTCAGCAACCTCACGGCTGCACATCTTGAGATACACCAGGCAAGAGTGTCAAAAATGGCAACTTAATTAGATGTCTCAATGGGAGAGAGTGGGGAAGTCGGGTGCTGTCAACAGACCTGAAATTTTAGAAGTATTTTACTCCCACCCTTCAAAACAGAGCATAAAAGTGTCCTGATTTACGTCCTCTCTGTCAAATACTGGCCACTTATATAAGAAATTGCCCAAAGTTTATTAAGGCAGGGATTTTCAGAGGAGGTCACGGGCATTAGAAACCCAGCCTAGTAATAGGAACAAAATCCCCTTAGATTTCAGTGGATTTCTCCAGCTCAGCAGAAAATCTTACCTAGGCCACCGAAATATATTTTTAATAGCGTGATTAAAAATCTTGAAATACTGCTGAACATTGTCCACTCATGCCAAAGATAGAGTAAGTCCCTGGCATGCTGCACTTTTAAAGCTCAGTGTCTTCAAATGAGCCAGCTGTGCCCAAACAAATTAAGAGGGTTCAAAAAACCTGCTGATCTCACATTTGTGTTGTAATAATCAGGTACATTGAAGGGAGTAGGTTCCAGCATGTTCTGGCTTTAACTCTGAAATCCCTAGGATTTATGACTTAAAAAAAAAAAAAAAAGAAAGAAAACCTTAAGCATTATCTGAACACAATTTAATTTAATCTACTGGTGCTCTGAAAAACCTTCATTTCCCCTTCCAACTGAGTCTTAAGCCCCATGCTCCAGCCCATGAGGGGCACCACAGAGCTCAAAACCTGGGATTATTTATACTGAAAAGCAATTCTTGCATGACAGAACAATTGCCATTAATTTTTTTCAAGCTTATCTGAAGTACCTGTGGGCTGTCAGGTTACAACATGTATGTGCCTCAGTTTCTCTTTGATTAGCCAATGCCAGCCCAGAGCTGACTGGACTCTCATCTGACAGCATTTTACAGGTGAGTTCATGGGAATCCAGCCCAGCTGTGCTCTCAGGAGCTGGAGAAATTTCCAAAATACTTGTTGTTTTGGGGGTTTTTGTTTGTTTGTTTGTTTTGGGGGTTTTTTGTTGTTTTGGTTTTGTTTTTTTTGTTGTTGTTGTTTTGTTTTTGGGCTTGGTTTGGGTTTTTTTGTTTGTTTGTTTGTTTTTGGGTTGTTTTTTTTTTTTTTGTCTTTTTTTTTTATTTTTTTTTTTTTTTGGGATGGGTTTTTTTTTTTGTGTGTTTTAGTTTTTATGCTTGATTTTGGTTTTTTATTTTTTTGGTTGTTCAGTTGGTTGCTTGTTTTGAGGGTTTTTTTGTTTGGTTGTTTGTTTTTTTTTGGGGGGAGGGGGTTCTTTTTTGGTCAACTCCCATTTATAAATTTTGCTCCTGCCTCTGCTGCTCTTTTCCCTGCCTGTTCTCTAGCTTGGAACACGCACCTAAAGCAATTCCCTCCACTCCCCAACACAGCAGAGAAGCACCTTTGACAAGACACTGAGGAACTGCAGAGGAGCTCCCTCTCCAAACCTCACTCTTTACATAATTTTTTTTTCCTAACACATTTGAAGGCCTGGCCGAGGATGTTGCTCTGAAGAACAGGACTCCAGCTCCGTTTGCAGCTGTCCTGGTGCTGCCCTCCCTGTGCTGGACAGCTGAAGTCCTGCCCAGGAGTCACACAAAGCTTCCCCAGAGTGGCAGCAAGGCCACCAAAGGGATAGCAGGACCTCAGCTGGCTGTGCCCGAGCAGAAAACACCTTTAAAATACACCTCCCTCAATGTTTATCCCTCAAAGAGGCTGCCTGACCCCTGAAATGAGAAGTAGGAGCTTGTGAGGAGTTGATAATCCCAGAGACCAGTGTTCTGCTGAGGGCCAAGAATGGACTCCATGAACTCCTCACTGTCCCATTCCCAGATTTATTTTGGTGAACCCCAAGGAATGGACTTCATTAACTCCTCGTTGCCCTGTTCCCACATTTATTTGGTGAAGGCCAAAGAATGGACTCCATGAACTCCTTGCTGTCCTGTTCCCCAGCTTTATTTTGATGAACCCCAAGGAATGGACTCCATGAACTCCTCGCTGTCCTGTTCCCCACAGATTTATTGTGGTGAACCCCATGGACTCCATGAACTCCTTGCTGTCCTGTTCCCCAGATTTATTTTGGTGAAACCCATGGACTCCATGAACTCCTCGCTGTCCTGTTCCCCAGATTTATTTTGGTGAAACCCATGGACTCCATGAACTCCTCGCTGTCCTGTTCCCCAGATTTATTTTGGTGAAACCCGAGGAATGAACTCCATGAACTCCTTGCTGTCCTGTTCCTCACAGATTTATTTCGCCAAATCCTGACAAAAAAAGGAATTGAAACTCTCCAAGCCACACCTCTCCCCTCAGGTTATTCCTGTTGGTGCTCTGAAGGGTCACAAGCAAACAAAGACCTCAGCTTTCCAGCCAAAAAAAAGGTCCAGTTTTCATATTATTATTTATTCTTCTGAAAAGTGAAACCCCTGGTTTCCAGCAGGGAGCTGGAGCGCTGTGACCCAGCAGGTATTTCCTCTGCCCCAAGCACAGCTATTGCCAGAACTGCACCCAAGCAGCAATCCAGGCCCTTTGGGGGGAATTTCAGGCCGTGTCCAGAACATTCATTAGTGCAATTAAAGCCATTAGCTGGTTCTGAGGCCATGCCCTGACTCAGCGAGGGACTGGGGTTAGTGCACACGCCCTGACTCCTCCACCTCCCAGGAGTGATGTTTAGTGCTTAGCTGGGGTTTGATCCTGTCTCACAAAAACATGATACTCCCTGGGGGCTCTGAGGGAAGGCAACCAGCCCTTATCAATCAGGAGAAGACGCTGCAGCTCCAATTCCCATCGATGGAGAAACCAGATTGAGAATGTAATTATCCTAATTAATTTTATATCTGGAACTCATCTCCTTTTGCAGTTTCCAAGCAGGCCACCTTTTTTTTTTTTTTCCCCACACAGAGCAGCGGTTTTATCTTGTTGAGGGGCATGTTGGCAACACAAGCTCTTGTTGTGTGAGACAAGGACTCTTGAGGACTCGGGATGCTGCTGGCCTGTGGAAATCTTTGCCTTTGCTAACTCCCTCCCACCACTTCAGGCTGGCTCTGTAAGGAGTTCACGAACCTTCTCCGGATCATCGGGGCTTGATGCAATCAACTGTGAAGCATTAGCTCTAAATATACAACTGGGAGGCCAGTTCTGCTTCAACACACAAACACTCATGGCAGAGGATGAGCCAGCAGCCAGCCCAATTTGCAAGAGAAACTTAACTAATAATCCAAGCAAGCTGCAAGGGAAGCAGGAGTGAGTAGGGGCTGATCATTGCTGTGCCCTTTGGGGATGGCTAAAGTTAGGGGCAAACTGGCAGGAGGCCACCCACAGCTTTTGTCCTCGTTGGTGGAGCTAAATGCAGCAGCTCATTCTGCTTTATTTACTTGTTTAGGTGATTTTTTGGCAACTCCAAGCGTGTCCGTGGTGCAAATCCTCTGTGCGTGGACAGATAATTGAAAAACAACAGCAGCAGGCCAAGAGACCCAGCATTCAACTTGTACAGGGAAAATAAACACTGAAAGAACCCAAGCTCACAAAGCAGATCAACATCTCAGTCCACAGGCTAAAGCAAACACATTTTACTCTTTGCATCTCCTCGTGTTTCAGCAACCAAGAAATTCTCAGAAGCATTCAGGGCAAGAGGGAATGTGCTGGTGTCACGTTCTTTGTCAACAGCTGTAAAGGAGATGTGCATCCAACCACTCTTTGGTGGCCATGCCAGACCCTGCTTGCCCAAAAAGGAACACCAAGCCCTTCCTAGGAATTTTTTGGAAGATGTTATTAAGCATCTGATTTTGGCAGGGCTCTCAAAGCCGTTTGTCCCGGTTTTTTACAGCCTGTTGAAAAGAAAGCGATACTACAAATACTTCCCATCAGAAAATACCAACAAGCAACTTATCATCACTGCAAGGGAGCTAACAACATTTCCACAGAGTGGTTTTTGGCGCTGACAGCTGACTCAGAACAGTTGTTGGTGGCTGGGACAGATGGACTTCACATATTAAAAAAAAAAAAAAGGAAATGAGAACTTCTACTCCATAGATTTTAAAAAGCCTTTTGCGAAATCCAACCTATTACCAAGCCCTCAGAATTAAATCAAAAGGAGATTTGAATATAATGAGCTTTAAAACTGAAATGTGCCTGAGACTTGCCCGTATCTCCCCATCAAGGACTACAAGCTATCAGCACGTTCTATTTTCAACAGGAAATACTCGAGAGTTTTGGGAGGGTCTCCACAGCTCTGCCCTCAGCCCAGCCCGTGAAATCCTCTAAAATCCAAATATTTGTTTCCACGGGGAAGCTGGCAAGGAGAGAGAGCTGGAGGTAGAACTGAAGTCAGCCGTGAGCCCCGCTCTCCATCCGCGCCGCCGAGAGCTTCCCCTGCTCTAATCATGGCCATGGCATTTCCCTGATGTGCAGAACCTTTAGAGCCTTTCAGTGCCTAGAGCTGGGAATGCTCTGAACGCTCCATGCTTCACTGGCTCCCCTTCCATGGCAATGTTTTGAGGCCATGAGCAAGAACAGGGTTGTTCTGGCAGCAGCGCACAGCAGAGGCAATCCCAGCTCGCAGCACTCGGGAGTCAAAGCAGCACCTCAGAGTCTCGAGCAGGCATCTCAGCATCTGGGGAGCTTTGTCTCCTTCTTTTCATGCCTTTTTCTTTTCTCTCCCCCAAGTAATCAGTTGGCACAAACACATCCTTCCAGTCACACTCCCATCCCACTATCCAGCACCAGCCCTGCAGGCTTCAGTGCATGTCTAATTTTATGTGCTGCTGACAGCATAACCCTATTTTAGTGGGGTGCCCCCAGCACCTCAAGTCAAGCAGGGTGGAAGAAACCTTTTTATTCTCAACCTCACTCTGCCCAATCTTTTGGGCTTATGACCCCAAATTTAAACATTACTGGAAATCAACACAGGATGAGGCACTCTGACTTTGAATTTAGTGGAAAGCAAAGCCTGGCACCACTGGGCTCACTCACCAGGTAAATGCTCTGAGGCAGAGGTGTGAAACTAGTGGGGTTTGGCTGCTTTTAGCAACTATTCTCTGTCTGAAGAAACACAGAAATATCTGGAGTTTGTTTCCATTCCTCCTATCTTTTAGGCCCGATTCAACAGGACACTTGGGCTCTGCTCACACGACACAAGAAGGAAATGGGGCATCTTTGTACCCTGCAGCCCCTCTGCCAGGGAAAGTTGTGTTAAATCTGTGTTTTTCCCAATCAAATGGAGCAGCTGAATCCAGAGCTAGCACTGGGCAGACCGTGTGATGCTCTGGGATCAGGCACTCCTGATTTCTCCCACTGAAGCTGTTTCTGCTCCAAACCACAGCCAAGCAAGTGAACACCAGAGCCTGGAGCGCGTGACAACCCTCTGCTTGCTGGGGATGAGTGTCAGAGTCATCTTCACACCCCTCCGCTGACTGATTGGGTAAATAGTGCCCAAATCTCACTTTACTTGAGACCCAAAGCGACTCTGCGAGCTCTCTGGAGTCACTGGAGGAGTGTTTTTTTGTCCTTAGATAAACTGTTTGAAATATTTCCATTCATTTCCTTGAATGTTGACCCAAAACAGTGACTGGTGAGTGTGTACACGCTCAGCCCCGTGTATTTTGGTACTCAGCTGTAGGCTGGTTGTCAGCCTAACCCCACTCCACCCCATCTTCTCCTCCTGCCATCTGGGCAGAGGTGGGGAGGACAACACGAGCCCACCGGCTGCTGTCCCCCTCCTCATCCCCCCAGCTATTAATAGCCAGACAACAAATGAGCCCAAATTCATTCCTGAGCGGAATTAGCAAATGTTTTTGCAATTAAAACTGCAAACATTCATGCGGGGCCCCCCGAACAATAGGCGCCTGTGCCTGGTCTTGAATAGGCACCAGTGTCCGCCCTGCCTGCCTGCCGAGCCTGCACATTCCTGGCATCCTCAGCCCTGGACCCGCTCCTTGCTGAGCTGGGTTTTGGGATGTTTCCCCCTGTGCTGTGTGCGTCCCACGCTCCCTGCAGCATCCGTGTTGCCGGCCGGCCCTGGACCCGTGCGCTGGACCCGTGCGCTGGCCAGTCCCCATCCCGGCGGCTCCCACGCTGTCCCCGCATCCCCCTGCGCTCGGGCCAGAGCATCCCTCCCCTCCCTTCCCTTCCCTTCCCTTCCCCGGGGCCAGGCAGGAGCAGGAGCAGGAGCAGGGGCAAGAACAGGAGCAGGAGCAGGGGCAGGAACAGGAGCAGGGGCAAGGGCAGGAGCAGGAGCAGGGCCACGGACAGGGGAAACGCATCCCTGCCCTTCCCGGGATGGTGACGGGAGCAGCGCATCACCCCCTTTCCCTGGGATCACAACCGGGACAGCGCATCCCTCCTCCCACCCTGCCCCGGGATCCCGACCGGCCAGCTCATCTCCCCCTTTCCCTGGGATCACAACCGGGGCGGCGCATCCCTCTTCCTTCTCTCTCTCCGGGATGGGGACAGGGACACCGCATCCCTCCTCTCTCCCTGCCCGGGATGGGGACGGGAGCGGCGCATCCCTCCTCTCCCCCTGGCTCCGAGATCGGGACAGGGACACTGCATCCCTCCTCCCTTCCCGGCTCTGGGACAGGGACACTGCATCTCTCCTCCCTCTCTGAATCTCGGATCCGGACGGGAGCACGGCATCCCTCCTCCCTCCCTGGCCCCGGGATGGGGACACGGACACCGCATCCCTCCCTCCCCGGCTCCGGGATGGGGACGGGAGCAGCGCCTGGCGGTGCGCGGGCGGCGGGGCGGGCGGCGGGGCGGTGCGGGGCGGTGCGGGCGCTGCCGGCCGGTACTCACCGAGCAGGGGCAGGAGCAGGAGCCGGAGCAGCTCCGGCTGCCGCAGCGCCATGATGGGGTGTGCGGAGCCGAGCCGAGCCTGCGCACTGCCCGGGCGGCGCCGGCCCGGGGGCGGGGGTGCCGCCAGCCCGGTCCCGGCTCCGCGGGGGCACCGGCCGGGGGCGGGCCCGGCACGGCTCAGCACGGCTCGGCACGGGAGGGGAGGGGAGGGGTCGGGGCGCGCACCGCACCCGCGGGCAGGGCGCGGCCCGGGCCCGCCGCGTGGGAGAGGGGACGGTCCCGGCAGGGGGATGGTGAATGGAGAGAGGGGATGGCAATGGCACCCCCGTGGATGGGGAGGGGGGATGGTCCCGACAGTGGGATGCCCACGGGTGGGGAGAGGAGATGGTCCCGGCAATGGGACCCCCGTGGATGGGGAAAGGGGATGGTCCCGGCAATGGGACCCCCGTGAATGGGGAGGGGGGATGGTTCCGGTAATGGGACCCCAGCGGGTGGAGAAAGGAGATGATCCCGGCACTGGGATCCCCGTGAATCCCCGAGAGAGGGGACGGTCCCGGCAGTGGGATGCTCTTGGGTAGCGAGAGGAGATGGTCCCGGCACTGGGATGTCCAGATGGCGAGAAGAGGGTCCATTCCTCCTCGTGGGACCCCCGCCGGATGGGAGAGATGGAGATCCCGGTAGTGAGACCCCCGGCAAGTGGGGAGAGGGGTCGGTCTTATTAGTGGGACTCCCAGCCGGCGCGGAGAAACAGGGATCCCGCTCTTGGGACCCCCATGGGTGGGAAGAGGGGGTGATCCTGCCAGTGGGACCATGACGTGAGGGGAGAGGGGCTGGTCCTGCCCGTGGCAGCCCCGGCAGGTCGGGAGAGAGGGAGATCCTGGCAGTGGGACCCCCGCAGGTGGGAAGAGGGGGTGATCCTGGCAGTGGGACCCCCGTAGGTGGGAAAAGGGGGTGATCCTGGCAGTGGATTTTGGTGGGTGGGGAGATAGGATGGTCCCGGCAGTGGGACCCCCGCGGGTGG
Organism: Camarhynchus parvulus; assembly: GCF_901933205.1. Taxonomy (NCBI): domain Eukaryota; kingdom Metazoa; phylum Chordata; class Aves; order Passeriformes; family Thraupidae; genus Camarhynchus; species Camarhynchus parvulus. Next base: position 7,525,657 of record NC_044594.1, on the reverse strand, counting down.
AGAGGGGGATGGTCCCACCCATGGTGCAGAGAGGAGCTGTTCCCAACTGCTGGTTAAGCTCTGTGGAGAGAAGGAAACACCCTGAGTAAGGCACCAAGAGCACTTCAATGTTTTTGGGCAGGATATTAGCAACGTTGTGGTTATAAAACCCATCCAAGTTTTGTTCCGAAGTGTTTCTCTCCCTTGTCTTTAACAAGAACCTCTAAAAAGAGATTTCTCTGAGAATTCGCCCTGAAAAGCCAACTCTCATTGGTCTGTGAATTTCACTATAAACTTTCAACAACTTAAAGTAAGCAAGAAACATAAACAAGCATCTGGGCAGAGAATGCTGCTCTTGGGGAACTTCCTGAGCCATAGAATCACAGACTGGTTTGGGTTGGGACGGATCTTAAAGATAATTTATTTCTAACCCCCATGAGCAGGGACGCCTTCCCCCAGCCTCGTACTGGACCAAATCCTTTCTGACACAGCCAAATGTTTGATTTAGTGATTTTGCCCTGAAAAATAGCTTTGCACAGAGAGCGTCCTGAGCTGCTCTGTGGTCCCCAAAAGTGCCCCAGGATTTTTTTCTTTGATTAAGAGCAACAGAAATGATCAGCATGGGGCAGTGGCCCCGAATGGAGCGAATTCTGTGTTAGTGCTGGCTCTTGCGTCACTGCCAGCAGAGTCTGATGAGGATGTAATTAAGAAGCTGTTGAAGATCAAGCAGCTGGAATGAAAGGCAGAGCTCTCCTCTGCCCTGTAAACCAGCTCAGCAGAGCTGGCAGGAGTTAAGGGATGTAAAAATGTATTTAACCTGATAACGCAGCAGATCTAACTCGAGATGCTAATGAGTAGATTTAAAGGGCTGATCTGAGCCCGGTGAAATTAATACAGGGAGTCTCATCAATTCTAATGGCCAGATGGGACATTTCCCTGAGGATGAAGGGGAAGGAATCACCTAATAAGGCTGTATGGCTTAAAACCTGACTCTGGCAGTCTTTGGGCTGGGTCCCTGTCGAGTTGGGAATCATTTTAACACAGCCCATTTGGGCTGCTCTGACAGGAGAAGTAAAATGTGATGACAGCGAATATAATCAGCGATAAAGTGCAATCACTGAAGTGTCAGGATCCTTTTTAGCTTCCAGCAGCAGCTTGATCAGGGCAGAGAGGAGATGAGACAGAAGAGACAAAGAAGGATGGTAGGTCTCTAGCTAGATTGCAGAGAAAAAAAAAAAGAAAATTATTTCAGTTTGGATGGTGCTTGGAGCAGCCTGGTCTGGTGGAAGGCGTCCCTGCCTGTGGCAGGGGGTGGAACTGGATGACTTTGGAGGTCCCTTCCTACCCAAACCATTCTGTGCTGCTCTGGGAGGGGATGAGCCGTGCTGGGGCAGCCACAGGAGGACTGTGCCGAGGTGTGTTGGCTCCCCCAGGCCATCTGGGCCACTCTGGGGGGAGCTGGATCTGCTCTGAGGAGCTCTCCTAAGCCTTGATTCCCCTCTCCAGGCTGCTGGAGCCCAGCCTAGGCATGCTCTGAGAGTGTGTTTGGATAACCAGTGCAGGCAGGGGCTGAGTTGGGAGTCAATGGCAGAGCAGATATCACCTTCAGGATAACACCAGGGTGTGAAACCTCGGGCATCATCCCAGATATCCATCCTGCACCAGAGGGAGGGATGTGCCAGTTGCTGTTCTCAGACTGATACAACCATGCCAGCTCTTCTCTTTGTGCTGCCCCTGTGGTTTCACTGCAGCCAGGTCCTGCCTTTTCAGCTGCCATCGCCTCTGAGGAGCGTTACTCTGTTTTTTTAAAGTTCTTTTAAGCTTTTTGATAGCTACATTTTTGTAATGGACTTTTTCACGGACTTTTAATGTAAATAATAATTGTTTCTTATCTTTTTCTAAAAAAAGAAAATATAATAAACTGGTTTAACCAGCGTAATTAAAAAAATAACTATTTCATCCGCCAATCCATAGTCACTTTTGAAATTCTATAAATATCAAAATCCAGAAATAAACACACCTTTTTTACCTTAAACATCCCAATGTGTGTCATTCATTTTGTGTCATATTACAACAGAGGAGCCCTTTGAAACATGAAACTCAACAAGCTCAAGGAGTCACAATAAAAATATATATTAATATTTATAAATATTAATAAATATTATTTTTATATTAATATATATTATAAATATATATGTATATATTATAAATATTATACATCAGCCTGGGATGGCGAAGCACTGCTGTGTAAAACATTGATTTCCACACACAGATGGAGCTCCCTTTTCCTTATTTAATGTTGAAATAAGTAGCTGGAATAAAATTCGTGCTGAGGGCAGCTCTGTGTGGCACAGGGATGTATTCAGGAACGAGGAGGGAGCTCTTCCCTGGAGGGTTTTCCAATCCACGCTCCAAACAGGCAGAGGAATCTGCAGGATGATAGGAAGGGAGCACAGGCCCTGCCAGGCCTTCCCGAGCTCCAGGGCAGCCTGTGTGGGGAATGATGGAGACCAAAAAGTGGGATGAAGCCATAAAACCTCACTCCTAGCACTTGTAAGAACAGAGGGAGGGTGACCAAGGACTAAACTGGGGAAAAAAAAAAAACCTGAGGGATTTCTGAAGGTTGCATGGAGCGTGTGCTGCATCAGGTGTTTGGGATCTGAAGGCAGCTCAGAGAAAATGGATCCTTTTGATGCTTGCAGTGCCTGGAGGCCCAAACCGAGTTTCAAGCCCTGCTGGGAAGAAGATGCTCAAACCTGTAATAACAGGCTGTGCCTGTCACGATGGCTTTTCAATAGCAGTCCACATGGCGGGCAGGAACGTGATTATCCCAGGCACCAGGGCTCTGCCAGAGAGATGTGCCATACCTTGTGCGAGGAGGAGCAGCCTGTCTGAGCCCTCAGGGCTGTCCATCTGGACCCTTCCCAGCCTGCAGCTTTGCTCCAGACCTCTTTAACGTTGATGCTGTGGTGGTGGCAGGACTCTGCTGGCCTGGGATGAGGGAGGTGGGAGCAGCAGCACTGGGGGCAATCTATTCTGTTAAAGAAAAAGCTTTACACAAAAGAGGAGGGTTCTGGGCTACTGTGTTTCTCAGGGGGAAAATGTGAGCAGATGTGATTTTGTTGGATGATCTGAAGTGTCTCTAGAGCCCCCTTTGCATGTGACAGATGAAAGTCACAGGTGACGTGTGTAACTGCTGACAGAATGGCCACTAGGGAGGAAAAGTCTCCCCAGAGCTGCACTGGGGTGAGCAGGAGCTGTGTCCCAGCCTTGGCTGAACAGCCCTGGTTCCCCTTGGTGGGACAGAACCTCTCAGTCTGACTGGGTAGAGCGTCTGAAACAAAGTCCTGCCTTGTCCTGGGGGGTTTCTAGGGTCAGGTTAGGCTCTGCAAGTAGGTGTTTGTGCACATCACTCCTGATCTCTGGATTTACCCCAGATCACTCCCAGCAGCTCTGGGGAGAGATGCAGGTCTGGCCTGTGTCCATCCCTCTTTCACACCCTCCTGCTGCTCGGGCAGGTTTTCACGGATGGCCTCGTGCTACAGTGCCTCTCACTCCTAGCTGAAGACAGCATCTCTTTTTTTGTCTGCTGGAGTCTAGACAAGCTGTTGATTCCCTGGTGTCACAGACCATGACCCCACTCCTACACCAGTCCCATCATTTCCCCCTAGTTCATTGCTCAGGCATATGCTCATCTATTTTGAATCATTTGGATGTGTGAGGCTGAGTGGCTCTAATCTCGTCTCCCTCCCGGGGCGTCAGTCACACTGGCATGTGCCTTTTCCCTGTCTGCCTCCCTCTCTTTATGGACTATGGGTATTTTTAACTCTACCCTCTAATTAGAGGCAGTATTCTCAGGATATTTTGTGCTCAAGGGCTCTCACGTCTGTGGTCAGCAGGGCAGGCAGTGAGCACTGGGGACTGGCCATGCTTGGAAACCTTCCTGCTGAATAAACAGGGTGCAGCAGCAGAGCCTGGGATGTGGGGAATGCCTGCATTCCTCAGCAGCAGCGCTGGGGTAGCAGCCACACAGAGGAGCCAGCTAACCCCCAGTGTGAAAAACACCAATCACTTGGTTTTTTAAAAATTTAAAAGTTTAATTGTAACAAAATGGTTATAAGAATAGTAATATAATTAGAGTAATAATAATTTGGACAATTTGGATTAGGACAATATGAGACAATAGAAACAAAGAGTTACAGACAGTCCGGGTACTTTTCTCTGGGCAAAATAAGCCCAAAAAAGGACCCACGTTAACAGAGGATTAACCCTTAAGAGCAACAGCCTGTTGCATATTCATACACCTCATACATGATGCATAAATTCCATTCAAACACAGGATTCTGTCTGGGCAGTATCAGCTTCTTCCTCTGAATCCTGATGGTGCCTTCGAGGAGGGAAGAAGTTAGTTTCTTCTGATAAGGGAACAATAAATTCTCTTTCTCTGAAAGATTTAGGTGTCCTGGGGCTATCTTGGAGCGAGTCCTCTCTTTAAAATAAGTATCTTACATAGCATAGTTTCTATTTTAACATTATGTTATAACCTAAAACTATATTTAACATACTACTTAAGAAAATTAATACAGCATCACTTTCTAACATAACACGTATAATATTAATTTTAATATTTGCGAAAAGCCAATCATAAAATAGGCATTTGTCACCCCCAGGGACAGGGTCACAGCTGCCTCCGCATCCTGCAGCACAGCACAGAGCCTGCTCAGAGCTCCCTGCAGCTGCCTCCAAGCTGCACGCTCATTGCTCCTGACCTGGAGCAGCCACATCCCTGGGGACATCCCCGAGCTGAGCTCCCTCACCCTGTGCTGGTCTAGGCATGGAGAAGACAGCGATACGGTGTCGTTATAGGACACGAAATAAAATGACACACACACTGGAACCTCCAAGGTAAAAAGAAGGGAAGTTTATTTTCTGACTCCAACATTTATAGACTTTCAAAAGTGACAGTGGATTGGAGGATGAAAGTGACACCTCTCCAATGACACTGGACAAACCAACAGCCCAGCAAATTTCTCCTCCTCCAGAAAAGAATGCAAAACAATAATTATTTACATAAAAGTGCATGAGAAACTTCATTACAAGAATGTAAACATCAGAAGGCTCAGAAGAACTTAGAAGAACAGGGTGACAATACTAATTAGAGGTGGCCTTGAACCAGGTGACCCCAACCAGGACCTTGTCTCCCAGCACTGAGCAGTGCTGCCTGCCTGGCTCCAGCATCTTCCAGAGCCCCAGACTGCTGGAAGCTGTGTGTCCTAGGGTGATGTTATGATGCTTGCATCCCCATTCGTGTGTTCTGTTTATGCTGGATATCATGTTCTGTGCCTTCAAGACTGGCTCTGAAGAGTGAAAATTTCGTTTTGTTTTGTTTTGTTATCAGCCGCTCCCCCACAGCTGGCGGGACACACAGACAGGGCAGTACATAGGGTGGCTTTTGCTTTTTGCTTGGCTTTTTCCTTTGCTCTTGCTCTTTCTTCTGCTCATTAGTTAGTTTAGCTGAGCAGTCCAAATTTTCCCTGGACTGTTTCTCCTTTCCCTTTTTTGGACCATCTCGAACCTGCTCCAGACTGGGACCTGGGAAACACCGAGAGTTTGCACCCTGTGGGTGCAGCAGCTGCCCCAGCACAGGATGGACTGATAACAGAGCGACCACCCCCAAGAGAGACTTTCTGAATTTGTCATCTTTTTCAGAGTGGTGACAGAGTGGTGTCATCTGGTATTGTTCATTTTGTGTGCTGGGGGGTGCTGTGACTGTTAAATAAACAGGTTCTTTCTACTTCTCTCCAAGGAATCCTTCCCAAACCAGTTGGGCAGAGGGGCTGTGTGGGTTTGCTTTCTGGAGGGGTCCCCTTTGGAGGTTTTCTCCCAAATTTGCCCTAAACCAGGACAAAGGGCCCCCTTTGGATGTTTTCTCCCCAATTTGCCCTAAACCAGGACACTGTGGCTCCCCAGCACAGAGGCACGAGGCAGCTGTGGGGAGTGGTGGTGTGAGCAGAGCTTTCCTCTCCCTGCCCAGCAAGCAGCATCTGGCTGGCCCAGGGCAGCCCCCAGGCAGCCTGTGGTGTGCTGCACATCTCCTGTTCACAGCCAAGTGCTCACTGCCCTGTCAATCCCCCAGCAAAACCAGGCCAGCTGTCATTGCACGTCCCACTGACTGTGCCCTTGCCAAGGCAGCCGGGGGTGGCACCAGCTCGGGAGGGGCAGGGTGGGTGCTGGGGCTGCTGACCCAGCTCGGGTCTGTCACTGGGAACAGCCAGCCCTGCTTCCAGGCTGGGCTGCCTGGAGAAGGGGGATACAGCTCCCTTTCCTCTACTGGGGTGTGGGAAAGGGAGGCTTCCTCTCTCTCCTGATCCCATACAGACCCTGGTGCACACAACAATCATAGAGATAAGGCTTTGTCGAATTTATCTCTGTGCTTGAAAGACAATGAGGAGCACAGAGGGAAAAGCATTTCTTCAGGAGAGTGAGGATGCTCTGCAAAGCTCAGAGCTCAGGCTGCTCATGCCCTGGGGCAGAAGGAGCTGCTCTTCTTCCTCAACACCATGGCAGGAGGATCTTCAAATCCAGCCTGTGCAGGTGAGAGCAGCCTCCTTTGGCAGTGCCCCTCACTGCCTCCCATCTCCCTGTGCTCCCTGTGCTCCTTCCCTTCCTGAGTCACTGTTTACCCTGGCTCTGAGGCTCCTGCTGCTGCACTGCAGCAGCCTTGTCTGGATTTTCCTAGCCCTCCAAGGTTGTTTTGACATGCCTGACTAACATCCAGTGTCAGCCAAGGGTCTCCCACCACCCAAGCAGCACCTTGCTGGCCAAACAACACACGCCCTGGGGCAGGCAGCTGGCCACGCAAACATCCCCACACATGCACACACCTCTTGCACTGCTTTATTGTTTAATAAATGCCTTGGGTTTCACCATCCCAGCTCTTCTCCATGTGAGTCCCTGGCTCAAGCTGGTTTTCATGGCTCTTGATGGAAACCAGTTAGGTTCTGCATTGGCAGTGTGCTCAAGTGAAGCACTTGCTTGGAAAGGAGTCAAGGATTTAATTTTTGTTGATCTCTTGAGTCCCTGTTGGTGTTTATTTCCCTGTCCCATCTGCCTGATGGCTTTTCCAGGTGATGGCACCCCACACCTTTGGGTCTGAAGCAGTCACAGAGGAGGGATTGTCTCATGGAGAGAGCTGCTCAGGCTCCCTTGGAGGAGCAGGGATTTCTTGGTCTGGGGCCTGGCTGCTTTGGGACTTTGTGTTTCTGGAGGGCTGTGAGGCTGGGGGAATTGCTTTGTGTCACTGAGCGCCACCCTTGGTCCCTCCCTGGGCAGCCTGGTGGGAACAGTGTCCTGCTGCCTTCAGTGGAGAGCAGTGCTGGGTTTGGAGGAGGAGCAGGGCTGTAATCTCTGCCAGTCGAGTGGTGCTTGCAAAGACGATTAGACATATGCCAGCTAATTCATAGTAAACAGGATGGAGGGAGAATTTGCCACTTATAAATGGCAGATGAGCAAGCCCATCATTGCTGTCACTCCCGGGTAATACAGGCTGACATAAGCCCAGTTTAGCTGCAAGTTTATCATTGCTAATCCTGCTGGCCCATGCCCCTCTGTTCCATCCTCCTGGCATCCTTCTTCCACTTTCTGTGTTTAGTCTCTTTCTCTCTTGCTCCTGGTATTCCATCTTGGGGGCAGGCAAATTCCTCAGCATCCCCCACCCTCTTTCCAATACATTTGTCTGCCAAGGAATGTTTTCCTTTCTCCTGAAAGTGTCCCTGTGCAGAATGAAGAGATCTATGGGGAGATCTATGGGGAGATAAGGTTTTGGATAGACTTCCCAACCCCACTGCAGCTCTCATCACCTTCATTTGCCTCTCTGCCCCCCTTGCTGCTGCTTCTTCACATGATGCAGCATTGCCCAGCTCCCTTCCAGGTGTGCCTGTCTCTGATGTCATCGATGCTCCTGCATCTCCCACATATGGGGTTGGGGCTCAGACAATGGGCTCAGACCCTCCCATGGGTTCTGCTCAGGGCTGGATCCCTCCCAGCCTGAGGTTTATCTGATACCTTTCCCCAAACAGACACTCCCGTGGGCTCTGTGTGAGCAGCACCACAGGAAATTTTATCTTGGAACCACCCTGCTGTTTGGAGAGCCACATGGCCAAGCCAAACACCATCCTCTGCTGCTGGGAGGGAGTTTGGAGCCTTCAAGGGAAGGTGAATGTCCATGTGGGAGAGCAGAGGTCACAAAGCCTGGCTGTGGCAATACAAAGCTGGATGGCGCCAGCCAGATGTGGAACCAGTGCTCAGTCTTACCTCTGCCCCACTGAAGGACTCTGGGCTCACTCCAGAGCGTGGCAAGTCCAGCTGGGATGCAAATCCTGCTCCTCTGTACCTGTGTGGGTGCCAGGGACAGCAGTGGGAGCCAGACCAGCGACATTTTTCCTGGGAGTCCTGTTGGCTTTCCTTCCCAGTGATGATACAAATGTCCAGGTTTTCCTTGCTTGACCAAGCCACCCACACAGAATACGTGGGGTTTTTTGAGTATTCTCAGTGATGTCTCAGAGATGTTGCCCTGCTACTCTCCTTCATTCAGTTGAACTCCCTCCCCCTGCCTGGCCTTCATCCCTTGGATTGGATCAGCTGGAGAAAGGAGGTCAGAGACAGGAATCCCACGAACCCAGCCCCTCCTCGGGGGCAGGGTGACGGGACATGCCCTCAGGTGGTTTGTGGCAAGCGAGGAGGTCCGAGATCCCCGTGCTGAGCGAGGGCAGAGCGTCCTTCCCTGGGGAAAAGCCTCCCAGGGAGGAGGGCTGAGGGTGCAGAGCCGTGGAGCTCCTCTGGGATGAATTTCTCCAGCCCAGGAGTTCCCCCTTGTGGCAGGAGGCTCGGGCTGGTGCGGGGAGCTGCCGGGGAAGGCTCTGGATGCGCTCTGTCTTCCAGAGCGGGCTGTCCGTGGGTGTGCGGGTATCGCCCGCCAGGCTGCGGGGAACCAGCGCTGGGTTTGCCCTTCCCGTGGCCACGGCGGTGCCTGGATGGGCTCGGCAGAGCTCCGAGCTCTGCATCTGCCGCAGTTTGCCCCTCTCCTCACAGGGGGTGTTGCTCCCGGGTCCCTCTGCTCCCCGTCCGTGCGGGCAGCTCGGCGGGAGCAGCCCTCGATGGCTGTAAGTGATGGAGAGCCGGCTCATGGTGAACTCACAGCCAGGAGCCGGGTCCTGGCCCCTCTCCGAGCTGCCCAGAGCCAGAGCTTCCCTCTCACACGGGGAGCAGCGAGCGAGATGCTTTGCAGCTCCCTGCTGACGTCTGTGGCTGCTGCTGCAGGAGCCGGGCATGAAGGGGAGGCCTCCACAGCTGCCCTGCTCCAGATCGGCCTCTGAGCATCCTCTGAGCCCCGTGCCGGCCCGGGGAGCCGAGGGCAGCTGTTCCCGTGATGAATCAGCACCTCCCGGGATGCTGAGCCGGGCTCCTCACGGCGCGGAGGCGACATCGATGTTTATTAATGACTGTATCGGGGATGCTGTTTAGTCAGCGCTCCCACGGAGCCCGAGAGGCACCCGCTGGGGGGGAAGCGGCTCCTCTGTCCTCGGGGGACATCTGAGACACCCCGGCACCCGCAGCGTTTAGCGCGCTGATGGCCGGGTCCCATGGGATGTCACCGCCGCTGCTGGCACACTGATGGGGAAGATGAACCAGGAAAGCCTTATCAATATGATTGTCTGGCAAAAGATTTTGAGAATATAGAAACTATAAGTGAGATTGAAATGGAAGCAAGCTTTGAGATCCCTCAGTTACTGAACCACTGGAAAACAATGGTGTGGCTGGCTGAAGGTGATCCCCTTTTGATGAAACAATTCCCTCTGCTTGCAGACAGCTCCAAGGGTCAGAGCAGACCCTACAGCTTGGCAGAAGGGGCCCAAAGAGGAGTTTTTAGGGTTTAAAATGTAACACAGGATGGTAATGTAATGATTCTTATAGGCTATATGTAAATGCTGTAGGATTTGTATCTTGTACTAGATTGGTTAGTGAGAATTAGAATATTCAACACAGAAGAAGATTTATTGTTTTGTAATGGGAATCTCACTCTTTTAGCCCTTTTACTCTCTTACGCTTTTGCTCTCTTACCCCTTTTACTCTCTCACCCTCTCACCCTCTCTACCCCTCTCTTCTCTCAGTCCTGCTCTGAGCTGTGACTGGCAGCTCCCAGCAGGGCCCTGCACCCAGGCCCTTTGCAATGAACCCCAAGTTCCCAGACCTGGCTTCAGAGATCTCTCATCTCTGTCCATCCTGACCGTCCTACCCCCCGACGCTCCTACAACACACGGCTCCACTCCCTGCAGAGCCACAGCGCCCTGAGCTGGGGAAACTGAGGCACGGTGGGCAGCTAGGGGTGACAGCAGGACACGGACAGACCATGCTGATCTGATGGGCAGCGGGGCAGTGGGCTCCTGCCTGCATCTGGCACATCCAGGGGGATTTATTGGTGCCAGAGGGCTGCAGATTTAACTGGTGACAACTGAGCAAAACCATTAGAGGAGGAGGGAGGATGCTTCTTAAAATGCTGGGCAGCGTGGGGTGTGCTCTGGGTGCACGCTGGGGACGTTTTGGCACAGAGAGGAAGCAGTTTAAGGGCTGGGTGCTGTTATTAAACTCTGTGACGGGCGTTTTCCCACTCCGCCATCTGCAGTGCCATGAAACTTGCATGAGATTTGAGATGAAAAGTCTGTTTCTTTGAATGAAGTTTTAATAAGATCAAATTGGAAAAAGAAAATAGTTCCTCTTCCCCGTGCCGTCCTGCCCCCCTTCCCTGGCTGCTGCTGGATCTAGTCTGGTGGAGGTAAAACCCCTTGTGAAAGGGCAGGGGCCTGGACTGGGAGCTGGGTGTGCCGGGGTCTCTGCAGGGGATGGGGGAATTTGAGGGGTGTAAAAGCTGTGGGGTTGCAATGGAGGGGCTGTCCTGGTGCTGGGGGTGGCGGGGGGCTCACAGCCCATATCAGGGGCACACACTGGCACGGGCTGCAGAAACTAAAAGACCTTAAAAGGTGCCTTCCTACCCAAACAAAGGGAGAGCGAGCCACTCCTGATTGGTGTGCCAGATCCCTCGGGATGCTGGGAAGGGCTCAGCTGCGAACCCCTTCATTAACCTTCTCTTTGAACTATAATTTAAATGGGCTCAAACTGCGTCCCTGCTGGGTGCAGAGGGGATGCTGTCGGGGGTGTTCGCAGCTCAGGGCAGCAGCTGGTGGCCCGGGGGACGCTGCCGGTGTGGGACGTGGCGGGTGTGGGACGCTGCCAAAAGGGAATGCTGCTGGTGTGGGATGCAGCCGGTGCGGGATGCAGCCGGTGCGGGATGCTGTCGGTGCGGGATGCAGCCGGTGCGGGATGCAGCTGGTACGGGATGCTGTCAGTGAGGGATGCAGCCGGTACGGGATGCTGTCAGTGAGGGATGCAGCTGGTACGGGATGCTGTCAGTGAGGGATGCTATCGGTGCCGGATGCTGTCAGTGCGGGATGCTGTCAGTGCGGGATGCTGCTGATGGGAATGTCACTGACGGGAATGCCTCTGATGGGAGCTGCCATCCCTGCCCCTCTCCGGGAGCCGCCAGGGGGAGCCTGCAGCCGCGGCGGGAGCTTCATCCCCCGCTGAGCATCATCATCATCATCATCATCATCATCGTCATCGCAGCACCATCCTCCCCGCCGCCCCGGGGCTGGGACGCGCTGCCGGGCTCCGGCGGGATGCGAGTCCCACCCTGCCCCAGCCCCTCCGAGTGCCCCCATGGCATTTCCAACGGGGCAGGCCCAGCCCCGGGGCCCCGAGGGATGCAGGTTCAGCCAAGTGGGATGGGAGGGGAGCTGCGTGGCCCGGTTTGTTCTCCGAGAAGCAGCAAGCCCAGCTGGCATCTCCTCATTGCCTGGGGAATGGCTCACAGCGCACGGCTGTGCCCCGGGTGCTGCCAGCGCCGCGATGGGCTGAACACCCCAGAGCTGGAACCCGGGGGATTGCCCTCTGCTCCTTCTGTCATCAGCAGTTCCCAGCATCGGCAGGTGGGGCAGGCTCCAGCAAGGGGAAACTGAGGCACAGCCCAGCAGCCGTGCTGGGCACAGAGAGAAGAGCAGGTTGCAGCCCAGCATGGGTCACCTGGAGGTGCCAGCCCAGGAGCTGTGCCCAGGTGCGCTCTTAGCCCTGAGCTAGGCTCAGCCCCGTGCCAGCCAGGCAGGACAGGAGGCTCTGGTGTTTTGCAGTAGCCCTCAGGCACAAAGGCCCCTTCCCCTGCAGATCCTCGTGGCCACACGTGCCAGGATCCAGTGTCCCTCTGGCACACAGGCTGTGACATGCACTGCCCTGCTGCAGCCACACCAGCGGTCAGTAAACCCTCTCCCTGGTCTTCCTGCCCCTGCCAGCTTCTGTTCCAATGCCAGAGGGCTGGCACTGCCCCAGCTGGGAGAGGAGCACTCCAGCTTCACCTTTTCCAGCAGCTGGGAAGGCAGAGGGAGAGGTGAGAAGGTACCTGGAGCTCAGGGAGTGTGTTAACATGAGTGACATTCCTGGAAAAGCAGGCACAGATTTAGTTCGCTCAGCAGCGTGGGCTGGATCCTGCTGCTGGATCCTCCACCATGGATCCTGAGTGCCTGAAGTGTCCATGGAGGTGGTGCTGCATCCAGTGCCAGCTATTTTGGGCAGGTGTCAGTGCCCTGCTCCTCATCCTCCCCCACTCCACGTGCCCTGGCTGCTCCGTGCCATCATCCCTGAGCAGTGGGAGGCTGGGCACTGGTGCAGCCCCAAGGAGCAGGCTGAGGGTGCCAGGCGGTGGGGCTGGCAGGCACTGGGACGTGCCCCAGGACTAGCTGAGGGACAGAGCAGGGTGAATGACTCGTCATGGCTGGCCCTGCCTGTCCCTGCCTGTCCCTGCCCACCGGGGTGGCCCCGCTGGGTTCCCCCTCTCCATATGGCTGTCGATGTCTGGAGAGGCGTTTGACACTCTTGGATGGATAATAAATAGAATCAGGCCCGCTGCCTTTTGTTTTGATTGATTCCATTTGTTCTGTATAAGCAGCTCCTTCCCCTTGCCAAGGCTCAGCTCCCGGGGAAGGAAGATGCTGAGAGATGGAGGGGCCCAGTCTGGCTCTGCTGGGAAGGTCCCCGAGGCTGAACTCTGACAGGGGGGACACTGAGGCACCCAGCAGTGCCAGGTCTTGGTTAAGAAGGGAAACTGAGGCTGGGAAAGGTGATGTGCTGTGCCCTGGGGATGGACAGCGAGGCATGGGAACCTCTCAGGGCCAGAAGTTCCTTGTCTGCTGCTGGGTGGGGATGAAGCCACCCAGACTGGCAAGCAAAGAGTGATCCAGCGACGTCGGCCAGCCCATGGTGCCACTGGCACAAAGGGAAAATGACTTTATAAATGAGTTTGGGATGAAAATGAGCACAAGAGCCAGGACTCCTGGTTTCTCTTGCTGGCTTGGTTGGGAACAGCAGCCTCGGGCAAGTCTGGTGCCTCCCTGCCTCAGTTTCCCCAAGCAGGAGAGGCTGTTTATCCACCACGAGCTGGGGAACCAGCAGGTTTGGGAGCAGGTGGGATGAAAGATTAAAGCTCAAAGCCAGGGGGCTGCTCCATGGGCTCCCTGTGGGGTGGCACAGCAATGAGACCCCGAGCAGGGGGCGATGGGTGCGGGGCTGGTGGGACCCCAAAGCCGTCTCCCCGGTGGTTCCCCATGTGCAGCCCCACTTCCCTCTCACCTCCTTGCCTGGAGACCCCCATTCCCGGCAGAAGGAGGGACGGGGTTAAATAATGGCCCCACCCCGGTGCTGCCGTGCCCCCCGGGTGAGTCAGGGCCGGGGGTGCGCGTTCCTGCTCCGCAGCGGAGGTGCCACGTCAGGGGGAGCGGGTGTGGGCCCGAAGGACACAGCTGCCTCCTCTCCGCGTCCTCTCACTGCTCCTCTCCTCCTTCTGATCTGCCTCATTATCTCCTGAGTCATCATCGCTCCCACCTCCGCTGCAGCCACCGCCGCCCGCAGTCGGCACCGCGCGGGGCTGGAGCTGCCGGCGGCGAGAGGGAAGCTGCGGGCTCCCGAGCGTCACCTCTCGGTCCCCAAAGGTGTCCCGGGGAGTGGGCACGAGGAGCATCTCCCCTGCGCGTCCTGCTGGGCGCTCAGATGGACACAGATGGGTGGGTGGTCATCTCCCATCTGCTCCCCCTCTCTTTCCTCCTTTTCCTCCTGCCTTCTTGGCAGGGAGACCCTCCAGCCATCTCCTCCTTCTCGGGGCTGCAGAAGGGTGAGAGCTGCCATGTCCATGGGCTGATAAAGACCTTTTTTCTGAACAGGAAGGTATTTTCAGGCAATAACTGCTCCTGCCCGGCACGGAGGGATCCCTGGGCACGGTGCTTGTCATGAAGGGATGCTTTAGGGCTGGCAGTCAGGCTCCGGTGTGCCAGGCAGGGCTGCAGGCTGCTTCCCAAGCCCCGCACGTACCAGGAGCCAGGAATAGAGCTGGTCGGCTCGCTGCTGCCCAAATAGGTCCCGATCCAGCTGCTGGCATTGCTGAGCACACGCTGGCGTGTTGCAGATCCCGGGTTTGGCATGAGCAGGCTGTGGTGCATCCAGGACACGGCTGTGCTCCCCAGAGAGCCCGAGGCATGCTCGAGGATTTTGCCTCTGAAGGTGCTGGGATAAAGCAAGGCCAGGGCTGGCTCCATTTTGCTGCCGGGATGAGAGGCACAGCTCCGAGCAGAGCGGAAATCCGAGGAAGTGCCTCTCTCTCCCCGTGGCACTTGGCAGCCTCTTCGCAGCGTTAATTCCTCTTGCTGCTACCAATTTGTGGCTTATTAATTCTCACTTGTGCTCCCCGGTTTTCTCTCTCCGCTCCTGGTGCTGCCTCTCCCCGGCAGCCCCGAGTGCCCACAGTGGAGGAGCTCGGGGGGGATGGCAGCCCCCATGTCTCCTCTCGGCTGCGTGGGTGCAGCAGTTTAGGTCTCTTGTCAGAGGGTGTCTTCTCCCGGATCTGGGAATGTCTCCGTGGCCTCGGCATGACCGACGGCGGGTTGAGCTGTGGTGGCTCACAGCCAGGCTCTGTCTCGCAGACTGTTCTGGAAGTGCCCCGGGTTAACCTGTCCATCACCCACAGATTTCTGCAGATCTGAGCCTGGGCTCTTCCTCCCATCCCTCTCTGCTTTGTGCTTTGCCTCCATGGCTAATAACTAGGTCAGGAGTCCTGGAGGCCGGGGAGCAGCAGCCGGGTGGGTGGGTGGTCATCTCCCATCTGCTCCCACTCCCTTTCTTCCTTTTCCTCCTGCCTTCTTGGCAGGGAGACCCTCCAGCCCCCTCCTCCTTCTGGGGCTGCAGAAGGGTGAGAGCCGCCATGTCCATGGGCTGATGAAGACTTTTTTTTCTGAACAGGAAGGCATTTTCAGGCAATAACTGGATTATGGCCCCACAGCCGGGCTGTCAGCTGTAGCCAGCTGAGCCCGTGGCTGTGAAGAGCCTGTCCTGGTGGGAGCATCCCTTGGGTGCAGACATCCCTGCAGAGGGTTTCCTACACCCCAGCACTGGGGGATGTGGTGGGGTGGTGGTGGCCATGGCCATGGCAGTGGGAAGTGCTGGAGCTGTGTGGGAGTCTCTGAGTCGATGCAGAAGGTAAATAGCAGAGCTGAGTGACAGCCACGAGAGCCCCCCGGGACCAGCCACACGCTGCCGGAGGGTCGGGGAATCAAAGGCTTGGGAAAGCTGATGTCTGCAGGCTCCAGGAGAAAGGCTGCTCTCGAGAGGAAGGGATGATGCAAAGGCCACCTGCTCGCAATGCCCTGTGCCAGCAGGACCTGGGTGACATTGAAACAGCTCTGTCCCTTGAACCACTCGGCTCCCAACGCCTCAGTTTCCCTCCGAGGGGGCAGAGCTGCAGCCCCCGAGGGTTGTGGGGTCCTGCGGCAGCATCCGGTCCTGCTGGCCACCCCTGGGACGGCGCCGGCATCACCCGGGTGCGCGGGCGCTCGGAACAGGCGGCCCTTGTGCGGCGGGGCCGGCGGGCGGCCCCGAGCCCCCGAGGGGAGCGGGGAACAAGGGCGGCTGTGTGCTCCCATGGCACTGCCTGGCCCTCTGCCCTGACACGCATTCCCGACACGGGCAGCGCTTTCCGGGCTGCCGGCGCTGGGATGCGCAGGGAGGGGTGCTGGCTTCTATAAGGGGCTTGTTGTGGGGTTGATTTTTTTCTTTTTTCTTTTTTTTTTCCTCTCCTTTTTCCTTTTTTATTTTATTAGCAGCCTTTGGGTGTCTTTTTGAGCAATTAATCTGGGTCATGACATTCGCTGAGCAGATCGGAGAGCCCGGGGCTCATTAGCACCCGGCCGAACGTCGCTGGAGAGGCGCTCTCGGCAGCTCCGCGGCTCCGCCTGCTTGTTATTCTGGGCGAGTCGGGGGCTGCGGCAGCTCAAAGTCCCCTCAGCAGAGACCCCACCGCGCTGCTGTGGGCAGGGGGGGCACTGCGGGGCGGCCGGGGTCCCCTCCTGCCGTGGTGGCGTGGCCGGAGCAGCCGGTGATGCTGTGCTGGCGCTGGGGTCCCCCATAATCAGCAGGCAGCACTGTGCTGCAGGGCTCAAGGACTTTTGAGGGTCTCAGCCTCCCTGCTTCGGCTCTCGATTGACTTCATTCCCTGTCCATCAGCTGCTGGAGTCCTCAGAAGTGACCTGCAGCTGCTGCTGCATCGGCACCAGGAGAGGTGTTTGGTCCTGCCAGCCCT
This sequence comes from Camarhynchus parvulus, assembly GCF_901933205.1. NCBI lineage: Eukaryota > Metazoa > Chordata > Aves > Passeriformes > Thraupidae > Camarhynchus > Camarhynchus parvulus. The sequence continues at coordinate 7,508,952 of NC_044594.1, read as the reverse complement.
TTGCCGGAGCTGGTGCTGCTCCACTCCCCTCTCCTGCCTGGGGAAACTGAGGCTGGAGAACTCATCTGGCCCAAATCCGGTTGCCTGCCCTGCCTGTCCCTGCCAGCAAGGGAGGAACCATCTCTCCTTGGTCAAATCCAGCCCAGCTGTCATAGTGAACTGGTCTGTGATGCCCCAGCTGGGAGTCACCTCCATCTCATGGATGCTCCTCTGTGGCTTTGGCCGGATTTTGCTTTGTTTTTCCACAATGCCCCACGGCCATGAGCTGCTCCCAAGCTGCAAGCCCTGGCCTTAGACATTCCCAGGGTTTACACCCCAAGCCTCAAGCCTTCACCCCATCCTGCTGCCCACCTCCTGCACGGCCCAGCCCCATCCATAGGCCTGGGGAGCAGGAATGGCGAGGAAGCTCCCTGTGCCTGGCTGGCTGCGGCGCAGCATATGTGCTGGGATCTGCTCCCTGCCTGCTGTTTATCCGCTTCCTTCGAGTTAACTTATGTTTCCATCGCTGCCCATCTGTCTCCTTCTCTTCCTCTCTTCTTTCCACTCCTTCCGTGCTGGCAGGCGCCGGCAGAGCGCGGGGTCCCCATCCCCAGCAGCTCGGGGTGACCCTGGGGAGTCACAGGCATTCCGCTTCCCTCCACTGCTCCTGTATCCCCACGGGGCGGGTTTTGGGGGGATCCCGGTGTGGATGCACCCAAGGCTGAGCTCTGGCAGTTCCCTCCATCCACCACTAAATCCGGCAGGAATTCCGTCTGGAGGATCCCCTTCATCCATTAAACCTGAAACCGCCGGGGCTGTGTCGGTGCCGGCAGCTCCCTTTCAGCCTTCCATTCCCTCCCTTCCTCCCTCTTCCTCGGCTCTCTTCACTCCCCAGGCTCAGCAACGTCGCTCCCATCCATCCTGAGCAGAATTTGCTCTTCAGATGTCTGTGCCTTCCCAGCTCCGGGAGGGAAGACCGGCCCCGCTCCCACCCGGAGCCCGGCTATTAGGGATACCCAGGCTTCTTCGGGAAACACAAAGGCATTGAGAGCCAGAGCCAACATGCACCTGCTTTTCTTGCTGCTTCAGAAAGCCCTCGTGGCTGCTGCCTCCCACTTCTCCAGCTTTTATTTATAGTCTGTCTTGCTCGCACTGGGGATTTTTTCTTTCTTTCTTTCCCTCTCCCCGGCGCAGCTGAGCTGCTGAGCTCGTAACGCTGCGGAGAGGCTTCTCCCTCAGCTCAGCTGCATGGCCATGGAAAAGGTACTGGGAGAGAAACTGGATCCCCACAGGAGCATCCCAGAGCCTCATCTCCGTGCTCTTCATCAGTGCTGGTCACCCCTGTGGTGGCCGGGGGCTTATACATGAGGTCACTGCTGGTGGCCATGACCCACATTTGGGGCTTTGCTGGGTGCTGTGGGCACGAGTGGCATCATCCTCGCTGTGGCACCAGGCTCTCAGGGCTCCTGCAAAGGACAGATCAGGCCCTGAGGAGGGACATCCCTGCAGCTGTCTGTGCTGCTTGTCACATCAGTTTGGTGACACCAGTCTCTTGCCTGCTGGGAACTGGGCTGAGACTCAGCAAGCTCGTGCTGCTCATGGCCCTTCAGGGAGATGCTGGGCAGAGATGGGGCTGGTGTTTTTCTCTTTGCCAGCACTGTCCCCTCCTCAGGGCATGGCAGGATGTCCCTGTGCCCAGAGATGTGCAGAGGAGCCCTCAGCCAGGGGACACCAACATCATCTGCCCGGGTTAGTGCTGTAAGAAACTTGGGGACTGGCAGGGACTAATTGGAGATGATTGATCTCAGCACCAGGCAGTGCTGTTCCATGTGGGACACTGCCAGCCTGCCATGTCCCACAGGGAAGCCACCAAGGGCTGTGGAGAGTCACTGAAAGCCAGGCTCCACTACTTGGAGCAAAACCACAATGCTTGCCACAGCTGTCTCTGCCCTCCCAAGGAGGAGGTGGCCAGGGGACACAGCAACGAGAAGGGAGGGGAGAGGGGGCTGAGGACCAAAATAACAGCCAAAAATTACAAAATAAAATCCAATCACAAGGCGAGAGGCTCGCCATCTGCCGTGTGGGTGCCAGAGCAGGAGCCACCCGCCAGCCCCGCGCCGCTGCTGCAGCCTGGGTGGCACCAGTGCCAAGTGAGTCCACACTGGGAAGGAAGGATGCTCTGGGGACCCTCAGGGCTTGACCCCTGCACCCCAAAATGGGCCCCGGGGGGAAAGCCAGGGGTGAAACTCCTCACCCCAGGGGCAGCTGCTGGCAGAAGTTTTGGGCAACCCATGGCTGCTGGGGTCAAACCCTTCACACCTTGGCATTTCCTAATGAAGGAGGAAAATCCAGGTGGAAGCAGAGACTGCTTTGTTCCAGGGGAGCCACGTTTCCATGGCACCCAGTGGGAATGTGCTTCTCCACAGACCTGGTCCCTCATGAGGTCCAGCAGACAGCAAGGGGAGCCTGAGGTGCCCCTCCACCATGGCCATGGCAAACCAGGGCACCCAACCAGCAGTGACTGTGCCAGGTGTCCCCAGACAGGCACAGATGCCACGACATCATGGGCAGAGGTGGCATCGTGTGCTGTATAAGCAGCAAGTGCCACCCCCGAGGTGTCATCCCCAGGACGCAGCTGCGGCTGTGCCGGGAGCACCGTTCGTGGCTAACGCTGCGTTCCCGGCTAACACCGCGTTCCCGGATAAAGCCTGGTCGCGTTCCCGGCTAATGCCTCATTCCAGGCTAATGCCGTGCTCCCACCTAACGCCGTGTTCCCAGCTAACACCGTGTTCCCACCTAAGAACCTGTTTCCTAACACAGTGTTCACCTAAAGCCGCATTCCCGGCTAATGCCGTGTTCCTACTTAACACCCTGTTCCCCGCTAACACCGTGTTCCCGGCTAACGCCTCATTCCCAGCTAACACCCTGTTTCCACCTAACACCGAGTTCCCAGCTAACGCCTAATGCCGTGCTCGTTCTCCCGGCTAACGCCTCATTCCCAGCTAACACCGTGTTCCCACCTAATACCCTGTTCCCGGCTAACACTGCGTTCCCAGCTAACGCCTGGTTGCGTTCCTGGCTAATGCCTCATTCCAAGCTAACGCCGTGGTCCCGGCTAACGCCGCGTTCCCAGCTAATGCCGTGCTCGTGCTCCCGGCTAACACCTCATTCCCAGCTAACACCGTGTTCCCACCCAATACCCTGTTCCTGGCTAACACCGTGTTCCCGGCTAATGTGGTGCCGGCACGGAAGACAAAAGCGGCATTACTCACTGCCGGGGAGGAGCGGCTCAGAGCATTACTCAGCCCCGCCAGCAACTGGGTCTATTCTTTGTGCTTCAACCTGGGGGACCGGGGAGGAGGAGGAGGAGGAGGAGGGCAGGGGATGGGGGACTCATTTTTCCTACGGAGCAATGCCCGCCCACTCCTCTGCAGCCCCCTCCTTCCCCCGGTGTCACTGGAGGGACGTCAGAGGGGGGGATGCTCGGGCGGGGGCTGTGCCGATGCTGGTGCCTCCGGTTCTCCGTGTGCCGCTTCCTCTGGGCTAATTGGAGATGATTGATCCGAGGAGAAGGTGGAGGAGGCTCATGTGGCTGTGGGCTGTGACCTCCTGCACTCCTCTCCTCCAGGTATCTGGCAAAGAATGTTCTCAAACCGCCCAGATGTGGAGCACAGCTGGGCCGCGGTTTTTGCTGAAGTCTGGTGGATCTGGGCACAGCACCATGAAGGCACTGGCATCATGCTGGTGCGGAATTCTCTGGAATTATCTACTGGGCCAGGTGCACACATTGCCCCCCTCCTGGGGGAGTCTACTCCTGGCTTAGAGGATTTTTTAGGGAGCTCCTGGTGAGGTTGATGCTGGGATGGATGGATGGATGGATGGATGGATGGATGGATGGATGGATGGATGGATGGATGGATGGATGGATGGATGGATGGATGGATGGATGGATGGATGGCGGCACTAATGTAGGAGCACTGGAGAGGGGAGGCAGGGGTGAGGGATGAGCCGCTGGCGGATTTGTAGCCACAGATGCAGCTTCTTAATGGAGGAAAATAATCAATGAGGACTGAAGGGGGGAAGAAGATTTTATGTGGGGGAGGACGTTGCTGCTCTGAGTTGGGAGCATAGGAATTCCCATGGGTGAGGGGAATGAAGGGGGACAGCATTCCCAAAGGCATGGCCATGAACAGGAGCAGAATGTAGGGTGGGGAATGGTGCAGGGGCAACACCTGCCCTGATATGAAACACCTGGAGCCTCCCAAACCCAGGGAACCCCAGCTGCAGAGCATGAAGCTTTAAATAGCGGAGGGAAAGCCCTTCCAGCATTCCAACTTCTCTGCCCTGGTTCCTGTCTGTTTTGGTGATCCTATGGCTCTCCTGGCCAGGTACTGTCAGCATGGCTGGGCTGTGTGGTGGGATTCTGGTTGTAAGACGATATCCCCTCCCCTTGGAAGTTTGGTTGGGAAACCAACCTTGGTGTGTGCATCAGGACAGGGCTGGCAGAGCCCCAGCAGGACCTGGATTTCTGGTGGGGATTCAGCTTTGAGCTCCAGAGAATGCAGCTTGGAGGGCTCTGGGCGTGGAGTGGCTGCTGCTGTCTGTTAGGGGAGTCCTGCTTCTCCACGGCTTTGTCATGGGCAGGAAAACATGCTTGTATTGCTTGGTACGCAGGGAAATTGTTTCTTGCTCAGTTCCCAGACACAAAAGGTAATTTTGGGCTGGACCAGACCTTTTCTGGCTCTTTCAGCGTTGCAGCTCCTGTGTCTGTCTGCAGGGTCTGTGCAGAGCCCTGGCAGCTGTGTGTGTCTCCACGTGGCTTTGCAGGCACTAATGAACATCCCCCGTGCTGAGCTCCTCGCTCCCAGGGAGGAAAACCTCGTTATCCAGGGAGATGGATGCGGTGGCGTGTTCCCAGATACCCCGTGGCAGAGCCAGCCTCTAGGTCTGGATGCCTGGGTTACAGAGGTGCCTGGGGAGACGCTTTTGTTCCAAAATCTGTGGTGAATTTAGGGGATTTGAGTCCCACCACCCTGCTGCAGTACCCCTGGGGGTCTCCTTATTCTCTGCATCCCTCGTGTTGCTCCTGTAAATGCACCCTCAAGCCTCTACAAAGCAATTAAAACCGCAGCTACCCATAAAAATTAATTGTGCCATGTAACGCTGCTCTCTGGCCAATGAGCTTGTCCCCACCTGACCCTGAGACCCCATCCCTATTGGAGCCCCTCCGAGGGGGGAATTGGGTACCTCTGCATGTGGTTGCCCCAGCAACTGTCAGTCTCACGGAGCATCCATCACACCCAACATTTCGGAGCCGTTATCGCGCCTGGGGCGCGGCGCTGATGGAGCGCTGCCGCGGGATAAGCGTCACCCGCCTCACCTCGCTCTTTATCTCACAGTGGTCATAAATATCCACCAGCTCCTGCGTGTCCCCCTGCTCTAATCCCCTCCTGGTGCTGCTCACAGGAAGAGCTCCCCGAGCAGGGACCTGTGTCTGTAGGAGAAGGGCACAAAACCAATTAGGAGTTTCCCAAGCGCGGTGTCGTTAATTGCCTCTATCCCGGCAAATTAACAAAGCGCTGGGGCCATTGTTCGACTCTGCCTGTGCCTGCGTGGCCTCAGGTGCAGGCCAGGAATGTTGGAGGGGGTCTGAGAGGTGGGAAGAGTTGTGGGGTGATGGGTAGAGGGGAGCTGTGGGTTGTGGAGCCAGGAGAATGGCTCATGAGTTCCCAGGGCTTGTGGGTGCCCAGCTGCTCTTCCTGCTCCTTGCCCAGCGTGTCCTTGTAGGGCAGAAATTGGTCTGAAAACTGTCCCAGATCTTTCCTCTACCCACTTTTTCCCCTGCTTTCCCTGTTCCCCAACATCTAACCTGGCTTGTGCTGGGGAATTCCCGCTCCTTTTCTGAGCCCGTACCATCCTTGATCTATTGCTTTGCATCATTTCAGGACTTAATTTTAAGGGCAAAAATACGCTGTTAAAATAGAGTTGACTTTTTTTAGTGCTGCCTAAAACTAAGCAGGTCTGAGGGTTGGAGCTGCAGGTGTCTGGGGCTGGGCTGGTTTGTCCCAGGAATGCTTGGTTCTCCTTAATTAATTCGTAAGGCCTTCTCTCGTGTTTTTACACAAAACACCACGGTTTTGGCTCACAGCATCCCTCCCGAAGGGAAGCCCAGCGTGGGGCTGTGGAAGACACCCGCCCAGCTTGGAGTGCTGTCCTCATCCAAGGTTTTGCAGGGGAAGCCTGGAATAAGCGTGAATCAGCCATTCTCTGAGCAGAAAGCAGAGTGAGCACCAGCATCCCCCCCCCGGGGGCTGCCTGGGATGGCTCCCTGCCTGCTGCAGGCAGCTTTCCTGCAGGGAATGCATAATTTCCTTGGACCCCCTCAGGCAACCAGCTGGGAATCTCCAGATTCCCCAGCTTCGATGACAGCGTGGGGAATTTGGGAGCAGCATCTTCTGCCCTGTCTCGCTGCTCTGGTGATAAAAGGCGAGTGACAGCCCGTGGATGTTTTGGGGGAGGAAAACATGTAGGGCAGTGCTGCGGCAGGGCGGGGGTTGCTCTGCCTTCCCTGTTCCCAAAGGATGCTCAGGCTCTGCCAGGCTCTCCCAGCTGATCAAGGATGTGTTGGTTCTTTCCCTGCCATGGCTTGTTCTCCAGTGGGACTGACCCCAGGGATCAGAAAGGTGCTGGAGGGTCCCTGCAGGTGTTTTCCTGCAGCTTTAGGTTGCAGGGATGCTCTGGCTGTGCCTGGAGCTGCATCTCCTTGTCAGCGCCTCAAAAGACACTCCTATATTCAAATGCTTCGAGGAGCTGGGGCTCTGCACTTGTTCCCGGAAAAAGAAATAAATAAAATCATCTGCTGGGATTTTCTTGCTCCCGTTTTGCTGGTGAGGAGCCAGGCCCGGGTGGGAGAGGCAAAAGCGGGTGGTGGTGGGGATGGGGTGATCAGAGGAGGGTTCCTGCCCTCTGGGGGAGATCCCAGCGCAGGGAGTGAGACCCTGCCGAGGCTGCGCTGCCTCGCGCAAGGCCACCGTGTCCTTGTCGGGGGCTGACGCAGGTACTGCTGTCCCCGTGGCTCCGAGCTCCGTGTCACCTTCCCGGCCGCGCCGTGACCGGAGCGGTGCCGGCGGAGCTGCAGCACAGCAGGGAACCGGCGTTTATCTGCTGCGACAGCTTTGCAACAGATTCCTTGGCGGAGCTGACTGCAAACTGCAATCCTAAACTGTCGGACGGCTCCTTTTTCCAGCCTGGGAGTGTGAGAAACAAATTTGTTTGGGTTATAAAAACATATTAAAAAGCAACACATTTTGTTTTGCAATATACATAGTTCTTCATGCCAATTTTTTTTTTAATGACTGCCATTCTAATCCCTTCCAGACAAAGACGTTTCTTAATAACTTTTTTTTGTGGAGGTAATTGCTGGGGAGCCGTTTCAAAGTGGCAGGCAGGGAGCTGTGGGTTGCACAGCTGCAAGTGATGGCTGTGCATTGCTCAGGTACGGGAGGAGGAAGGATCAAAAAAAGCTCTTGGGTGTCTCTAGCTTTGAGAAGGTTCCATACCTGGTGATGCCTGACACCAGGATGTCTGGAACAACACAGAAAAATGGCTTTTTTGCTCATCACTTGTGCCCAGATGGTTGGCATCTTCCTGGGCATGTGCTCTGTAGTTCTCTGGTGGTTCAGTGGCTGCTTGGTTCTTTCCAGATCCTGAGTTTGGAGTGTCTGGCTCTGAGCAGCATCTCATCAGTAGCAGCAGCTTCCTCTCCCCCTGGACCAGGGGATAGCAACCTCCTGGCATCCAGATTACATTCAGGACCTCCAGCAGAGGATTTCCCTGATAGGAACAATCTGTTAGAGATCCCTGGGAGCTGCAGGTGGGTTTGGATCCCAAACCACTTGGGGTCCATCAGCTCCTCATCCTTGGGCTGATGACTGTTGCACATCCTGGGGTGTCTCCAAATCTCCTTTGCAGATGAGGGGGTCCAGACTTGTTTTGCCAAGTCGGTATCAGCTGCTCTTCAAATCAAGGCAAATGCCTGTGGGTTATTTTTTCTTTTTTAGAAATGGCACTGTTTGATGTGCAATTAAAATGCTCCATTTAATTAGACAAATACCAAAGAACCTTCAGAAACACGACTATTTTTCTATATTTACTCTTCTTGTGTTTTTCTTAGTGACTGTAGTTCCAATTAAAACAACCTCCCCTATTAAACTGTTGGCTCCTAAACCCAGGAACTAAAAATACAGCACAACCATGAAGCTGCCCTCCCTTCCCCCACATCTTTACCTTGGACTGCTGCCTCTGCATTGCTTTGCTCTCTGAGAGCTTCTCCAGGCACTTGCTGGAGCTGGTGGTACTTGACTTTGGCTTTGCTCCATCATTTCTCCTACCTTGTGCTAAAAACTTGCTGCCTTTGGGCAGAAATATGCCCAGAGCAGCCCGATTAGGATGGAGGGATGGGTTACTATGGGGATGGGAAGGCATTTGCAGCAGGTTTTCTCCCACCCCATTAATTTGGGGAGCCTTTGGAGGTGGTTTCATCCCAAAAAGCCGTGCTTGATGTGCCTCCAGCTGGGAACTGACGCTTGCTGTGGTGGGGCTGGGGAAACAGCTTGCATCCACCCCAAACATGTCTGTGCCATCCATGCGTTTGCAGTATAGGAACAATAGCCGGCCTGCCAAGCTAAACACGAGCTGTTCCCAAAGTTATTGGCATTTTGCTTTTTGCCAAGGGTCTGGAGAGGAGGCGGAGAAGCAGCCATCAGCTCTGAGCTCAGCTTGGAGCTGGGAGAGGGAAGGAAACCCCTTCTGATTATCCAGGTTGAGGCAGCACCAGCAGCTGTGCCTGTGCTCGGGGAAACTGAGGCAAACCCTTGGTTTGAATGTACTGGGCACCCCCAGGGGCACTGTTGGGGAAGATGAAACAGGAAAGCCTTATCAATATGATTGCCTGGCAAAAGATTTTGAGAATATGGGAACTATAAGCGAGATTGAAATGAAAGCAAGCTTTGAGATCCCTCAGTTACTGAACAACTGGAAAACAATGGTGTGGCTGAAGGTGATCCCCTTTTGATGGAACAACACCCTCTGCTTGCAGACAGCTCCAAGGGTCAGAGCAGACCCTACAGCTTGGCAGAAGGGGCCCAAAGAGGAGTTTTTAGGGTTTAAAATGTAACACAGGATGGTAATGTAATGATTCTTATAGGCTGTATGTAAATGCTGTAGGATTTGTATCTTGTACTAGATTGGTTAGTGAGAATTAGAATATTCAACACAGAAGATTTATTGTATTGTAACGGGAACCTCGCTCTCTTAGCTCTTGCTCCTCTTACTCTCTTATCTTTTTGCTCTCGTGCCCCTTTTACTCTCTCACCCTCTCATCCTCTCTCCCCCTCTCTTCTCTCAGTCCTGCTCTGAGCTGTGGCTGGCAGCTCCCAGCAGGGCCCTGCACCCAGGCCCTTTGCAATAAACCACAAGTTCCCAGACCTGGCTGCAGGGATCTCTCATCTCCATCCATCCCAACCATCCTACCCCCCGACGTTCCCACAGGGCACCTCCCTGCCCTGTTTTGCCCCAGCTGCTGAGCTCAGCCCCCAGGCACTGAGCCTGCCTCTGTTTAACGGGGAGGTAATTTCCCAGAGGTGCCTGAAGTTGCCTTAATGCGAGCTGTCAAAATGATGTACAACTGTGCCGGGCTGCCTCGCTCCCCCTGCCTCTCTGGTGACAATTTTGTCAAAGATCCTTTCTGAGATGCTGTTTTGACGGGGTGCTAATGGCTCCTTCCTCATCAGGCACTCGCCGTGTCCTGAACGTGCCGAGTGGAAGCCGCTTGTTTCTGTGGTAATTAAGAAAAATGATAATAACAGGTTTAAAGGAGAGCAGCTGGGGGTCAGTGCTGCTGGGTTGTTGGCAGCTTGGTGATGCTTACAGCCTGTAAAGGCCAGAGGTAGCATCTCCTCCGTGGGCTGGGATAAATCAGGTTTTTGGGAGCCTTCGAGGGTTTGCTGGGATGGGGCAGCCCCCAGAAATAAGGAGCTGGCTCAGCTCATCTTAGTAACATGGGAGGTTAAAAATAAAAATCAATAAATACCAGATTATTGAGATGGGATTAATATCAATTTTAAACACCCCCTAACATCAATAACGACCCAGCGTAGCCCAACTAATGAGATTGGGGGCCTCAGCAATCAAGGCAGAGGATTAGAGATGATCAGAATAAATCCCAAATGATGAGGGACGTTGCCAAAGTCTATCCTTGGAAGACCCCACTGGCATGGACCTGATCCTGGGGGATGCTTGGGGCTGACTTTGCTTGACCCCAGGGCTGGGTGATCTGACCTGGATGTGAGTTTGGGCACAGGCTGCAGCTCTTGGTGCCTGCTTGGGTGTTGGAGCCCAAAATGCTGTGACACCTCACTTTAGCACACTGTGGTCAGATCCCCCCTTTCTGGCAGCATCCCGTGGGTTCCCACCTCCACCACTGGTGCCTCAGGCTCCAAGCTTGGATCAGAACACTGGGACACTTGGACATTGCCTAAAATCTGTTTGCCCACAGCCCTTGGATAGCCCCAGCCATCTTCTCCCACAGCTGCCCATGGTCTCCAGCTGTGCTCTCCCTTCCCAGTTCCCAGCTTAATCCCCAGGCGTGTTTTTAATGCCTCTGCATGTCTCTAAGCTCCTCTATACCGAGAAGCCAAATGCTCCTTGTAGGATTCAGATGTCTCCCCTGTGGATTAGATGGGATGGCTGCAAATTCCTTGTAATTTGCTCACACGGGGTCTATTATCTGCTCCTGGGAGGAGGGGGCTCAGGGGCAGCCCCCCTCTGTTTCCCATCTGTGTAACGCTGGGCCAGGGGGGATTTTAGCCAGTGATCCCTTGTCCAGGCTGTGATTCAATTATTCCCCACTGCAGCCTTGCTGGTGGCTACTGGGCAGCCCTGGAATTTGTTCCTTGTGTGATGTGATGGAGGATGGCCCATCCCTGTGCCAGGCAGGGCTGGGTCATGTCCTCCTGTTCCATGCAGGGCTGGACCAGAGCATCCCCAACCCAACCAGAACTGGACCAGAGCATCCCCATCCCATTCAAGGCTAGACTGAAGCATCCTCAACTCATTCAGGGCTGGACCAGAGCATCCCCAACTGATTCAGGGATGGACCATAGCATCCCTATTCCCTTCAGAGCAGAATCAGAGCACCCCCGTTCCACCCAGGGCTGGACCAAAGCATCCTCAACCCAACCACAGCATCCCCATCCCACCCAGGGCTGGACCAGAGCATCTTTGTCCCATTCAGGGCTGGAGCAGAGCATTCCCAACTGATTCAGGGATGGACCGGAGCATCTTTGTCCCATTCAGAGCTGTACCAGACTATCCCCAGCCCACACAGGACCATGGCATCCCTGTCCCATGCAGGGCTGCCCCACTGAGCTCTCCCCCTTCCCAGGTTAGCTGGTTCACCAGCTGTTAAACATCACTGCTGCTTAATTCGGGTGGCTGGGATGCGGGCTGGATTTGCTGATTCAGCAGGTTAAAAGGGAAAATCCTCTCTTTTATTGAGAAGAGTGGGAGCTGGGCAGAAGCAGGGGAGTTTTTGGGAGGGAAGTCCTTTCCTGCCAGGGATTTCTGGCTGATCAGGGCTGTGTGCTCCAGGAGTTTGATCCCTGCTGTCGGTTGCACCACTGAGTTGGTGCTTTCAGGTCTTGGGAGCTGTTTGCCGTCTCCATAGGGATGTAGGGATGGAGAGCATCAAGCGAGGGCATCCCTGTGCCTCCCACATCTCACCATGAGCGGTGGCATCCCCCACCCCCGGGGCTGCCGCCGCCTTCCCGGGGCGGGGAGCCCGGATTTGTCTTTCTAATGCCTCAGTCAATGGCATCGATTGGGCTGGAGCAGAGGATCGATCCTAATTTGGTCGGAGGGCCCCAGCGCCGGGTGCGAGAGGAGTAATTAGAGCAGCAGAGGCGGCTCGGGACGGAGCCCATCGCCTGGGGAGGGACAGACGGACGGACAGACAGCAGAGAGGGTGGGGGGCTCCTGCTCTTCCAGCAGCCGGGATGCCCTTCCTGGTGCCCCGGGCTGGCAGGAACAGGGGGGTTTGCCCTGCAAAGGGATGGATGCTGAAGCTGGGTGTTTTCCAAACGTGCTTTCCCTCTCCTCTGGAGCAGCCCCTCCAGCCCCACAGAGCAATTTTTCCCCACTTGGGCAGAGGTTGGGTGCTGGGAGGTGCCTGCAAGGGAGGGAACCCACTGCACTGGCCAAGGAGAGAGCGACAGGGCATCCTGGTGGGAGCTGGGTCTTGTTACAGTTGGGCAAAAATGAGCAAAAAATGGGAGAAATTCCCCTGCAGCCCCAGGGAACGGCACCCGAGCCCTGAACCGGGCTGCAATGCAAATTTCCTGCTCTGCCTTGGCCTTCCAGCCTGCAGCTCGCTGGCAAATCCCACCCACACGGCTGGAGCCTGCTGCTTTCCCCAGCTCTGCCTTCGCAGGGGGCTGCGGTGGAACAGACTCTCTCCTCTTCCCCAGCAAGAGTGATGGGCCATCTGGATTTCAAAGGCAGCTCCTTCAATGGGAAGCTGTTCCTTGCTGTGGGGAAGGAGGGGGCTCTGCCTGACAGACACCCCCAGCTTTGTCCTCCCGTGCTGGCCATGGCCGTGCTGGGGAACCACATCCCAAGGGGGCCCTGGGGGGTGTCTGCACACAGCTGGGCTTGGGAGCATCCCAGGGGTGGTTCCCAGAGTTGGGTGGGTGGAAGGGAAGGGAGAGGAGGATGTAAACTTGGGGAAAGGTCAGCCATGCTATAAATAAGTGGCATCCAGGGAGAAAAATGTCAGTGTGAGGCAGCAGCGACACACCAGTGCCTGAGATGGGGAGGGAAATCCATGTGTCTGGGGGATCAAATCCATGGGGTGACAGGGGAGGGGGCTCTCCCTGGATCTGGTGGGTCAAAGCGTGGCTGTTGTGCTGCCCAGGTTGTTGTTGGGAGTGCTGGTGCAGCCAGGCGGGATTGGGGCATACATCAGTCACAATTCTCCCAGGCTCTCAGCACTTGGAAAGTTGTCCTGCTGCTGTCTGACAGGGAAAACAGGCTGGGGCTCTGAGGCTTTCCAGCTGCCCCACTCCCAGGACCATCTTCAGCGAAGGCAGGAGAATGAGGGAGAGATTTCCATGGTCCTGCTGCCCGAGCTGTGCCAGGAGGGTGCTGCAGGAGTGGCCGAGCACCCTGGAGGGGTGTTTTGGGATGGGGGAGCATCAGCAAAGGAGGGTGCAGTGCTACCCATGCCCACAGCCTCCCCAGGGCATTCCCTGGAGCTCTGCCGGCCTCCCAGGGGAGCCAGGCGTGTTCCTGGGGACTGATTGCACATTTGTCCCCAGAGTGGTCTGACTCGCTGCCGAGTCATCTTCCCGCAGCCCCGTGAATGCCGGGCTGATTGCTGCCTGGCAGGGAGGGAGCCTGGGGAGGGGGAAGCTGACTGGGAGCCAAGCCCAGCTGCGGGAAGCGCTGCCGACAGCGCTGCTTGGCCGGGCTGCGCTCACCGGGCTGTGCTCAGCCCTTCTCCCTGCTCTGTGAAAGGGATGGCTTGGGGAGCTGTGTGTCCCCCTGGGGCAGGACCCCCAGGTCCCCAAGAGAGTTCTGGGGTGTCACAGACACATTTTATGGAAAATCCTTTCCTTAGGATTTTTCCTCCTGAGAAGCTGAGAGGCCTCAGGAACAAAATGTAAACAATGGTTATCTGCTGCTGTGGGATGCAACAGGTGCATCTGTGATTGGTCTCATGTGGTTGTTTCTAATTAATGGCCAATCACAGCCCAGCTGGCTCGGACAGATAGTCCGAGCCACAAACCTTTGTTATCATTCCTTCTTTTTCTATTCTCAGCTAGCCTTCTGATGAAATCCTTTCTTCTCTTCTTTTAGTATAGTTTTAATATAATATATATCATAAAATAATAAATCAAGCCTTCTGAAACATGGAGTCAGATCCTCGTCTCTTCCCTCATCCTGGGACCCCTGTGAACACGGTCACACTGGGGGCTGTCCCCTCTCCCTGTGTCCCCTGGGAGTGCCATGGCAGTTAAGGGTGACCTGGGACTGCCTGGACCAGCAGGCTGGTGCCACCGTATGACTTCTGCATGGGGATTTCCTCCCCATGGCTGGCTGCAGTGTCACCTGCTCATTGCACCCTCACCCCCAAGTCTCTCCTGGTCCAGGGAGGGTTTGGGGACCTTGTGGTGATGCCCTGAGCTTGGGGGCACAAGGGGCTGAACTGGGAGCCTCCAAATCACCTGTCCTGGGCACACTGTCTCCTTCAGCCCTTCGTTGTGGCACCTGGGCTGTGCCTGGAGGGGACACGCAGTGGGGCCAGAGCCTCTTTTCACTGTGCCTGGCCTCCTGAGCAGGGCAGACAGCTTGGAGGGCTGTGGCCTCGGGCAATCCTGTTACAGGTTGTCAGGCTGTTGTCGGAGGGAGTTGAGGATTTGCCCACCAGCAGGAGGGGGCTGGGGTGGAGGGACACGGGGGGTTCCCTGAGAGGTTGGACTCTGCTTCCCCCATCCACGATGTAGCCCCCGTTTGGGGTGTTCCTGGTATGGCTATGGGAAAAGCCATCAGCAAGGGATGGGCTCTGGCTGAGAGGTCCTCAGGGCCCACCCTGAGCCCCCCACCCAAGATGGTCACTTTGAGGGAGGAGAAAAGCAGTAGCTGGTTCAGCCTGGGCAGGGAGGTGCGAGGCTGCAGACCCTGCAGCCATCATCATCTCTCCCGTGAACAAAGGCGGCTCTGAGGCTCCCCTGCCTCTCGGCTCTGCACAAGAGATCCCTTCTCTCCGGCAGCAAAAGCCTTTTCTAAGCCCGGCCCCCCTCCTCAGGAGGCTGCAAGGCTCTTCCCTGCCCTTGGCCAGCCCAGCCTGGCACCTGCCTGCCCGTGCCCTCCCTGGGGTGCTGCGGGGTCTGGCCGTGGAGGGGACCCCGAGAGATTTGTCCTCTCCTGCAGCAGGGCCAGCACCTGGAGGTGGGATTTTGGGGGGCAAGGCTTGAATTGCAGACAGTCCCACATCTTGGGGACCCTGCCTGGCACCAAGAAGGCTCCTGGGGGAGCTTGGGGTGATGATCACTCCAGTCAGGGTGGGACTGGGCTGGGGCAGGCTCTGGCTGCAGGCATCGGGGAGCCCGGCAGGGCAGCAGAGATCAGAGGGAGGAGGATGAGAGCTCCTGCACCGGTAATTACGGGCGAGGTTGGTGCCACATGATCCGGGGACGTCAGCAGAGTGTCACAGCTGATGATGACACGCTGCATGTGCAGGGGCTGGAGAGGATGCCGGGGTGAGGGGCTGGAGCAGCGGGACACGGCGTGTGCCCACAGTGCTGAGCCAGCCTGGCCACCCTGCCTCCACTGAGTCACCTCCCGTCCCCAGCCTGCCAGGGCCCAGCCTTGTCCCCCTCCCATGCAAAGAAAGTTCATTGTTTCAAGTCCAAACAGCTGAGTTTCAGGAGAAGGTCTATCTATTCTGGAGATGTTGCTCTTTTGATGTCCCTGGTGGTCCTTTCTGGTTCTGAAACAGACCTGCAGAATCCTGAAACTGAGAACTGCTAAAGAAAATCCCTAATAACTATTCAGAAACCACTGAGCCAGTAGCTCTTTCTCCCCTTTTTCTTTTTTTCCCAAAGAGACCAGCAGCAGCAGAGGCTTCTTGGCTTCTCAGGAGAAAAATCCTAAGGAAAGAATTTTTCATAAAACATTTCTGTGACACCCTCCCTCTGGGAGCTCAGCATGGCCGGATCCCCGTGCCTCAGTTTCCCCCGGTGCAGGGAGCTGAGCAGCTGCCGTGGCTCCGTGCCTCAGTTTCCCCCGGTGCAGGGAGCTGAGCAGCTGCCGTGGCTCCGTGCCTCAGTTTCCCCCGGTGCAGGGAGCTGAGCAGCTGCCGTGGCTCCGTGCCTCGCCCCCCCCAGCGAGGAGAGCAGCACGCTCCTGGCTTTTTGGGGATGTTCTCGGGGAAGCCAAGGCAAAGTGTGGTTACTCATGGCGATGACAGCGCCGATGACAAGTCCCGCAGCCCCCAGAAGCACGTGCTGTGCTGTGCTCCCGCGCAGGGAGGTGTGTTCCCGGTGCCAGAGAGCCCCGCTGAGTAATGGGGTGGGCGGCAGTGCTGGGGTGCTGCTGCAGGGTACGTTCTGTCCCCTTTTTAGGACCAGCCAGCCCCGGAGGGGTGTGTCCCCCCATGGGCAGTAGGATGGGGGGCTACAACAGCACATTGATTTGTGTGAAGGGTGAGATGATCCCCAGGAAGGTCAGCAGCGTCCTGCTGCCCCTGTTTGGGGGAGAAAACACCAGGTCACGGTGGCTGCCGTGGGTTTGGGGACCCCCACTGGCCCCAGCCAAGATGCCACAGAGCAGCACAACAAAGCTTCCCCTGGCTGGTGTTGGGATAGGGATGCTCAGTGGAAAGACATATTTAGGCTGGAGGAGCAGGTGATGAGATAAGGATGGGGTATCGCGTTACCGCAGTCGGATCTTTCTTTGAGGTTAACAAGACAAGACAGACAATCGCTGCTGCTTGATCCAGGCAGTGCAGTGCGAGTGAGTCTATTAGTGGGCTGATGAGTAATTAGCTCTGTTGGAGACCTGCTAACGGGAGGAGAAAGTTGTTACCGTGACTCAACTGACCCCTCTTCGCACAAGTTTGGTGTGTCTTTTCTGAAATACCACAGGTGGATCGTTCCACGACTTGGACGTGCAGCCAGCGAGGCATGGCAGGATATTCCCTGTTTGCCATCTGGAGTCACGCGTCGGTGATGAGCCACAGCGAGGGGAGAGGGGACGAGGAGGGAACGAGCCTAACCCCAGCTGGGTGTGAGCCGAGCCCATCTGCCTGCCTGTCCTTTGAGGGGGCTTGTTTTGGTCTTCCCAAAGAGCAGGCTGGCTGCGCAAGCAGTGACACTGCAGGCTTGGCACAGCCCTTGCAGCTCAGCTCCAGAGCTTTCAGTGCCCCTGCCCTGCTGCTCTGCCTCGCTGAGGTGGCAGGGATGGGGTGGGCTCTGCTGGTCCCTGCACAGAGAGGGGAGGAGGTGACAGCTGGGCCATGTGGGATGCTGTGAGACACCAAGTCCCACTTTCGGAATGTGGGCCGTTCCCTCCGAAGTGCAGGAGGCAGCTCTCCCGGGAGATCAGGTGTTGTGAGACTCGTGACTCCACCATGCAAATGCTGGAGGCTGTGAATAATCATGTACTTGTGCAGGGAGACTCAGCCCCGTGTGGGTTGGAGCATCCCTCGGCCAGGTGGGAAGCAGCTGGGTCCAGATTCCTGCTTTCCTGGACTGGTCACCAGCAGTGAGGAGCTGGAGGGAAAGAGGCAGCAATCCATACCCTGGCAAGTCCCATTTTCAGGTCAGCCCCTCTCCAGTGTTAAGTATTTTTGCTGCCCCATATGAAGTCTGATCCAGATCCTTGCTGCTCCAAGTGCTGGAATTCCCTGGGTTTCCAGCCTGAGTTGTAGCTCATTCCCACTTTTCTCGTGCCACTTCCCAACCTAAAACCTCTCTCCCTGATCCTGAGAGCCAAATCTCATGGAGATCACAGCAGGGCTCAGCCAGGGCTGCATCTCTCCCACACGAATGTGTGTGATGGGGAGAGCTGCAACCCCCAGGTCTCTGGTGCTAATCTGAGAACTCCTGCCTCATCTGTCAGAGCTGTTTTATTTTAAAAAACAGCCACATTTTTATCCTTCTTGTTAGACAGAGCAGTGGAATTATCACTGGGTAGTTGTCAGTGACTCTGCTGGGCACGGTGGGCTCTGCTGGCCATGTGGAGGGCAAGGGCATCCCTGGGTCACTGGCACAACACACAGGTACAGCTCAGGTCAGCAAAACCTGCTGCTAGAGCAGCTCCAGCTGGGAATGTGGGGCAGGAAGGTGGCAGCTCCAGGGTGCCCTGCATCCCATGAGAACTGCAGTGTGGGAATGGGGAGCAGGAAGGTGGCAGCTCCAGGGTGCCCTGCATCCCATGGGAAATGTGGGAGTGTGGGGCAGGAAGGTGCCAGCTCCAGGGTGATCTGTGTCCCATGGGAAATGTGGGAGTGTGGGGCAGGAAGGTGCCAGCTCCAGGGTGCCCTGCATCCCATGGAATTGCAGTGCTGGCAATGTGGAGATGGGGACATTTGTGTGGGTCTGGGGGCTGTGTGGCTGATTTGGTTCCAGCCCATCCCCTTGGCATGGAGGGCTGCCCACCTGCCTCCCACGTGCCCTGGCCAGGGGCTGGGGTGCTCCTTGCCTCGCCACTGCTTCCTTCACCCGCTCCCGGCTCTGCCACCACAGGCTGACGTGCAAGTACAAGGAGTGCCCTGCTCATGTAAATAAACCCAGCTATAAATAGAGAGGGAGAGAAGTGTGAAAACAGTGGGGAATGGATTTCATGAAACCAGCAAATTAGTCTGGAGAAACAAGGGTGTGAACTGACAGCCATGCTCCAAACCAAGCCCATATTTCCAGTTTCTTGAGGGATGTTGGTGGGGCCCCTGTGGATGCACATGCTGGGTTCAGGGCTGGGTCCCCCCATCCACCACGGGCTCCTAATGCCTCCCAGGTTGGGCTGTGTTACCAAAGGTGCCATCAATGCCCTTAATTATTTTTTTTTCCTCTTTGAAATTGTGGCAAAAGCCAAGCAAAGACATGGAGATGATCTGACTGGTGACATGGACTCCAGCTAGACCAGAACACTTCATCTCTGTCTGGCTGAGCAAGGGCAGATGGAGCTGTGCCAGCCTTGGGCTGGCTGCTCTGCAGGCTGAGAGTTTTTGGGTGCTTTGAAGGTGGCAGAACTGGCCAGGGTGGGGAGGGTGCTGGACAAGGGGTTTTGCCCTCCTGGGCCACTCCAAACCAGACTTTCAGGAAACAGGAGAGCAGCTTGGAGAGCAGAACTGCCCCAGCACAAGGGTCAGCCCTGGCTGTGCCAACCCCCGGTGAAGATCTGCAAGCTTTCACTTCAGGCCTCAGCACCAGGAGCTGAGTCAGGCTTTTATGAGCTCTTGGAATTTGCTGGGGAAGCAAAGTGCCCGGGAGCTCGCGTGAGCTGGGGCTGGGCTGGGGGATGCTCTTCCCTCCTGCCCAGGGCTGTGCCAACATCTGATCCTCCAGGAATGCAATTCCAGGCAGAAGCTGTGGGATGTTTCTCCAACTCCCACATCCTCTGCAAGAGTTGGGTTTGTTTTTTTTTTTTTTTTTTAATTTTGCTTCTTTCCTGAACGTGCATGGGAAGAGGTGGGAAGAGCAGCTGCTCAGACCTCTTCCAATGGGCGAGGGGAGCACAGTGAGTGCTGGGGGCAAAACAATGTGTCCCCCTCTCCGTGTGAGCTGTCCCCTCTGGGGCTGGCTGTCATCTAGGGGAGTTCAGTGGCCCGTTCTCCATGGCTGGCACGCTCCTGGGGGAGCCAGCCCGGCTGTTTGCCCATCTGGCATGGCCAGGTCTTTGCAGGGAGGATGGGTGGGCTGAGATGGGGGAGCTCAGGGGCACTTCCTGTTTTCTGCCCATTTTCCATTGGAATGAACCCAAATTCTCTCTTGTCAAGTGGGCTGTGCCCAGCAGGGGACAAGGAGCTGTCACAGTGGGCAAATGGCGCGGAGCAGGAGCAGGGGAGGTGGCACAGGTGGTGCAATGACAGGAGGAGGTGGCACAGCTGGTGCTAGAGGTGACAGTGGCACTGAGTGAATGTGGCACCAAGCTGCGGTGGTGGCAATGAGGTGACTGAGCAGTGCAGGGTCCTGGCAGAGGTGACAGCAGAGGGGGCAGGTGACCTGTCTGTCCCAGGCTGGTGGGGAGATGACCCTGGACCTCGGCCAGGGCACAGATGGTGGCAGCTGTGTCACCCCGAGCTGGTGCGTGGTACAAGGCTGCAGTGGCACCAAGCAGCTGGCAGGGAGGTGACCCTGAGCTGGTGCAGGGTGGCAGGGACAGATGGCACAGCTGAGGTGGAGCTGGTGCAGGGGGCAGGTGGCTCTGCCTGTGGTGGGGAGGTGACCCTGCCCAGTCACAAGCTGTCACTGGCGTGTCAGGGAGGCGGTGTGTGGCAGCAGGGGCAGGTGGCAGCTGGGGCCAGAGAGCTGACACTGCACCAGGGAGGGGGGCACGTCTGGGGCCAGGGAGGTGATGCTGAGCTGCTGTAGGGGGCACATCCAGAGACATGGAGGTGACACTAAAGCTATGCAGGGGCACAGCTGGGGACAGGGAAGTAACGCTGAGCTGGCACAGAGAATGCATCTGGGGACAGGGAGTGACACTGAGCTGAAAGTGATGCTGAGCTGCTGTAGGGGACACATCTGGAGACAGGAAGGTGATGTTGCACCACGGCAGGGGCACTTCTGGAGACAAGGAGGGAGCAGTGAGTAGGTGCAGTGACATTTGGGGATAGGGAGGTGATGAGTCGGTGCAGGGGCGCATCTGGGGATGGGGAGGTGCCATTGAGCCGGTGCAGGGGCACAGCTGGACACAGGGAGGTGACATGGTACCACTGTAGGGATCCATCTGTGAGGTGACACTGATTTGGTGTGGTGACACGTCTGGGGACAGGGAGGTGGCACTGAGTGGGTGTGGTGACACACCTGGACACGGGGAGGTGACACTCAAACAGTGCAGTGACACATTTGGGGGTGAGGAGGTGGCACCGAGTTGGTGCAGGGGCACATCCGTGCATGAAGAGGTGGCACTGATCTGGTTTGGTGACACATCTGGGGACAGGGAGGTGACACTGAGTGGGTGCGGTGACACATCTGGACACGGGGAGGTGGCACTGTACCGGTGCAGGGACACTCCTAGACACAGGGAGGTGACACTGATCCGGTCCAGGGCACATCTGGGGACAGCGAGGTGACACTGATCCTGTTGGGTGACACATCTGGGGACGGTGAGGTGGCTCCGAGCCAGTTCAGGGGCACACCTAGACACAGCGAGGTGACACTGTACCGGTGCAGGAGCACACCTAGACATAGGAAGGTGACACTGTACCAGCGCAGGGCACATCTGTGGACGGTGAGGCGGCACCGAGGCGGTGCGGCGGCACATCTGGACACGGGGAGGTGGCAGCGAGGCGGTTCGGTAGCCCGGGCGGGCGCAGGTCCCGGCGGGTGTCCGTGCGGGGAGGTGACCGTCCGGCGGAGGTGACCGCGCCGCTCCCGGCAGTGCGCATGATACTGCGGCGCAGGGGCCCCGTGCGCGCCAACCCACCTTGAACCGGCCCGGGCCGCGGCGGCGGCCAATCACCGCCCACTCCGCCGGGGCGCGGCCAATGGGCGGCGGGCGGGGGCGGTGCCGAGCCGCTAAAGGGCGCAGGCTAGGCTGCACCGCGCGGCGGAGCGCAGGTGCGGCGCGGCGCGGCGCGGGGATGGGCGCGGGCATGGGCGCAGCGGCGGGCGGCCGGCCCTGAGCCGCCCCTCCGGCCCCGCCAGCCCCGCCGAGCCCTGCCCGGCCACGGCCAGCCCGGCCCGGCCCCGCCCCGCCCCGGCCGGGCCGCCCGGCGGGCGGAAGATGCTGCGCACCGGGGGCCGGTAGTACTATGATTTGGTATGTGGCCGCTTTGGTAGCAAGTGTGCTCGGCGCCCGCGGGCTGCCCGTCCAAGGTGAGTGCTGCCGCGGGCTGTTCTCCGCCGGGGTGAGCCCGGGAGGGCCGCGCCGGGGTTTGCGGGGCGGCGGCGGGGCCGCCTTTGCGTGTCCTCCCCCCCTTCTCCCGGTGCACCGGATGCGGCGGGGGGGATGCGCATGGACCGGGAGGGATGCGCGCACCGGGGGGGGCATCACGTCCCGGGGAGAGGGTACCGGGAAGGGGCTGAGGAGGAGGGTAGGAGGGGGAACTGCGGCTGCGAAGAGGGTTTGCAGGCTTCGCGTCTTCCCCGCTGCCGGTGCGGGGACCGAGCGCTTCCCGCTGCGGCGGGGCGCTGGCGATTCCTTCATCCCCCGCTGCCGGGGGGAGCCGGGAGCGCCCGGCGCATCCTCCCTCCCTCCGCAGGCGCTCGGCGGGGCTGGCCGTGACCTCCCCGAGGGCAGCGGCTGCAGCTGGGGAAGTTCGGGAAGCCGCGCTGCCGGTGCGGCGGAGCCTCTGCTCAGGGCTTGGAAATTCCCTCTGGGAGAAGGCGAGCGGCTGCGGGTCTTGGCGGGGAGGGAGCACGGCTGGCTGAGTGTCCCCGTTGATCAGGGATGGGCAAGCTTTTCTCCGCATTCGGATTTTCTTCTCTCATCCTGAGGAAGCGCCTGCGGCAGCTCCGGGGGGTGCGGGCAGCGTTTGCCCTTCCCTGCAAGGGTAGCCCGGCTGGGCAAGGAGAAATGCGGGAGGGATTCGTCGCCTTCCCCTGCAGCGCCCCGGCTGCGGGTTTGGGGGTGACTTTGCTCCCAACCCCCCCGCCCAGGAGAGGCTGCCCTCCTTCTCCCCCCACTGCAGGCTGGCTGCTGTGCTGTGGTAAACTGAGGCACAGGGTTGTCCAAGGTCAGGACGGAGACGGCAGCAAGGAATAACCCTGATTTTCCTGCTCCAGCTTCTTTCCCTTCAGCTGCCAGCCCCCTCCCACCCCTCCGAGCCATCCCTGCAGGTAGAGGGGAGCTCCCTGCCGCTGGTGCAGCACCGTTCCCCATCTCTGCCGCTGGTTCCTCAAGGGGCACACGGTTTTCCCTGCATCCCGGTGGTCCTTTTCCGGGATGAGACCCTGGAACCGTGCCCTGGGTGTCACCCACCCTGCCCATGGGATGCGGTGGCTGCCGGCAGCAAGCGATGCCTGGCTGGGAGCCACCACCACTCCCCTCCCCGTGGTGAGGGGGACGCTGCCTCGGGGGGCACGGGCGGGCTGGGAGGGGGCACCTGCCGGGGTGCTGCAGCCCCCCCCCCAGTTCACAGCGCTCCCTGAGCCCACCGGGTCACATCTTGTCCCTTGTCCTCCTCGCCTGGCAGGCGGCTCCTGGAGGCAGGAGGGTGTGTGTCAGGACGAGGCTGTCCTTTTGTGGGGGTTCACGATGGGGCTGCCCCATTTGGGGGTACGTAGCCCCTCTCACCGAGCCGTGGCCGGCTGCTGCCTGCCTGAACTGCGCGCTGCAGTGTGGCGAGGCAGTGTTTGCAGCAGCTGCTTGTACAGGGATGCTCCGCTGCCGGGGAGAGGAGCAGAGCAGTGCGTTCGGCACCTGGGAACTTGGAAATACCCTGGAGCCGCGGGGATGGAGCTCCGGAACTGGTGGTGCTGGGGTGGGTGGGTGCCGGGAAGCCCCGGCACGGGGGTGCTGTGCGTGTGGAGCAGCGTGTACGTGATGAATGAGCGTGCCGTGAGTAATGCGGGGGTGGCTGCCGGGGGAGGGGGTGCTGCGGGCCAGCACAGCCCCCGCAGGGGCAGGGAGCCCACGGCACTCGCCCCAGCTGCTGCAGCCCTTTGCTCCCAGCACTGTCCCGTCCTCATGGGGAGCTGTCACCCCGCAGTGCTTGGGGACAGGGATGGGAGGAGAGGGCTCACCGTGTGCCGGTGCCCTCGCTGGGGCTTTTCCTCTTGCCGTGGCCTTCCTCCCACACCACTTCCTCCTTGCCAGCGGTGCTGGCCCTGGGCAGCCTTCTTGCCTGGCTCTCCAAGGGCTTTCCAGGCGTTAATCGGCTCAGAGAGGGAAGGAGGGTGCGTTATCCCCTCTTATGGCATGGGGGAGGAGAGCCAGGACGTGACCGCGCCAGGAGTGGGTGTCAGAGGAAGGATCCGGCCTCCTGGCATTCCCAGCAGTGCCGTCACACCGAGGGGCTTTTCCTCCCTCTCCCACGAGCGTGACGCTGTGGCAGCACACACACAGTGAGTGGGGACGCTGGTGGATCAGGCAGGAGGGTTTGCAGAGCGAGGATTCGGCTCTGGTGAGGAGGTTCCCTGGGCACCGCGGCGGGCGATGCGCCTGGCGCTGACCTTGGCCGGTTGGAGGGGCTCGGGTGGCAGTGCCAGCCCTCCGTCCCCTGCTCGCTCGCCGTGCACAGATCTTGGGTTTTGCCTCTTTGGCCGTGGAGGAGTCTGGACCTGGAGCCGCTGGATTTGGCACGTGTGGCTTTGGCCCCGCTCTCTCCTGGCAAGGGGATGGTTTGGCACCGGGAACAGCCAAGGGCGTTGGCCGAGCTCCCATTTCCATCATTCCCTGGAGGTTTTCTGCTCCTCTGGACCTGTTGGATGGGAGCGTGCGGGGCAGGGAGGGACGTGAGCGGCTCGGTGGATGACTTGGCTTTCCGGCGGGTCTTTGTGGCGATGCTTTGCCAACTCAGTTGCCTTTTGACTTGGAAGATGCAGCTTTGCTGGTGATGGGTGAGCCCTGCAAGTTCCTCTCCAGAGCTGTGGCAGGGTGGCACATCTCCCGTTCACCTCTGGTCCTCTGTCTTGGAGGTCAAGCCTTCACATGGACAAGAAGCCCTGCAGATGGGCCAGCAGTGCGTCCAACTCCATGCTGTGCAGATGGAGGAGTCCTTCCCTCTCCCTTTCCCTGCGGTAGGAATCTCCCAGGCTGGGAGCCCTGAGCGACCAGCTGGCCTTTGGAAAAACAACTCTCTTCCTCCCTCTCCTCCATGGAGAGGCTGGCGTTGGTGGGAGGGCTGCCTGAGCCAGGAACAGCGTGATTCAGGAGCTGCTGGCGGGCAGCTCAGAGCGCTGCCTGCATCCCAGTTTCCTGCTGGAGGGCTCTGAATGCATCGGGATGGTACCCACTGTTCCACGGGGAGGGTGGTGCCAGCCTGCATGGGGGTACTGGTGTGATGTGGGGCTGGACAGGGGGCACAGCACCCTGACAGTGCTCTCCAGCTGCCAGAGGTCTCCTCTGGGATGGGTTTGGTGCTCCCGTTCCCACCACAGCTGCTTGTTTGTCCCTGTGGTGTGTGGAGGGAGCTCACAGGGAGTGCACAGGTAGCTGCTGGTTGTTGCTGGGAGATGATGCCTCCCACGAGGCAGCTGCCAACACCGGATGCTCTACACTGGGCTGGTGGTGATTGGAGGGAGGGGGCACAAGGGACCCCCAGGTAGGAGTAAGGTGACCTCAGGGAAGTAATTTTCTTTCCTGCTCCATCTCTGTGCCTCTCAGAGCACCAACCTGTGCTCCCACGTGCTTGCTGAGCCACTGCCCGGCCAGGCACATTCCCACCTGTGCCATTCCAGGGAGCAAGGACCCGCTATGGGGCAGCATCCCATGCCTGCATTCCCCTTGGGATGCCAGGGCAGCTGCCTGCCTGCCTAGGGGGGGTGGTGATAGCCCCACAGGACACCCCTTGTACCCAGGAATGGGGTTCTGAGTCCCCGATCTCACTGGGAATGGGACACCAAGCCACCCCTCAGAGCTGCTAATCCTTCTCCTCCCTGGCCCCGTGTGACCTTGAGGCATGTCACTTGACCTGCGCATCGCCCTCCATCCATCTGGAAAATCGGGTTTAAAACGCAGGAATCGCACTGAAAGCCCAGATGCTGCTTTCCAGCTGGGGGAGGGGGTGAGGGCTGCGCTCCCAGCCCCAGGGCTTCCCCCACCAGGGGACAGGCATGGGCTTTTGGGGGCTCTGGATACCCCAGGATAGGCAAAGGGACTGGGTTTGTAATGGGGGGTGCAGCCCCCACTGAGATATTTAGGGGGTACAGAGGTGGGGACAGGCAATCTCCCAGCACTCCACAGCCTGCCCTGGCAGCCAGGGTCCCTGCAGCATGTTGTCCCTGTCCCCCACCCTGTGCTGAGTCTCCCTTGGTCTTCATTTCATGGCGATGGCTGCCTGCTCTCCTTCCCTGCTGGCCTCCATATGCCACGCTGGTGGCCTTGTCCTCAGAGATCCCTGCCATATCCTGCCTCCACCGATGGGAGCGGGATGTGTCAGAGCACATCTCGTCTCAGCTCATCAGGGAGGAGAGGTCCACAGGCTCCAGGCCTTGTGCCTGCTCCCTCAGCCGTCCCCATGGGGGCACAGGGGTGGGGATGACTGCCAGGGGTGTGGGGCAGCACTGGAAATGGATAGTGGTGCCTCTGTTAGCAGGCTGCAAGGTGGTGGTGGGTCAGGACAGGATGCCCTCTCTGCCCCAGAGCATGCGTGTCCACTGTGCCAGGAGGGGAAGCTTTCCCAGGTGTTAATTCCTTTGGAAACCTCTGTGCCATGGCCCTGAAAGCACCTGCAGGAAGGGTCCTGCTTCAGGAAGCACAGCAGAGATGCTGGATGCCTTCAGCTTCACCGAGTCCTGCGGCTCCTTCCACCTGTGCCCATGGGATCAGAGGAGCTGCACGCCCAGATCCAGGTGAGGGTCTCCCCGTGGTTGGCATCGCCGTCCTGGGGAGCCCCGCGGTGGCACCGTCTCGGTGGCGGCAGCCTTCCCTCCTCTCCCTTTGGGATGCTGTTCAACTCCACCTCCGCATCTTGTATTCTTGCCTCCTGGCACGCGGCGTGCTTTTATTTTTCCTGGATCTGCTTGGATGACGAAGCCTGTTGATTACTTGTTTTTCTTTACGAGGCATCCCCCAGCTTCACGTGAGCTCCTGCACCAAGGCGGATTTGGGGTTCGCCTTGGTGCTGCCGTTCCCTGATGTTGACCCTGTTTCCAAACCGCAGATTCAGCCTTGAAACCTCTCTGAACTTGGCTGGGAAAATCAAGTGGGTTTAAAAATACCCCGTCTATTTGTGCTCTGTTTCTTCTGGCGTCTGCGGGTTGTTTTCAAGCGTTTCCCTACAAATGTGGGGGTGAGAAAACACTTTGAATCGAGAGCTGCAGTCTCCATTGCTCGCTTTCTTCATGGTCTGGACTTGGAAGGAAAACCTGGTCAGGGTTGGGACCCCGCAGGGTTGGTGGGTTGGGAAGTTGAGGAGACCCCAAGAGGGTTTGTGAGACATCTCCCCATTGCCTTCCTGGCGCTCTGCAAGTGGGGACAGGAGGGCACGGGGCCGGTAGCGGGGCGGGTGGCAGCTGGGCAGAGCCGGGGGCCGGTTCCCCGCCGTGGCTGCCAGTCGGCCGTGCGCTGGGGAGGTGATGCTCAGCCGTGCGTGCAATTCCCCACCGGCCCCGCGATCAGACACCGGCGCTGTGAGCTGCCGGGGATGACCTATTTTCCTGCGCCCGGGCAGCCCTGGCCAGCCGTGGGTCCGGCGGAGTGGCTGGCTCGTCCCGTCCCCGGGGATGTCACCCACTGCTCTGCCAGGGAGCCAGCCAGGGGATCCTGGCGAAGTGTGACTCCCTGGCGCCCATCCCCAGCGTGTCTGGGTGGCCTCTTGCTCCAGCTGGGCAAACATTAGCATTCCAGGCTCCAGCTGGTGGAGAGGTGCTGGAAAGCAAGAGATTCCAGCTTGGTAGCCCAGGAGCTGGAGCGCTGGGGCAGGCGGGGGGCTTGGGAAAGGGGTTTGGGTGCTACTGCTTCCATCTTTTCCTGCTGGTGGGGGGAGGATGTCACTTTGAAGGTGATGATTTGCCGGGGACCTGCTCGCTCGGGCAAGGCGGCCGGGAAGCACGTCCTTGGATGCTCTTGAGTAGCATGTGACAGCTCCGTCCCCGATCGGCGCGGCAGGACCATGGACAGGGAGGGGGGCTCATCCAGCCCTGCAGCGCAGCCCCCCTCACCCTCCCGGATGGAGGGGTCAGGACGGGTTCTCACAGCTCAGTGCCGGGGTGGCAGGGGAGGGCTGGTACCGTCCCTGCTGACAGGGTGCGAACGGGAGCTCATCGGCGATGCAGCGCTAACGAGGGATGGAAAGGTGCAAGAGTGTTGTCGAGGCGGTGCAAAGCATGTGCGGGGGTGTGCGTGCACACCGCACGTGTGTGCTCAGCCATTCCCCCCGCCCCGCCGGGGTCCGGGTGGATCCGTGGCCCTGCAGGAACCCCCCAGCTCTGCAGGACCCCCCGAGCGGGGCCGGGTGCCTGCAGTGGGTGTGCAATGCAGCATCTGCTCCTTGCAGACGGCTCCCAGCTCTGCACCCCGGCCTCACCCAGCCCGCTGCCACCAGCCAGCCCTCCCACTTAAAGAGCCACCAGTGCCCGGTTTGCTGGTGGCGTGGGGGCTCGGTGACCGTCAGCTGTGACCCTCTGCAGGGACACACCTTGTGCGAGCCGTGGCCAGCGCTGCCCGCTGCCCTTCCCGCGGGGACACTGGGCTGGTGGACCCGCGGGGTGGCACATCACGGGCCTCTCGCCGGTACGCGCTTGTGCCAGAGCCAAAAATAGCCGGTGATGCTCGGCTCCCGCGGCGGGGAAGCGGTGATGTCACTCGCCGCCAATCACCGGCGGCCCCGAGGAGCAGCGCGGAGGAGTGGGAACGTGCTTCCCCGAGCATCCCTCCCCGAGCATCCCCCCCGGAACAGCCAGCGGCCGCGTGTGCCGGGAAAACGGGGGGCCCTTCCTTGATGGGAAGGGCGATATGGGTCTAAACCTAGATTTGGGGACCCCCTGTTTGGCTTCCTCCCAGCTCTGGGTTTCCCTCTCTCTGAACGCCGTGCTGAGGATGCAGCTTTGCTGCTGCTGGCAGGGCGGGATGACGCCAGGCTGCAGCGAGCAGGGCGGCACAGCCGGGGTGGAGCAGCCTCGGAGCTGAGACCAAAGTCCCCTGTAATTAGCCAGCTGGGAGGAGCAGGGTGACAGACCCGACGCGCAGGTCGCAGACGGGTTTCAGGCTTGAGGCTCTCGGGGATGCCCGAGGACATGTGGGCTTGCCTGGAGCATGGCGGCTCCGGGGGCCCAGCCCACCCTGGCACCATCAGGAGAGCTGGGTCTGAGGGCTGGCACAGCAGAGCTGTGCCCAGGGGTCCCTGCATGCTCAGTCCTGCCCACTGGAGGATGCAGGGGCACAAGCTAAAAGCAGCCTTTTCCCTGCCACAAGGATACAGGGTAGCCCAGATGGTGCTACTGTGTGGGGAGCAGTGCTAGTCATACTCTGTGCCCCTCTACTGAGAGCAGGGATCCCCAAAACGCCCTGTGTGGTCACTGGGCATCACCCTTGCTCTGATGCAGAGGTTGGGAAGCTGTCCTGGAGCATTGGGATGCTGATGGCCACTGTCCTGACTCCTGTGGTAGCTCAGGGGTGGCCTTGGAGCTGAGTGTAAGGGCCTGGGACCCTCTGTTGGTTTTGGGGCAAGGGCGACCCACAGGCTGCCCTTGCTGGAGACAGGTGGCTGGGGATGGGCATCCTGGTTTGATGCTGGGCACCAGCAGTGGGATCAGCCACAGATTCTTCCTTCACCCCCTCACAGGTGCCCTCGGCTCGAGGGAGGAGCCCGAGTTCGTGACCGTTCGCGCTGGCGAGAGCGTGATCCTGGGATGCGACGTGATCCACCCGCTGACGGGACAGCCCCCTCCCTATGTCGTGGAGTGGTTCAAGTTCGGCGTCCCCATCCCCATCTTCATCAAGTTTGGGTTTTACCCTCCCCATGTGGACCCAGAGTATGCCGGTGAGTCCCGGGGTGCAGGGGGACAAGGGGAGGGTGCTGGGTCCCGGCTGCGGCACGGCCTGGGACACGCAGCTCCGCTCCATCCGTTCCTCCGTCGGAAACCACGCGGGCTCTGCCTCTCGTTGCTCGCTTTCCACCCAGTTGGTTTTAATTAAGCAGCAGCGTTAGGAAGCCAGCTGGGCTGCGTGGGACGGGAGCAAGCGAGGCAGAGAAGCCCAGGGTGACGCGTGGTGGCGGTGGCTGCTGCTGCTGCTGCTGCTGTGCCCCAGAGCAGCTGTGAGCCCAGGGAGGGGTGCTGGGGGGACACTGGGGATGGAGCCAGGGCCACGTGCTGGGCGGAGGTGACAGGTTGGAGCTGCAGAACTCATGTGGCTGCTTGCCAATGTGCTGCCTGTGACACGTGGCCGGTGTCCTCTGGTGGGATCTGTGAGCTGGAAACCAGCCCTGACAAGGTTGGTGTGGCAGGACAGACACGTTGTGGTATCTCTTTCCCTGTGGAACGCTGTCCTGGGAATCTTCCCTGGGTCTTATGGGACTCTCTGCCCAAATTGCTCTCTAAGAAATGCACCAGCTGAGCCCTGCCAAACTCAGCCCAGCAATGAGCGATCCCACAGCCCGGTGGCCACTGCACCAGGGTGGAGCTTTGGGCTGCTCTGCTCCTGACCCAGTTTTTGGGGCTGTGCACAGGGTCAGCTCAGGGCCGCCCTGCTTTCTGGGAGTCTCCCAGGCGGGGCAAAGCTTTGGGGCACGCCTGTGTGCCGTCTGTGCCGCCGCCAGCCCCCGGCTGGGAGCAGAAGGCCGGTGTCGCTGCGGGCAGACGTTGCTCCAGGCACCTTGCCTGGCCCTGGCAGCTTGGCTCTGCTGTCCCCAGATGGGCGACTGTGTCACCGGCCTGGCACCACTGGGTATAACCGTGGGGCCATCCCCAAACCGGGACAGTGCCCACACAGGGATGGGGTGTCCCCTGTGGTGATGTTCTGGGGGGCTGCTCTGGGGTCACGATGGGGGTGTCCCCTGCAATGATGCTCTGGGGGCTGCTCCAGTTTGGGATGGTGTGGGCCCTGCAGTGATTCTCCAGGGGCTGCTCCAATTTGGGATGGGGTGTCCCCTGTGGCCATGTTCTGGGGGCTGCACCAGTTTAGGATAGGGTGTCCCCTGCAGTGATGCTTTGGGGACTGCTCCAGTTTGGGATAGGGTGTCCTCTGCAGGGATCTCTGAGGGGCTGCTCTGGTGTCAGGATGGGGTGTCCCCTGTGGCTGTGCTCTGGAAACTGCACCAGTTTGGGATGGTTTGTTCCCCACAGTGATGTTCTGGGAACTGCTCCAGTTTGGGATAGGGTTTCCCTTCCAGTGATGCTCCAGGGGCTGCATCAGTTTGGGATGGGGTGTCCCCTTGCAGTGACACCCTGGGAGCTGCAGCAGTTTGGGATGGTGTGTCCCGTACAGTGATGCTCTGGGGGCTGCTCTGGTGTTGGGGACATGGTGCCAACGCTGTGCTCTCCCACAGGCCGGGCCAGCCTGCACGACAAAGCCTCCCTGCGCATTGAGCAGGTGCGCTCCGAGGACCAGGGCTGGTACG
The DNA here is from genome assembly GCF_901933205.1 of Camarhynchus parvulus. NCBI lineage: Eukaryota > Metazoa > Chordata > Aves > Passeriformes > Thraupidae > Camarhynchus > Camarhynchus parvulus. Next base: position 7,478,027 of record NC_044594.1, on the reverse strand, counting down.
AGTGCAAAGTGCTCATGCTGGACCAGCAGTACGACACCTTCCACAACGGCAGCTGGGTCCACCTCACGGTCAATGGTGAGCGGGGCGGGGGCTGCGGCATCCCTGCCGTGCCAAAATGGGATTTCTGGGGGATGCTGGATGTCTGGGGGATGCTGGGTCTCAGTGGCATCTGTGCCTGTCAGACACGCCTGCCTGAAGCCATCCAGGCTGGCTGATCCGGCCAGGGTGTGACTTCAAAAGGGACAAAGCTTTATTAGGGATTCCTCAGTTTAATTACACGGAGCTTGTTTAAAGGAGAGACATCAAGAACCGGGGCTGGGAATGAATCTCCTCTCAACAAACAGATCAGAAAATCAAATCTTTGTTTTCTTGAAATTCAGATTTACTCAAATTACTTTTTCATTTTATTAAGGCTGTATATTAAACTAATTAACAAATTGTCATTCTCTGCATCAGGAGAGAGATCTTTATTTTTAGCCCAGCAGCAGGGCTGTGTCTCTCCTGCTGCTGTGGGGTGGCTGGAGAGATGTGGCCACTGGCAGCTCCTCGCTGGTCTTGCCTTGACCTTGTGCAATTAATTTAACCTTTGGGGGGATGGCTGTGCCGTGGCACAGAGCAGAGCCACCTAATTGAGCCCAATTAGTGAGCAGGAGCTTTGCAAGAGGGGCTGTGCAGGCCACCAGCCCCATCCCTGCCTGCTGCCCTGCCTGCAGCTTCCTGCTTTCCCCCAACCTGCTAATGAGCTCCGAGGGCTTGGGAAGGAGGGCAAGAGGAGGAGGAAGGAGGAGGATGGTGGTGCCTGGCTCACCTCTGCCACGTGCATGGATCCTGCAAACCGCCAGGCGGAGGGGCTGGAAAATGGCCCCAGATGCCCTGTCCCTCCCCTTGGCAAAATGGGCCAGTTTTGGGGCTTTATGCAGCACAGGGCGTGCGGGGGCTTAATAACAATATAATAACCATAATCCTCCCAGCCCGAGGAATTGCTTTCAGGGTGAGGGCTGTGGCTTTCCCCCAGCGCATTACAACGCTTAATTTTCTTAGGGGAGAAAATAAAAATCATTTGGGGAGAAACAAAATATAATTCCTTTTTTTTTTTTTTTTTCTCCCAAGCAGATTAAATTGCCAACCTGTCTTCCTCTAAAGTGGGCTTTAACAACCGCGGGTAATTAGGGGCGGGCTGTAATCCTGCCAGCCTCTTTGATCAGGAAGGAGCCTTTCGATCTGCACTGCGGTGTTTTCCCATGTTTTGACAATAGCGAGTTAATGTGCAGCGGGGTGGGGGGAGGAGAGGGGACAGGGCTGGGGAGCGATGTGGCACCACTTGGTCGGTGTCCCCAGGGACACCCCTGTCTGTGTAGCCTTTGTGGTGGTCCCAGCCCTGCCTGGGGATGTGCAGAGCATCCCCTGTGTGCAGGCAGCAGCTTCCCCTCTGTCCCCGTGCACCCCCAGCCCCAGAGTGGCCACGGGTGACCCGGTGGTGTGGTGTGCCCCCAGCTCCCCCCACGTTCACGGAGACCCCGCCGCAGTACGTAGAGGCGAAGGAGGGCAGCAGCGTCACCCTGACCTGCATGGCGTTCGGGAACCCCAAGCCCATCGTCACCTGGCTCCGAGAGGGAGTCCTTCTGGGTGCCAATGGCAAGTACCAGGTAGGTGGGGGAGGGCTGCCGTGGGGACTCCTGGGCTGGGAGCTGGCAGGGACAGTATTGACGGGACCACGGTGGCGGCGGCTCCGCCGTGCCTGGAGCCAGCCGTGCTTTCTCAGCACTTCTCCTTGGTGAGATGCCCATTTTCCCCCGCCCCATCCCTGCTGAGCAGCAGCCTGTAACGCTGCCAGCCCTTGGGTGCGGGCTGGAGACCCTCCAAGTGCTTGGGACAGCCCTGCTCCTGCACCTGACCTCTCACCTGCCTCTCAGCCCAGGGGCCAAGACCCTGCAGATGGGGTGGGGGCTGCAGCCTGGGGTAGTGTCCCCCAGCAGGGCTGGGGCAGGCCAGGGTTGAGCAGGGAGGATTTCCCCTCCTCCCCTCCCCTTCAGGACCCTTTTTGCATCCCAGAAGCTCCCAGGCAGAGATTCCCCCCTGAGCTGTAATTGGTAAATCAGGCATTGGAATCAGCGCAGGCACTAATGAGAGTAATTAGGAATCATTTGTTACTAATTGAAATAGAAGGATGAGGCAGAATGAGGTGGGGGGAAGCCTGGCTGGGAGGCCTCCCTGTGCATGGGGGTGCTGCTACCCCAAAGGTGACAGCCCCTTGTCTATCCTTCTGCTGTGTCCCCTGGGGAATCCATCCACTCCTCTTCCAGCTGAGAGGTGGCCCCACAGGGAGCACAGTGGCCAGGCTGAGGTCTCCCCTCATCCCCCAGCAATGAAACAGGTCCTTGAGGGGGCAGGGAATGCTCCAGCAAGGCTCCTTGCGCAGCTCCAATGGTGCTGGGGCGCTTGGCAGGAGCGGTTTGGAGCCTGCTGCCTGCCAGTCACTTCAGGGAGATGAATGTGCTGGGATGGTTATTTATTTATTTCATGATTTTTTTTTTTCCCTTCCCCTTGGCGTCGAGCAGCAAGGCGTGTGTTGGTTTATTAATATCCCACGTCTTGCAGAGCGGGGAAACCCGTCTCTCATCCGGCCCTGAGAGCGCCGGCAGCTCTCTGCCGTGGGAAGCAGGGAGGGTCTTCCCCCGTCCCCCTGGGGGTCCCTGCCCACGTTCCAGAGTCTTCCCTTGTTGCCAGGTGAGCGACGGGAGCCTCACGGTGCTCTCGGTCAGCCGGGAGGACAGAGGTGCCTACACCTGCCGGGCCTACAGCATCCAGGGCGAGGCTGTGCACACCACGCGCCTGCTCGTCCAAGGTGAGACCTTGCAGCTCCTCAGCATCCCCTGGGAAGCCGGGATGGGGGGATTCCATGGGCCACAGGGCTGTGGTGTCACCCTAGGGTGACCCCCCACGCCTCTGTGCCTGGCTGCCCCATGGCTCTGCATCCGGTTTGTAGGATGGAGGAATCTGCTTAATTGGGACACGGTGGTGGCTGTGCTGATGAGCAGCCAGGCCCTGATGGCAGCTCGGTTTTGTTTGGGAAGCAGGGAAAAGATTGAGGCTGTCATGAAGCGCCTCGTCAGACAGCGGTGATGCATGACAGGCCTCCTGCTCCTTGCTCCCTCTCTTATTAAATAAATCTTTAATTAGGTCAACAGCTACCGGCAGAGAGAGGAGCACGGGGTGTCCTCTGCTCTGCTTTTGTGGCAGTGGTGAGCTGCTGGCTCCTGGCAGTCTATTCCCCCTGGATTTCTCCTGTGGGTGATACTATCCTCCAGAAGTGCTGGGGATGAAGGGAGGTGTGTCCTTGTGTGCCCTGGGAGAAGCACCATGGGCGTGGATCCCCTCCTCAACGCTGCAGAGATTAGGGAAAGGACTGGGAATAACAGGGTCACTGTGGTTCTCAGTCAGCCCAGAGATTAGGGAAAGGGTTGGGAATAACAGGGTCACTGTGGTTCTCAGTCAGCTCAGAAATTAGAGGAAGAATTGGGAATAACAAGGTCACTATGGTTCTCAGCCCAGATATTAAGGAAAGGTTGGGAATAACAGGGTCACTGTGGTTCTCAGTCAGCCCAGAGATTAGGGAAAGGCTGGGAATAAAAGGGTCACTGTGGTTCTCAGAGGATCAGGGCCAGCCCTGCCCCAGAGCCCTCCAGCTGCTCCCAGCCAAAACGCTGTGATGGAGCTGAATCTGAGCAACCTTTGTGGGGACACCTGTAGTGGTGGGAGTGACACCCTCCTCTTCCCCCCTCCAGGACCTCCCTTTATCGTTTCCCCTCCGGAGAACATCACAGTCAACATCTCCCAGGATGCTCTGTTCACCTGCCAGGCTGAGGCGTATCCTGGGAACCTCACCTACCTGTGGTACTGGGAGGAGGAGAACGTCTACTTCAAGAAGTGAGTTTATAGCAGGTGGAGGAGCATGTTCTCCTCCTCCTGCTGCTCCTGGGCTGTGCTGGGAGCTGGGATTGTTTGTGTTGGGCTTTGCCCCTGCCTCTCCTTGTGATCCTCCTCTCCTCTCCTCCTGCAGTGACTTGAAGCTGAGGGTGCGGATCCTGATCGACGGGACGCTGATTATTTTCCGTGTCAAACCAGAGGATGCTGGAAAATACACCTGTATCCCCAGCAACAGCCTGGGCCGCTCGCCATCAGCCTCTGCCTACCTGACAGTGCAGTGTGAGTGTGGGGATGGGGCTGGCATTGATAACACCTGGCTCCCAGGCAGCCCCAGAGGCTCTCTTGTCCTGGTGTGACACTGGGAGAGTCAGACTGATGTGACAGCAGCCTTTGGATGAACACGGAATCATCCTCAGCAAAAAGGCTTAAGAGCATCCCACGTGGGCGTGGGAGACAAGAAAGCAAATGGTCCGAGCAGCCTGAGTGACACTGCTCAGCTGGGACCGGCATCCACCTTGGCTACAAGTGTTTTTTAATTAGGTGAGTGTGACTGTGTTCACAGGGGTCTTAGGTTGAGGGAAGAGACGAGGATCTGACTCCATGTTTCAGAAGGTTGATTTATTATTTTATGATATATATTATATTAAAAGTATACTAAAAGAATAGAAGAAAGGACTTCATCAGAAGGCTAGCTAAGAATAGAGTAAGAAGGAATGATAACAAAGGTTTGTGGCTTGGACTCTTCGTTGAGCCAGCTGAGTTGTGATTGGCCATTAATTAGAAACAACTAACATGGGCCAATCACAGATGCACCTGTTACATTCCACAGCAGCAGATAACCATTGTTCACATTTTGTTCCTGAGGCTTCTCAGGAGGACAAATCCTAAAGAAAGGATTTTTCATAAAAAATGTCTGTAACAGGTGAGCATCATCCCATGGCTGCTGTCTCACCGTCCTCAGCCTGCTGGGGTGAGGTGAGGGCTCTCAGTGCCGAGGTGTGTTTTTTGGTGTTTATTTCGGGGGTTATTCCTGTGGTGTGGCTGTTCTTGTGTCACATTCCTCGGGCGGTAAGCGATCTAAACAAGCGCAGGAGAAAGGGCTGCAGCAGGAGCGGCGCCTCCCACGCTCGCTCGCTCTGCCGGAATCCCCGGGCAGTAATGGGTAGTGTGCCACCGGCATCCTGTGGCATTCCACTGTAATGGCCTCAATTGCCGCCGCTCCAATTGCAATATTGCTCTGCTCCGAAAGACCTCGGCGTTTTTATTTCATAATGAAAGACAGGCCTGAGCAAAGTGGGCTCTCAGCGTGGCTTTTCCAAGGCTGCCTTAGAGCTGCTGCTGCCTTTAGACCTGGTGCTGGTTAGTGGGAGCCCAAGAGCAGGGCTGGCAGGTCCCTGTGGGGATGGATGAAGGGGCAGAGTGGGCAGGGGGATGGTGTGAGTAGCGCTGTGCCCAGGCACAGGCGTGATTTGGGGTTTGGATGTTCCCAGCTGGGTGGCTCTTGGGAAAGCCTGTGGCCTCAGGCCATTAAATCTGCCCTGCCGCTAATCCAGGGCCGCTTGTCAGGGCTGATAGCTGTTAAAAATAGCTCTAATGGCAGGGAGAGCAAGCTCGGACAATCTGCTGCTCAGCCAGGCTTCAGCACAGGGAAGGGTGCTCTGCTTTTGGTGCCACAAACCCTTTTCCTCCTGAGCAAACCTCATCCGCACCGGGGTGATACCTCTGGAGGGAGCTTCCCATCCTGGGAAAGCAGATGGGGACACAGCTCTGGGTCATTAGAGGGCTGGGCTGGCCCCTGGCCAGTGACCTAGTAGTGAAAGGCTCGATCCCATTACCCTCTCCCGCACTGCTGGAGTCCTTGATTACATTTTCTAAGAGGTGGAGTTAAGCAGAGGGGGGTAAAGCCTGCTCCATATGTGGCACTGGGCAATCTGGGTTATGGTGTCACTGCCGGGGGCAAGTGGTTTTGGGGAGTGGTTGGGATGATGTGCTGGGAGCAGAGCTCCCAAACTGTGCTGGTTTTGCCCCAAGAAAGCAATAATCTTCCATCTTCCACATCTTCCATGCCTTCCTGTTAAGCACCTTAATGTTTACCCCCTAATTTGCATCATCAGTGCAGGGATGCTGCACCCCAAAACCCCCACATTTATCCCTTAATGCAGCATAAGCCCCATCAGGATTTTCCCATAACCTCGTGCTGCCGGTGTCTAGACGAGATTGTAGAAATACTCACTCTTCTTATTAAAAATAACATTTTTTAAAAAAGCTTCTTATTAAAGAAAGTCTAGATTCTCTTCAACCCACTCGCACTTAATTAAAAAGCTCTTAGAAGTGCTGTTAATGACACATTCTAGACTAGGAGGATTGCGAGACACCTCTCTGCGTGGGTGGTGCAGTGTGGAGGGGGGGTTAGATCCGTATTTTAAGGTTTTTGCATCTTGGAAAGGGTGAGGTGGCTGCTGTTCAACATGACCCAGCCTCAATGAGGCATGAGTATAAACAGATACGGGAGGTAAAGGACTTGTGGCAGCTTGGACACAGATCCCTTTTCCTATCTGTGTGTGTTTTAAGGCTTGACAGTTGAAATAGCTTTGATTGCTTATATGTAAAACCAGGCTGTGCTGGGTGTTCATCACACCTGGCACATGTTGTGCTGTAATGGAGCAGCGCAGGCTTCAGCAGGATCCAAGTTGGTGTGGAACTGGGAGCAGGCATTTCTCCCATTTCTTCTTAAATGCAATCTTTAATGAGCCCCAGGTAGGAACACCCTGGACACGAGCAAAGCCTCCCAGAAATGCCAGGTATTCCAGAGGATTTGTGTGTAGCGAGCCTGGCTTAACAACCTGTGGGAGACAGGGTGGTGCTGGGTTTGGAATTCATTACAAAAGTGAGGCAGATCCTCTGAAGCCAGGCTGGGAGGAGAGAATGGCTCTCTCCTTGTGCTAACGTGGTGCTGCTGCCCTCCCAGATCCTGCCCGTGTGGTGAACATGCCCCCCATCATCTACGTTCCCATCGGGATCCACGGGTACATCCGCTGCCCCGTGGAGGCGGAGCCGCCGGTCACGCTGGTCAAGTGGAACAAGGACGGGCGTCCCCTGCGAATCGAGAAGGTAACAGAGCCCCCAGGGAGGAGGGGAGAGGGGGGCACAGAGGGCTCGGACCCTCATGTCCTCAGCAAACACCAGTGAGCACCACCAGGCGCCCCTTTGTGTTGGGAGAGAACAATCTCGTGGATGGGATGACACTGCTTTTCCTTATCAGAGTTAATTCCAGTTCTCATGTGGAGCCCACAGTGCCTGTGGACATTCTGTGTCTCCCACACCTGATGCCTTCTTCCCCCTAAAGTCACCTCCTGATGGCCTTGCTTTATTTTTCCTTTGGCAACTAGTGGGTAAAAGATCCTTTTAACAAATCTACATCTTCCCCTAATCATGGTTTGATAGTCTGAACAAGGATATTAGCCATTAAATATTTAAAGGAAACGCTCAATATTTTAAATTTTTTGCTTAAATATTAACGATTTGAAGTTTTAATTCCATTTAAAGCTGTTGCTGCTTTGGCCTCCTGGTCCTTGGTGCCCTCAGCTTTCCAGGTGGAGATGTCTTGCTGACTCCAGAACAAGTCTTATTTAGTGTTAGATTCTGATCTTAAATCTTTTTGGGCTGCATGAAGCAGCCTGGCTGTGCTTAGACAGGCTGATGTTGCTCAAGTTTCCTCTCTCTACTGTTGAGGAGATGCTTTGGATGTTGGGAGTGGGATCGGGCATCTCCTGGAGATGTGACAGCACCCTGGGCATGGGTGAGTGCTTGGCTGAGGGGCAAATAAGGAGCTGTGGTGGGTGTTGGCTAAATGATCTCCCTGGATCTCCCTGCTGCAGTATTCTGGCTGGAACCTGCTGGAAGACGGGTCGATCCGGATCGAGGAGGCCACTGAAGATGCTCTCGGCACTTACACCTGTGTGCCTTATAACGCCCTGGGTACGATGGGCCAGTCTCCCCCTGCCCGACTGGTACTGAAGGTAATCCTCTGCCAAAATCCCATGGGTTTGCTGGGAGCAGTGTCCTCCTGTGCCAGGAGCAGCTCCTGGGGCTGTGTGGGGAAGAGCAGAGGCTCCAGGGTGAGGGAGTGTCTGTGCTGTGGTTGGAGATGTGCTTCCCACCAGCACAGGCAAACCCCCAGGGCACCCTGTCTGGTGTAGCTGGAAATATCCTGCTGGAGCAGCAGCGTGCGTTTTGACGCTGGACTGGGGTAGTTTGAGGAAACATCTCCCTGGAATGTCCCCTTTGCCAACAAAACACTTAGCCCTGCTGGCCCGGGCTTGGGTTCAGGAGGATTTTAATAAATGGATGATTTGAGCTCCACGTGCTCCGGCTGCGTGCAGCGCCTGGGGCGCGCTGAGCTCCCAGCGCAGCTCCCGGTGCAGCTGGGGTGGGAGCTGCTCCTCTTCCCTCCCTGAACACGGAGTCCTGTGCCTGGGAGGGAGCCGTGGTGATTCATGGTGTCTCGGCGAGGTTCAGATGATAACGCTTTGTGTACCAGACACGCGCATCCGCCGGGGCGGCTGCCGGGGCGAGGAAATCAGGTTGATGGCTGATGTGATGTGGGTGGGTTTCTTCCTGTTTCCAGGAGGTATAAAGCAAGATGCTGCTCAGCCTGGAGAAGATGTGTGGGGTTGTCAAAGCAGGCTTCCTGTGTCTGAGGGCACCTGCACGGAAGCTGGAGATAGATTCTTTGTCAGGAACTGTAGAGAGAGGACAAGGGGTAATGGGGTCAAACTGAAAGAGGCAAAATTTAGGTTAGATATTAGGAGTGTGAGGGTGGTGAGGCCCTGGCACAGGTTGCCCAAAGAAGCTGTGGCTGGAAGTGTCCAAGGCCAGGTTGGAGCAATCTGTGATAGTGGAATGTGTCCCTGCCCATGGCAGAGACATGGGAAATCCCAAATCATTCTGGGATTCCATGATTCTATGCTCCAGTGCGGTGGCTCTTTGGAGAGAATCTCCCTCCAGGTGTATAATTTGGTGTGCCATTGCGGCTCCTTAGCACACATTCTTCACACAATTTTCCTTGCAATGCCTCAAGCTTATCCAGAATGGGGATTGGGTTGGTCTGGAAAAGGCTTGGTTTTGGTGATGGGAGTTTGGGCAGGCTGACACTCCTTATTTTCCCTTGTTTGGCTGCAGGACCCCCCCTATTTCACGGTGCTACCAGGCTGGGAGTACAGACAGGAGGCAGGGAGGGAGCTGTTGATTCCTTGCGCTGCTGCCGGAGACCCCTTTCCCATCATCGCCTGGAGAAAGGTACCCGGCCTGCCAGACAAATCTGCAGTGCCTTTGGCTTTTGGTGAATATTGCAGACAGAGAAGCCACACTCTGTCCCGGTAAGAACAAACTGCAGGTACAGCTGCTTCGCTTTGGGCTGAGCCACTGCCGTCCTGTCCCGCAGGTGGGTGGGGGAAGCCCGGCTTGTGGCCGCCCAGTAATCCCGGGAAACCGACACGGCAGCATCCGCAAAGCTGAAACACTGCCCCCGCCCCGGCCCCTCCTCTGCCTCACCAGCACTGCCCACAGGATGCCCTCCTCCTTGCCTGGCTCCCAGGTGTCACCAGCAGGACGTGGCAGTGGTGGCAGTGCCGTTCTCGCAGCACACACCTCCTGTGGAGGGAGGGGATGTGTCACCGCAGCACATCCAGGGGTCTGGACCAGTCAGCAGCTGCTTTGCTGCCCCATGACTTCAAAGAGCCTGGGAAGAAGCTGTTTTTATGATGCAGAACTGGATATAAAGACTTCAAGATGTCCCTTGTCATAGAGCAGGGTGTGGTGGCACAGCCTGGGAGCAGCGAGGGCTTTCCAGTCTTCCTGCAGCCTTCCCCTTGCTTCCCACCTTTACTGCTCCCATAGGAAAGCCACTGTACAGGAGAGCTCCTGGGTTCTTTGTTGTGCTGTCAAGAGCTTCCCTCCAAGCCTTCCATGCCCTTCTTAGTGATCTTGAGAGTGATCTGGGTCCCTCTGTCACCCAGTGGGACCATCCGCAGTCTTTGTGTCTTGAGCTGCTGGGTCTCTGTGTTCCTTTTAGCAGCATAAGGAGGACCATGACTTGCACACATTGCAAGTGAACTGCCTAAAGCTTGTTGGCTGTTTAGTCTTTTTCTCCATCTTATTGTTCTTTCCATGCCCTCGCCAGTGTCAGCCAGGTTTCTTTCCAATCCCACGTGTGCCTTCTGGTGGTCCTCCTCATTTTGTGGCTCTGGACTTATCTCCTCCAACTCCAGCTAGGGCTGGCTTGGGCTGGGCTCAGTTTGCCAGTGGCAGAAGCCAACTTCCTCCCTCGCCATCAGCCCAGTGCTGACCAGTCTCTTGGAGAACTCCTTGCCTTGCACGGGTAACCCAACGTGTCCATGGGCTCCTCTGCTCCTCCTTCTTTACATCAACCTGTGGGTCCTGGTGTTGATCAGCAGAGTCCCCCACATGAAGAACAGCTGAAGAACACTCAGGACAATGTGAGATTTGCACAACTTTGGTTGATGGGCATAGATGAGTTGTTACAAGATCCATCTTTCTGCTCGGCTTGAGAGATTCCAGGCACCTCCACGCACGCCATCCTCCCACATCCCCACGGGACCCCTGCTGCCCAGACCCCTGATGTGAAGGGTCCTGCCTCTCATCTGCTGCTAACTGAGGCTGAGGGGCAGTTTGGGCATCTCCTGGGGCAGCCTGTGCCTTCCCCATCCCGGGAGGGGGTTTGCTGGGATAGCCAGTGCCCGTTCTTGCAGCAGTTTCAGCTTCGGATGCCGGAGGTTGAGCCCTGGCGCGGGGCTCGCTGTCCGTGCGAGTGCCGTGGGGTTTCCCGCTGGTGTGTGAGTGCTGCCAGCAGCCTCCTGACGCATGCCTCTCGCGTTGCCCCCCAGGTCCTCTCGGAAACGGGGGAACCGTCTGCCTTGCCACGACCGGAGAGCCCGGATCCCCTGCCGGTGGCCGGCGGTGTCCCCTGGGCCGCGCAGGTAGCTTAGTGACCCCGCCGCCGCCTCGCCCTGCCCCACCACCCGCTGCTGAGTCGTGTTCTTTCTCTCTCTGCCTGGCCCCCCCACCCCGCTCCTTGCCCAAGGTAGGGAAGCCCAGCAGGAGCAAGCACAACACGCTGCCCGGCGGGACCCTGCAGATCCGCTCCCTCGGCAAGGACGACCACGGCGAGTGGGAGTGCGTCGCCACCAACATCGTCGCGAGCATTACTGCCAGCACCCACCTGACCGTCGTAGGTACGGGCAGGGGGAGAAAAGGGGCCTGGGGAGAGTCCCCCGGGCAAGGCAGGAGGTGGGCATGCTCCCCACAGGTGGCAGGACAAGGGGGAGTGGCTTTAAACTGAGAGACGGGAGGTTTAGATGGCATATTGGGAAGAAATTGCTCCCTTTGAGGGTGGTTAGGCCCTGGGATAGAAGCTCTGGCTGCCCTATCTCTGGAAGTCTTCAAGGTCACATTGGACAGGGCTTGGAGCAACCTGGTGATGAGGCCCTGGGATAGAAGCTGTGGCTGCCCCATCTCTGGAAGTGTTCAAGGTCACGTTGGACAGGACTTGGAGCACCCTAGTCTAGTGGAAGGTGTCCCTGCCCATGTCAGGAGGGTTTGAGTAGCTGTCCCTTCAAGTTCCTTCCAACCCAAACCACTCTATGATATTGGGAAGAAATTCCTCCCTTTGAGGGTGGTGAGGCCCTGGTACAGAAGCCTCACCACTTGGTACACAAGTGCCAAGAAGTGTCCAAAAGCCTCACCACCCTGGTACACAAGCCTCACCTTGAAGACTTCTGGAAGTGTTCAAGGTCATGTTGGGCAGGGCTTGGAGCAACCTGGTCTGCTGGAAGGTGTCCCTGCCCATGTCAGGGGAGTTTGAGTAGATGTCCTTTGAGTTCCTTCCAACCCAAACCACTCTATGATTCTAAGAGCAGTGTCTCCTTTAAACGTTATTTCCTAGTGGAGTTGCCTTTCTCTGTGCTGTTACTTTGGCCACCTGTCCTGCTGCCATTTCCAGCAGAAATGGCCTTGGCCATTTGTGACGGTGTTCACAGGGGTCCGAGGATGAGAGAAGAGACGAGGATCTGACTCCGTGTTTCAGAAGGCTTGATTTATTATTTCATGATATATTTTATATTAAAACTGTACTAAAAGAATAGAAGAAAGGATTTCATCAGAAGGCTGGCTAAGAATAGAAAAAGAAAGAATGATAACAAAAGCTTGTGGCTTGGACTCTCTGTCCGAGCCAGCTGGGCTGTGATTGGCCATTAATTAGAAACAACCACATGAGACCAATCACAGATCCACCTGTTGCATTCCACAGCAGCAGATAACCATTGTTTACATTTTGTTCCTGAGGCCTCTCAGCTTCTCAGGAGGAAAAATCCTAAGGAAAGGATTTTTCATAAAAGATGTCTGGGACAGCCATTGCCTTGGTGCAAGAGGAGTCCCCTCAGACCATGGCTTGGGAGAAGCCACCACCCCTTCCAGCCGTGGTGCTGCTCCCCTCTAAGCTGCCCCCTCTCTGTGCAGGGACAAGCCCTCACGCCCCAACCAGCGTGCACGTGGTGGCCGCCATGACCTCAGCCAACGTGTCCTGGGAGCCCGGCTATGACGGTGGATACGAGCAGACTTTCTCAGTTTGGTACGGCCCTCTGTGAGTCATCCTGGCATGCTTTGCTCTCTGCTTCTTTTCCTTCCTAGCCGACCCGAGCTTGGAGCAGCCGGGGGGAGGAGGGTGGGGAGGGTGGTGTGCCCAGCTCTGTGCCCAGCTCTGTGCCCATGGGCCTTACAGGGCTGAGCTCCCTCGGGGTTCCTCTGAGAGATGGGTGGTGATGGGGGTGGGATCATGCAGTTCCTGTATTTCCTCTCCCTTCTGTGCTGGCCTCTGCCTCTGTCTGCCCCAGCAGGTTTTACTCTGCTTGTGGTACACAGGAGATGCTTTGCATTCGTGTAGCTGTGCCTCTGGCATCTAATTTCAAGATAAACTGTTTATGAGGCTTAACAGCCAGGGAGAGGATGGAAAATGCAACCTTTAGAGAGTGTGCCCTGGAAGAGCTGTGACTAAGCAGAAATGTTCTCTCCTTGCTCTGTGGCTCCCTGGAGGTGGTTAAATCCCAGCTGAGATCATGACCAGCCACTGTGCGATCCTGGCACTGGGGCTTTGCTCCCATAGCTCCTGTGCTCCCCAGCACCCAGGTGCATCCCACCTTCCTGCAGCAGGGCCAGGCTCAGCCCTGTGCCTTTCCCCTGGGGCAGGGGAGGGAGAAATGCAGCTGCAGCAAGGCTGGGGTTTTCCTTGGGCTCTGCTGTTGTCATCTTCTTCTAAAGAATTATCCTTGGAAATGTGGGGGGGGTGATGTGTTCCCTTTCCAGGCCTGGGCTGGCATTCTTCAGCCTTTCCTCTCGCTCTCTCCTTCTTTCCTTGCCTTAATTTGCCCTGATGGAGGCTGCTGATAGAGAGGAGAGAGGGAGACGCTGCCTGTAATGATTTCTGCTCTGCTCCAGCCTGGGGCTGGGCTGTCTGTCTGGAGATGGAAAGAAGGAATGGATTGAACAGAGAGGGGGGAAATGAGGGAGCAAGCTGAGCAGTGCAGACCTTGCTTTGATGAAAATGTCCTTGGGAAGGAGTGGTTAAACCTCTCTGCTCTGGCTGCATCAGCAGCTGCTGCTGCTCTTGCTCTGCAGGCTACTCTCGGATTCCTGCCTCCTCGTGGTTCTTCCAGACTCCACAGGGAGAGAGCAGCCAGCAGGGAAGGGTGTTTGCACCAAGCTTGCATTAAGGAATTCACAGGGAGCTGTGGGGACTCAGGACAGGGAGGCAGTGACCTGTCTTGCCCTGACCCTAGGGTGTGATCCCTGGGGGATGTGCTGTTCCCTGGGCCCAGGGATCTGGGGCACAGCTGGCTCCATGTGGTGCCATCCATGTGCTTTCCTCCCTGCTGTGGCTGTGGGATGCTTAAGCAAAACAAGGCTCCATTTTCTCTGGATTCGTGCTCTCCTCCTGCCTCTGCCGTTGTTGAGGCTGGAAATGCAAACCCCTCTCCCCAGCGTGGCCAGGGCCAGCACAGCATTCCAGCTGCACCACATCCTCCCTCAGCAAGGGGGTTCTCCCAGTTCAGTGCTGCATTTCCCCCCTGCTTTCCTCACCCTCAGCCCCTCTCTCATGTGTCCCTGCCTGCAGCAGTGCTGGGAAGGAGGGATGTGAGGCCAATGGGATTAAACACTGCAGGGAAACTGCCCAGGAGAGGGGCAGCCCTGCTGCCCTCCTGCCTCTGCCAGGGTGGAGGGGGATCCTGGGATCTGCAGTCCCAGCTGGAGCTGCAGTGATCCAGAGCCTTTCCCTGCGTTTGGCAGGGGCACACAGCACATGCATGGCTCTCCACTGACCTGCTCGTTTCCATGGCTTGCTGCTGCTTCTCTGCCTCACTTTCTGCTCCCTGGACAGCAGCAGTATTTCTTTTTCCTCCATCTTTTCCTGCTGGATTGGATTCACCTGGCTGTGTGCTGGTAACTGCAGATGTGCCCCCTTATGTGTGCAGGACAGCCATCTGCACCAATCCTTCCCAAATTTTCCATGGACAGCAACAAAACCTGCAGCTGAGGGCTCAGACTCCCTAAAACATCTTTCTAACACGAGCAGTATGGTAGTCACGCAGTGGTGCTGCTTTGGGATGTGGGATGCTGGTGGGATTAATGGCTGGTGGCACTGGGATGGCTCTGGGGGCATTTTTCACCCTGGGGTTGTGGTTAGACCCCAGCAGAAAGGTTCTGTCCTGTGCTCCCTGCCAGTGCCTCTGCTGCTCTGCCAAACCCTGAGTGGTGCCCCAGGCTGTGCTGGCAGCCCCCAGCTTGTGCAAATGTGGCAGAGATGGGGATTTAGTTAAATGTCTCTCATGGGATGACATGCACAGGGCTACAGCTGAGGGAGAACTTGGCTCTGGCTCAGGAGATGTCGAGGTATAAATGGGAACAGGCCCTGTCTCCTGCGTCAGCCGTTCCCTTTGCAGCACTCACCAAAATGCTCCAGCTCCCACTTTTGCCCATGGGAATCTGGTGGAGATCGCGTCAGAGCGGGGCTGTTGGCACTGCTGTTATCCCTGACCCAGCTCAGGGCAGAGGGGAGAGCTCATGGCAGTGCCCCTGAGGGCTGGTGGGACACCAGGGCAGGTGGGTGGCGAGTGGCTGCCCCATGTCCATCCACATCACTGCTGTCAAACCAAACCATTGCTCAGGAAAGCTCCATTTTTGCATAAGAAGTTAATGCTGCCTCTTTGTCCTCCCTGTCAATGACACCTCCCCCTGAGGATGCTCCCTTTTCTCTCGGCAGGATGAAGAGAGCCCAGTTTGGACCCCATGACTGGCTGTCTCTCCCTGTGCCAGCTGGTTCCAGCTGGCTGCTGGTGGACACCTTGGAACCAGAGACTGCCTACCAGTTCAGTGTCTTGGCTCAAAACAAGCTGGGCACCAGCTCCTTCAGTGAGGTGGTCACTGTGAACACTCTAGGTAGGTCCTCCTTGAGAACAGGGGAGGGACATGGGAGCTCTGTGTGGAGAAGGTCTTTGCCTGCTCCATGTGTCCTGTCTGCTGGGGATGGAGATGGAGGTGAACACCATCGGCAATAGTTTCCAGCCATGTAGGGGATAGTTTGTGGAGGGTCCTGGATGAAGCTTGCAGATTTTGCTGGATGCATGAGGCTCTGGAAGGCTTGTCCTGACAGACAGCATGGGGGAGCTGTGCTGTGCCAGTCACCTTTCAGATCTTCCTTAAGTTCAGCTGGGATCAGGAGGTATTAATAGAGCATGAGATCACTTGTTAGAGCTCAGAGCCTTTGGGCTCTCAGGTTGGGGTGGGAGGAAGCAGGAAGGCCTGGAGTCACGGCCTCATTAGTCCAGTGCCTTTTGAAAATCCACTTTTCTATTTCTGTGATAAGAGACCAGACTCCCAAGAGGTGCCCTAAACTCCTGGAATGTGGGAACAGCCACAGTGGTCCTTCTGCTGCTGCTGCTGGGGGCACGGGTGGAAGAGGATCTGCTGTGCTCGCCCTGCCCCAACTCAGAGGTGTCCCTGTCCCTTCTGCTCTGTCCCCAGCATTCCCTGTAACAACTCCAGAGCCTCTGGTGTTGGTTACCCCACCGAGGTGCCTAACAGCCAACCGGACACAGCAAGGCGTCCTCCTGTCGTGGCTCCCTCCCGCCAACCACAGCTTCCCCATCGACCGCTACATCATGGAGTTCCGCGTGGCAGAGAAGTGGGAGATCCTGGATGATGGCATCCCGGGCTCCGAGAACGAGTTCTTTGCCAAGGACTTGTCCCAGGTGAGCAAGCCTACCAAGCCCAATTCAATGGTCTTTTCCAGCCTTCATGGTTCTGTGATAATATTGCACCATCTGCTGCAGCTCCGGGGAAGTTTTGGAGTGGCTTGATCAAAGAGCTGGGCAAGTGTTGGAAAAGATAGAACATTTTAATAATTTTAGTTAATGGTGTTAAGTAATCACAATCAATATGCATATAAATGATAAATAGTGTGTTACTCTTCAATTAATCTTAGCCAGCATTTGTATAAAGTTGTTATAAGCTACTTTCTTAGGAACACAGCTTGAGAAAATGACTGAGACTTAAAAGTTTTGATAAAGTCACTCTGATATGCTTCAATGAACAAAGCCTGGGAGAGAAGAATGTGTTGTTGAGGTTGGAATGTAGGATTTATGGACCACAAGGACATTTTGCAGAAACCAGAAGCTAAAGAGACTAAAAAAGTCTCAGTATACGTTAGAAAGTCCCTACAGGAGGAAAAAGATACTAAAAATATGCACTAATTAGCATAAGAAGCGAGAAATCAATAACCAATAGAGGATAGAATACGAATTAATGAGAGAGAATTGTGTCATTGAGAACCAATGAACAATAATTTTTGTTTGATGAAAGCGTATAAATAGATGAAAAGTTTTATATCTGTGTCTGGGTGTAGGCCAGAATTTTGGTTGGCCACACAAAACGGTCACACACCCCCTGGGCAAGGATAAAAGCCTGGCTTGCTAACATTAAAAAGGTGTTGTTAGAGGGTTTTATGGGGATGTTGGAGGTTCTGTTAAGACGAGGCTGGAGGCTGTGTGGGGCCCTGACAGGCGTGTTTGGCGTTGCAGGACACCTGGTACGAGTTCCGCGTGCTGGCGGTCATGCAGGATCTCATCAGCGAACCCAGCAACGTCGCTGGCGTGTCCAGCACAGGTGAGGGCTGGCTCCTCTCCTCTTCTTCCCACGGCCGTGGGGCTGTGAGCTGGGCTGAGGGAGGGGTGCAGGGCTCTCATGGCTGTGCTGAGCTGAGCCCAGGCTGCCCCGATGGGAGCAGGCGAGGACAAATCCCCGGAGCACCGCCGAGCCCAGCCCGCCCCGGCTCTGCGGTGAGCCTGGAGAACAAAGCTCTGGCGCAGCCGGGGAGCGGGAATGAAAGGTGGAGAGAGGGAAACGTAGCACTGCAGTGCAGAGTCCACAGGGAAAAGGGCTTTGCAAGCAGGGAGGCTGCAACGTGCTGCAGTTCCTGCGTGTTCCCCCTGCACATGCAGCGCTGAGAATGATCCTCGAGCCAGGGGCAGGCGGAGGAGGGTTGTGATGGCGCTGGGGAAGGCAGGGCAGCAGGAAGGGATGGGGATGCGGCGAGCCCGGATTTTCTGGCTCTCGTTGTAAAGCCGGCTCGGCTGTGCTGCGATGCCGCGGTCTCTCTCTGCCCCCAAGTGGTGCCGGTGTGATGAGGAGAGCTTGCTGCAGACTCACTGCTCGCTGCCCTTGCTCCTCACGCCCAGGTTTTCTGATGGGGTTTGGCAGCTGCCCGGCCCCAGGCAGCTGCTCTGCCAGGCTGAAAGCTCCGTGGGGGAATGCGCTGATGTTGGATATGGCACACAGCAGGAGCACCGAGGTGTGCAGGGTGCACATCTGCACGTGCCCACAGCTGAGGTCTGCTGAGGCTTCACACGTGCTCCTGTTTAGAAAGGGTTTGCAGTCCAGTTTTCACTGGAATGCTGAAATGAAGCACTGACAAGGAGGTTGAAATGCCTTGTGCTGCTACAGCAGGGTATTCAGCCAGGAGGTGACTGCAGATTTGCTGCAGTTGTGTGTGTTTAGACATAAATGTGTGTTTGTTTGGTGTGGATGCTTCTTCTGTAGGTGTCCACCAGCTAACACAGAAAGGTTTATCAGGTTGGTTTGGGCAATCTGATCTAGTTGAAGATGTCTTTGCTAGACAGCCTTAAACAGCCCTTTCCAACCCAAACTATCTTATGATTCTGTGATCTGGTGTGAGATCACCAAATCCCTTGCCCTGAAGCACTGCTGATTGCTCTCCCTGGGTGGGCTGGCTTGGAAGCAGGGTCTTTACAGAGATTATCATTCCTGGAGACTATCACTGCCTCCACACTGTGGCAGCTCCCTGGGTGTCATGGTTCGACACTGGCACAATGCCAGTGCCCCCATGAAAAGCAAGTGTAACACTGAACTGTGTTTTTTTCCCCAGATGTTTTTCCTCAACCCGACCTGACGGACGAGGGCCTAGCCCGCCCGGTGCTGGCTGGCATCGTTGCCACCATCTGCTTCCTGGCTGCTGCCATCCTCTTCAGCACACTCGCCGCCTGCTTCGTCAACAAGCAACGCAAACGCAAGCTCAAGCGCAAGAAAGGTGAGTCCATTCCCGGTGTGCTTCCTCCCTCCTTCCTGTCTCCCCCTCGTTTCTGCCCCCTGGTTGTGTTGTGGTCGTAACCTTCTTCCCTGTCTGTCTCTTCTTCGTCCGTGCGCGTCCTCAGGTGAAGCCCTGACTTCCTCCCTCGGCTGTGCCTGAAAGCGCCCGCGGTCGGGAGCGGGAGAGGCAGGGTGGGTGAAGAGGCGCCAGAGAAACTAGCCTGGGAATTCCGAGGGAGCTCTCCCACGTGGTGATAACTGCTAGAGCCGGGGGTTTAGACTGGGCTGTCCTCTGGGATGCAGATGGGGGGCACTGCTCACCTACTCCAGGTTCCCTCTGGAGATGGGCTCTCCAGCTGCTCCCAGCCTGGAGCGGGCAGTGCTGGGCTAGAGAAGACCCCAGAGGAGACCCTGCTGCTCTGCTTCCCAAAAGCTGGGACTGCAGCCTCCATGCAGGAGTGGCTGGTAGGGAAAGGGGCGGCTGGGGAGCTGGAGAGGGCAGGGAAGCGGCTCCGTCTCCTCCAGCCTGCGGGGCTGTGGCAGCAGGACGGGCAGGACCCTGTGACGGGAGCTGTTTCTTGTCAGCAACCATTAAAGCACTGGAGCAATGAAACCTTGGCCTCTTGTTGAGTGTCTTTTGTTGTCGTGATGTTGAGTGTGTCTTGTCTCTGTCGTGTTGCGCCTCCTCAGCGTTCTCTCTTCTTTCCCCTTTTTATTCTCTTCCAGACCCTCCTCTCTCGATAACCCACTGCAGGAAGAGTTTGGAGTCCCCGTAAGTATCTGTCTTAGCTGTGGCACCAGGCTGTGGGGTCTTCAAGGTGCCTGCCTCCTACAGTCATTGCAAAGCTCAAATGGAAATGTCTCATCCTTATTTGATTGCTCCTGATGAGTTGTTTTTGAGTGATCCCTGAACTTTTGGGAACACAGCAGTTCACAAGAGACAAATGGGCTTTGGAGCAGGAAGCAGCAGGGACAAATACAGCAAGCTGAGCTATGAGATGACCCCGCTGGATCTGTGAACGTTTTCCAAAGCTGGAGTTGGCTGATGGAACTCAATTCCACACCAGTTGGAAGGGGCTCCTTAGGACAAGGACTAGCCTGCTACATATGGAGTCCTTCCTGCCAGCTCAGTGTAGTTTTTGAGTCATTCTCTGTTGGCTCTTTTTTCCTGGGAAATTCATCTTTTCTCCTGAAGAGTACCCTGCTGAAGCCTTTTTCCACATGTACCCAAAGGTGGTGGATTGTGGTGCTGCAGAAGCTCCTTGCAGAGCCCATCAAAAGCATGTATATCTGCAAATCAGCAGGAGCATCTTCCCAGTGGGAGTGCAAGAGTCTGGGATGTGGACACCTCATTCTTTGGCTCCTCAACTGCTGGAAAATGTCCTGGTGCCGGTGGATCTGAATCTTACTTGTTTTCAGTTCATCCACTGCTCTGAAATAACCTGCACTGCCTGTTGGATCTGCTGTCTTTTGCCTCTCAATCCTCCTTGTCCAAGGCTCTCTGGATAGGGATGAGGGAACTGTCCTGGTGCTCTCTGCTTTTTGAGGTTCTCAGCCTAAAGTCTGAGTGTTGATAATGGGAAAAAGAGTTGGTCTGAAATGATCTGTCAGCATCTCCAAGTGACATGCTGAGTTGTGTGGGAGGGAACATTTGCCTGATGTCCCTCTTCTCAGGCCCTTTCCTGGGCATGGATAGCTCAGGTGGACATAGGAAAGCCCAGAAGGAGTTGGAAACAAGCTCTTTTTCCCTGTGGGGCTGTGGAGCTTGTTGCAAGGTCTTGGTGGAGCTTGTTGTGAGGCGTTGGGGTGTTGGTGGAGCTTATTGCAAGGTGTTGGTGTGAACTTTCAGCCCCGAGTGTTCCGAGCTGCCCTCCCAAGGAGCAGGGATGTTGTGCACTGCCGCTGGTGAGACTCTGCCATCCTGGTTAGCCCCTGCCAATTTCTCCCAGAGGTTCCTCTTTTGAGAGCTGGTAGCACTTTGCATCCCGGATCCAGAGTTGTTCTTCTGGGCAGGAAGGGCTCCTTTCCTCCCCGGGTGACCGTCCCCTCTCTTGGTTTTTCTCCCCTGTGGTCCAGGTTGTCTTCCGGCAAGGTGAGTCCCGAGAGCATCCGCACACTCCGTCCCCCCTCGGAGTCCTCTGACGACCAGGGCCCTCAGGCCAAGCGGATGCTGAGCCCCACCAAGGAAAAGGAGCTCTCCCTTTACAAGAAGACCAAACGAGCCATCAGCAGCAAGAAGTACAGCGTCTCCAAGGCGGAGGCCGAAGCTGAGGCCACCACTCCGATCGAGCTCATCAGCCGTGGGCCGGACGGACGCTTCGTCATGGACCCGGCCGAGATGGAGCCCTCCCTGAAGACACGGCGGATTGAGGGCTTCCCCTTCGTGGAGGAGACGGACATGTACCCCGAGTTCAGGCAGTCGGACGAGGAGAACGACGACCCCGTCGTCCCCACCTCCGTGACCGCCCTGAAAGCCCAGCTCACCCCTCTCTCCTCCAGCCAGGAGTCCTACCTTCAGCCACCAGCATACAGCCCCCGGTTCCACCGGGCGCTGGAGGGTCCCGGCACCCTGCAGGCCACCGGCCAGGCCCGCCCGCCAGCACCCCGGGCTTTCCACCACCAGTTTTACGGTTACCTCAGCAGCAGCAGCCCCGGGGAGGTGGACCCGCCGCCCTTCTACATGCCAGAAGTCAGCCCGCTGAGCTCAGTCATGTCCTCCCCACCGCTGCCCCCCGAGGGGCCCTTCGGACACCCCACCATCCCCGAGGAGAACGGGGAGAATGCCTCCAACAGCACGCTGCCCCTGGCCCAGACCCCCACGGGGGGCCGGTCCCCCGAGCCCTGGGGCAGGGCCGAGTTCCCCTTCGGCAGCCTGGAGCTGGCCCCCGCGCCGTTCCCCCACCAGCTCCAGCCCTGCGAGGCGGCTGAGGGCTCCCAACCCACGGGCTGCCTTCCTCGGGGGCCACCACCCTCCTCCCTCCAGGTGGTCCCTGCATCCTACTCGGGCATCCTGCCCCTGGAGGCACCAAAGAGCTGGACCGGCAAGTCACCGGGCAGGGGTCAATCCTCCGTGCCCACTACCACCAAGTGGCAGGACAAACCTATGCAACCCATGGGATGTCAAGGGCAGCTAAGACATACCAGCCAAGGTATGGGCATACCCGTGTTGCCTTACCACGAACCGTCCGAGCCCGTCGGCCCCAGCGGCACAAGCACATTCAGCCTGGACACCAGGTGGTACGAGCCCCAACCCCGACCTCGGCCCAGCCCTCGGCAGGTCAGGAGGGCTGAGCCCAGTTTACATCAGGTGGTGCTACAACCTTCACGGCTTTCTCCTCTGACCCAAAGTCCCCTGAGCTCCCGCAACAGCTCCCCGGAGCTGACTGCCCGCGCCCGGCCCCGCCCGGGGCTCATCCAGCAGGCGGAGGTGTCGGAGATCACACTGCAGCCGCCCGCGGCCGTCAGCTTCTCCCGCAAATCCACGCCGTCCTCCACGGGATCTCCGGCACCGAGCAGCCGCGGGGACAGCCCCAGCTTCCGACCGACCACCGCCTTCACCCCCGTGGGCACCGGCTTCTCCAACTCCCAGGGCTCCTCCCTGCCCGTGGACACCATGGATGTTTTCGGAGACATCCCTTCTCCAAGGAGGGCTGGCGAGGAGATTCTCCAACCGGAGCCGACATCCACCACCACGGTAGCTGCCACAGGGTAAGTGTGTGAGCCCCGTGGTGACCCCCCTCCTGGCCCCTTCCTGGCTTCCCCCACCCTGCCTTACCCACTCCCTCTGACTCCCTCCCTGCCATCACCATCCCAACTGGTAGGGTCTCTCTGGGCACGCTGCAGCATCCCTTTTGGAGATGGCGTCCCGCGGGCTTTGCTAGGCAGAGGCTGGTGCCACGGGCACGGGTTGCATGGCCGCCGCCCGAGAGCGCTGGGTTTTAGGCAGGCGACCTTCCCAGTCCCTTGGGAATCTGGGAGCGCCATGAACTCGGGCTACGGGCCATCTACCAGGTGTACAAAGACCTGGCTCGCTTAGGTAAGTGTCCTGGTGTCACTGGAGGTTGTTTCCTCTTCTAGCTGCTGGCTCTTGGCTTTCTTCGAACGTTAGGGCCGCCGCCGCCGCGCCTCTGTCTTCCTCCTCTTCCTTCCCACGGAGTCTAGAGAGCTTTAATGCATGACAGAAACAGCTATCACGGTCACCGCCCCACCTGCAAAAGGGATGCTGCAGCCCCAGGACGCGGGCAGGGAGAGATCAAGGACTTAGCCACACCAGCAGCATGTCAGGAGAGGAGCAAAAATAAAAATAAACTAAGCCCAGCGGAGATCGGGAGGCTGCCGGCACGCTCAGATCCTGCCCTAAAGAGGGATGTGGCTGCACTAGACAGTAGCGGCTGGTTTTCCAGGTACCAGGGTTGCTCCAGGCAAAAGCGTCTCTCTCTCTCTCTCTTTCTCTCTATTTCTCCTCTTTCCTTCCGTCTTTCACAGCACCTTAGACCCCGTAGCCGTGCTTTCGTCCCATCCTTTCGTCTTGCTTCATTCTGGCTTCTTGTCTGGTGGGGTCGAGCCCCCTCCTCCGGCTTGTGGCAGAGAGGAGTCGGGGGCCGGGGCTCCCACCCCGCGGAGCCGGCGCGGTCGGAGGCGTTCGGAGGAGAGGCTGTGTTCTGGGGAGGGGGGAGGCAGCGTTTCACCCCGCAGTGCCCTCCGCATTTCACTCCCGCCCTCTGGTACCTGGAAGCGTTATGGCCTTAGCAAATCCCTCCGGCACTGAACGGAAGGAAGGAGGGCTCAGGGGAGAGAGGATGGGGAGGGAGAGCAGCTGGATGAGCCTGAAATGACTTCTTTGTGCCTCTGGAAAACCCAGCTACGGAGCGATGCAGTCAGGGACATAGTCACAGGTTCATGTGTCTAGCAGGGCATGCCAAGGAGAGCCAGCTCCAGGACAGAGCCGTGTTAGAGCAGCACTGTTGTCCGTGCTTTTATGCAGTGTATCCATTCGCTTTGTTGATTATAGTTTTTGTTTCTTCTTTTCCTTTCTCTTCTGTTTCTTTCCCCCTTTCTTCTCCAGCCTCGTTTCGTTTGTGTTTCAGTTTGGTTTCTTTCCCTCCTTTTTCCTTTGGAGTTGTTGACGTGCTGATGTGTTGCGGAGCTCGGCTCCTTGCGGGTGTTGATAACTGCTTTGTTTTTGATTAATCTCAGCTATCTGGGCAGTGTTGTCGAGACAAGCTTCTCCTCAGCTCAATAGGTAAGGGTGATCCATGTCCGAAAGGATGGTGTGGGTGCTGTGGAGGGTGGCTGGGAGCGGGGCATGACAGGGGACACGGAAGGGGCTTTTCCAATACCATCTCTTCCTTTAAAGGGGAATAAGGAATGTGAAAACACTAGGAAACACCTCTGGACGCACAGTCTCTGTGGCTTTTGGGTTTCCCCTCCCAGCAGCACACGCTGCTCCCCTGCCTTCGGGGCTGGGGTTTGGGATGAGCCAAGCTGCCGTCTCCCTGGGCCACCCTTCCTTTCTGGGGCTGGTGACACACGTG
This sequence comes from Camarhynchus parvulus, assembly GCF_901933205.1. Lineage (NCBI taxonomy): Eukaryota > Metazoa > Chordata > Aves > Passeriformes > Thraupidae > Camarhynchus > Camarhynchus parvulus. Next base: position 7,453,893 of record NC_044594.1, on the reverse strand, counting down.
GCACTTTTGGCCCTGGCAGGGTGCACGAGGGCTGTGTGGTGTTAGGGAGGTGTCTGTTGAGCTGGGGTTGTCCCGGATGATCCAAACCAGGAGGAGCCCACAGCCACCCCTTGAAGCCAGGAAAAACAGCCACCTCTGGAGCTGCCAGCTGCAGACAGCGTGCTCAGAGTGGGCTCCAAAAATCAGTCTCCAACTGCAGTCCAGCACGTGGAGAATTTTGTTTCCAGCAGTGTCTGGATTTGTTTTCTTTCTCCCAAGTCTCCTCAATGACAGAAAATGGGAAAAGTCTTTCTCCCAAGATGGATTGTATGCTTGGCAGCAGCAGAACCATAGTCTCAGGCTGCCAGAAAGATATTTTTGCCTTCCCATCACAGGTGTAGTCATGAGAAAATCCTTCCATACCTGAAATTCTCCTTGGAGAAATCTTTGGCTTCTTCTGACCCAGCTGTAATTAAACTGCCCTAAGCAGATCTTGAAAGACTCTTCCAAGAAAATTCCTCCTGGGCTGCCTTCATGGGGCTGGTTTCCTAGATAACCATGGGCATTTCTGGAACTGGGATGGAATAATCTGGAGATGGTTTTCAGACCTTGGAAGCAGAAGAATATCACTAAAACTGCCAAATCCAGATGGGATAATAGTAATTTGTGGCCCAGAGGATTGGCAGCACTGACCTGTTTGGCCATCAGCCAGGCTGGTTGCGAAAGCAGAGATGGGATTGTAGATGGGCCTGTTTCTAAGGGCATGGCCATGCCCAAACTTCCTTAGGACAGGTCTTACAAAAGGTTAAGCTTTGCTGCCTTGGTTGGGAAGAATCAAGGTCCTGGCTGATTCTCTCCAATAGCCTGAGGAGCCCTTTTGGGCTGGGAAAGAGCCTCATGAGAGAGAGGTGGGATGCCTAGAGAAATCAGGGAGATGTTTCCAGGAGAGAGGAATTCCTCCAGCTGACCTGGAGCGTTGTCCTGGGATGGGGAGAGCAGGATTGGCGAGGAGGGGGTGTTGGGTGTGTGTGCTCCATGGAGGAGCCATCCTCTTGGCATGACAAAACCCATCCTGTTTGAGCCTCCAAATCTCTTGAGCACTTGGCTGCCTTCTCCTTCTGTTTTTCCTTGCTGATCCCAGAGCAGGGCATCCCGTGAGGAGCAAAGCTGGCACCAAGCCTTGGTGAGATCTGGGCTGTGCCAGGCTTTTTGGGAAATGGGGAAGCCCTCAGAGAAGATGTGGCTGTTTGTTCTTGCTCTGTGACACTTCCCTGCTCTGGCAGCATTAGGGACATGAACAGACATGGCTTTAGCACAGCAGAGGTGAGTCCAGGCTCATGTTTGAGTTTGGTGTGGCTCTTGCCCAGGTCTGGCTGGCTGTTGTGGGCTGATGGATTTTGCGGAGCAGGGTGACACTGCCCAGCAGGGTGGGAGCAGCAGTGTGTCCTACTCCAGGGTGCTGCTGGGAGCTGCAGTCACAGGGGCAACTCCAGAGTCATTATCCCCAAAAAGGGGAAACCAGAAGAATAAATCTCACTTCAATAAGCGAGGAATCCCGCAGAGAGCCCAGCCGAGTAATTTCTTGATGATTTGGGGTCATAAAATTGTCAGTGCATGCAGAGCACAGGGATTTTATACCAGGCCAGTCAGATTTCTCTATTGCAGCATTGGAAGCTGAGAGGAGAAGGAGAGACAGCATGTGAGCTCCCTGCTGCGGCATGGTGGCTTTTGCTAGGTGACACTCAGGTGGTTTTTATGCATGGGCAGGGATAAATGATGCAGTTACTGAGCCAGCATGAGGAGTTCTCCCATCTTCTCTTAGGATGCAGCGTGCATCTTGAAACAGGGAAAAGGGGGCTGTCGTCTCCCTGCAGAGGGAAACCCAAAAACCACAGACAAGGCACCAAGCTCCCTTGCCCCTCGGCACGGCAGCCTGCCCTGGGTGGCCTCCCCAGGCCCCCCTTGCCAGGGCAGCACTGCCAGTGCAGGGAGCTGGGGGGCTTGGCAGTGGCGTAGCGTTGAGTGACCAAGGGATGTCGGCGCCAGGCGTGCGGGAGGAGCAGCAGCCCTTGCTCCCCGCTTGAAAGAAAACAGGTTCCCCTTTAAAGACTGTCCATGTGCTGATCCTCTGCATGTGTTCCATGCCTCCTTCCGCTTGGAGAAGTTGTGAGTCCGCTTGTCTGAGTGCGTTTTTCTTTTCTTTCTTAATTATTATTATTATTATTATCATTATTATTATTATCGTTACTTTATTTTTCTTTTCAGTCTCTTTAATTTCCTTATATATTTTCTCACTCCTGTTTTTCATTTATCTTCCTCTCTCCCCTCCCCTTCCCCATGACTGTATCCCCCTCTTCCTGTCCAGCCCGGCCCCGTTTCCCTCGCCTTCTCTCCTCTCCGTCAGCATGGTGGTGAAGTCCGTTGTGTAGATGAGTTGTGGTGTCTGCAGACCTGTAGAAGGGCACCCCTTCTCTGGTGTGCTCCCCACTGTGACCAGCCCCTTCCTCCCTCCCTCCTGGCGGTGCCTTGGCAGCAGCAGCAGCCCTGGCCTGGGGCTGTCACCGCGGTGTTTCTCTGGCACGTCTTGTGCGGAAGGATCCCAAGCGTTCCGGGATGGAGGCAGCAGCCTCGGAGCAGAGTGGGAATCCTGACTTGCAGGAGCCTCGTGTAGGAGAACTGAGCTCTTCATGTGAGGAGGATGAAGGGTTGAAGGACACAGTGGGCTCCTTTCAAGTGGATACTCTACTTTGTCCAAGTGGATGCTCTAACATGCCCAAACTATTCCTGGATTTCAGTGTCTTGGCTCAAGAAGAGGAGGAGACAGGGAGGGTGTGTTGAGACCTCCATGAGGTTAAATATATATAAATATATGTATAGGATCCTTGAATCTCCTGGACCCTTCCTTTATATGGGCTCCCCTTCTGAGTGGATGATTTCAGGAGTTTTCTCCCTTATCTCTTTGCTTTGTACATGGAAGGACATTTGAAGAAGAGCAGCTGTGATGTGTGTTGGGCTGGATACTTCTCCTCTACTTCCTTTTCCTGCTCTGGGACTCTTGGAGGTCCTTCAGTACCTTTGTGGCTTCTCTAGTACCTCCCAGTCCATGCAGTACAGACACGTGCTCATGCAGAAGGGTTTTCCTTTGGAGACTCAAGGAAAGCTGCTGCTCCAGGTGTTGGTGGTGCCTCGCAGAAGGTTGGTGCCAGGAGTTCACGTGGGCTTCTCAAAGCTCCTTTGCTTGGCTCTATGCTGAAGTTTCCAGAAGAAGTTCGCCCACCTCCCTAAACATCTCATCTGTTGGTATTCAAGACCTCCTTCATGCGTGGGCAGCTGCCCAATATGTGAACTCTGGGGGCAGGAAGAGGCTTTTGGCTGAGCTTAAAATGAAAATTAATTTGGAAGAATCGGCACCCTTTGAAGAGATAAAGGGTGGGTAGAGCAGATAAAATTTGGCTGCTGAGTAGCATCGTTTTGTCCTCTGTATCCCTTCCTTGCCAGAGGTCAGACAGTATTTATGGTGACACATGGGTTCAGTGCACTCACTGTTTATGTTTGTGTGTATAAATACGAGTTCAATTACGGAGAACTAGTGGAAATGAGCTTCAGGCAATTTCCTCATAATCCCTCATGTAAATCTGTTTAATTTTGTCAGCATGCCACGACAGCTTCTTCTTAGAAAGAAAAAAGAGTGGAAAGAGCGAGAGACTTTTACAAGCTGAGCTTTAATAACAGTGGCAAAAGCTGTCTGGGTGGTGGGAAGAGGTGGTAGAAAGGCAGGTGCTGGTGGGCAGGATGGTGGCAGGATCACTGAGCTTGGTGCTGTCCAGGGCTTGGCACACCTGAACTCTCTGTGCAATGGAGCTGGAGCAGCTGAAGTCACCATTAGCCAAATACCTGCAGGAATGCAACTCATCTGCACCCCACAGAATGCTGGCTCTAAGTGGGAAAAGCCTGACATTGGCCATTCAAGCAGGGAATGCCATGCCGTGGCCTGTGGGTCACTGTGGTCCTGCCTTCAGCCAGCATGGTTGAAGCTCAGTTGGTTCAGCTCAGACGGTAGAGCTGCTGCTGGCAGCATCTCTCACAAGAGGCTGATTGCACTTGGGAAGGCGTTTGAGCTCTGCAAATGTAAACGTTGTCTTCTGGATGTGGAAAAGCTTGGATCCAGCCAGCGGGACTCCCGGCATGTCTAATGAGCTGCTTCATCTTTGGCTGATGTGATGCTCTGCTGGGAGCTGGAACAGAGGCTCTCCAGGAACCTTCTGCACCCTGACGTCTCTGTTGCGTTGGAAAACATGAAAAGGAGCTTTTCTGTGCCCAGTGAAAACATGAAAATGAGCTTTTCTGTGCCCAGTGTTTGGGTTTCTGTTGCGTCTGCTGCGCCTCAGCTGCTTCTTCACCTCACACTGCACTTCCCTGGGTGCTCTTCATTGCTGCCAGCAAAACTGAGAAGCTTCGCAATCACACTCATCTTCAAAAAAAACCCAAAAACCCTTCTGCTCCCCAAGGGGAAAAATCTCCTGGGAGCTCCTTGCCTATGCGCTCCAGCTGAAATTTCAATGCTCTGGAGACCCTTGGGATGTCGAATGGGAAGTGCTGCTGTCACATTGTGCTCTGCACACATGAGGACCCGTGGGGGAAAGCCTGCAGGGTGTCTTGAGTGCCAGCCAGGCTCTTCCTGGACCCCAGGGGAGATGAGGAGCTCCAGACTCTCCGTGGGTGGGTGTACTCTGGTACCACAGCCCGGGAGTGCAGGGTCTGTGCTCCAGCCCATGTCCTCGCCCCTGCCCTGCTGCTCCTGCCAGCAGCCACGGTGTTTTTGCAATGCTGGATGGGGCACACCTTGCTGACATCCTCCTCAGTGGTTCTGTGCCCCAGCAGGAGTCTGAAGGCACTGGTGTTGCCCCTTGCAGCCAGCTGAGGTGGCTTCTTCTGCCCTCCTGCTGCCCGTGGCTTGTGGGATTTGCTGATCACTGCCCTGGTCACAGATGGATGCAGGAGCTGCCATCAGCACTGTCCTCTGTGTGGCTCCTGTGACAAGGTTTGGTTGCTGACCCCTGGTGACCAAGTTGTCAGAGCAGAAGAGCATCATCTCCTCCTCTGAAGGGTGCCAGCAGACTGGTTTAAATCTCCTTTCCTCACTGGAGCCTGGCTTAAAGTGTTTGCTTTGTGGAAGCTTCCAATCTTCTCTGGACACCTTGTCTGCAAGTGACTTGGGTTTATCCCAGATGGCCTCAGACTTCTGTGGCATTAGGCATTGGTGACTCTTGGAGGGTTGTGGAAGTAAAATGGAGAGGGGGAAGGAGATGGGAAAGCAGCAAAAAGGGGGGATGCTGTGATGTGCTATAGATAAGAGCTGGACTGCCTGCTCTCCTAAGGAAAAGGTTTTCCTCTAATGCTCTGCTCTCTACAGCAGTCGTGCTTTCCAGGCCTTGGATGGGAAAAGCAGGTACAGTGAAGGAAATAAAACAAAAAATCTCTTTGCAAAGGGGAGGATACTGCGCCTTGAGCTGGTTCCTGTAGAAGAGTTCCCTAGGGGGTACAGCTGATAAACTATCCCTTGCACCTGCTGGCTCTCCTGCAGGAAGCACCCCTTTGCAAACGTCCTCCTTGTCCTTGCAATAAAACCTTGTCAGTGTTTCCATTTCCAGCTCCCAGCCTCTTGCTGTTCCAGGAGCAGATGCTCCTGTGCTGTTGCGTTTCTGTTGTCGCTTCTCACAGGGACCTGGGAACGAGGTACCTCTCCCAGCTCTGTCGGTGTGTGCCCTTGGTGTCCCTGTCTGTTGTGTGGCCCCTGGTTTTTCTGGCTGTGGGAGCAGGGCCAGCAGGATCCTGCCTCCCTGCTGTTTGTGGTGCAGGTGTTGTCCGCCCCGGGTGGCTCGTGGTGCCCGTCTCGATGCTGCCGTGCCGCTTCTGCCTATCTCTTTCTCTTCTCTCTCCATCCCAAGGGGTTTCCTATCACTTCCCAGAAATGCCTTATCGGACATAGGATCTGCCCCGTCCTGTTTTGTCTAGCAGTGTTGGCATGGCAGGCAGGTGAGCTGGGGATGCCCACGTTGGACGTGGCACCGGCCGGGTCGTGGTGCCGCTCAAAAACCTGGAGGAGACGTAGGGGCACAGCGGGGACGCCTCACTTCCTCCATCCCGTGCTCTGGCACACCTGGCTGGCCCTGCTCCCTCGGCCCTGGGTTTCTCACCTCTTCCTTTTCCACGGCAGAGCCAGCTGGGATCGGCCAATCCCCCACCGGGGACGCCCAGAGGCCCGAGCGTGGCCGGGAGCCGCTGATGGCGCGTGTCTGCTTTTCCTTCCTAGAAAACGTCCATCTCCGCCCGGGGACGCTGCTGCACCTGAGAGGCTCGAAGCTCTGAAATACCAGCGGATAAAGAAGCCCAAAAAGTCATCCAAGGGCTCCTCGAAATCCAGAAAACAACCCAGTGAGTGCGAGGACCCCACGGTCCCCAACGGCATTCCCTGTGTCCTGCTGTGAGCAGAGCTTGGGCAGATCCCTGCCGGCTCCAGCGCTGGGGTTCTCCAAGCCCGTTCCTGGATGCTGCCCTTGTTCCTTGCCTCCCAAAGGGATGTCTCCCCGGGCTGCTTGCCTGCAGGTTGTCCCTCCTTTGCTCCTCCAAACCGAGTCCTTTCCATGCATCTCCCATATTTAGTCATTTGTTTGGATTTTGAGTGTTAATTTCATTTTCCCTGATGCCCAGCGTTCTCCCTTCTTGCCACGCTGCGTGTTCAGGGCCAGGCTTGCTGTCACCTCCCTTTTTCAGCAAGCAAAGCGCTCTGCTCTGCCTGCTGCTGGCTCCAGTCCCATCTGCCTTCTCTCCCCCCTTCCCAGATGGCTCTGCCTCCCAGGTTCAGCACCCTCCCAGCTCTCAGGTACTGTCACCTGACGAAGCTGTCTGCCTCCGCAAGAAGAAGAGACACCCTCGTCAGGACCCCTTCGCCCGGCTCTCAGCGCTGAAGGACGACCTCTGCCACCGGCAGCTCCCTGAAGACCAGACAGCCATTCTCAACAGCGTGGACCACGATGACACCAGTGGACACGCCACCCTGCTCTAGCGTAGCGCCGGTGCCAGGAGGTTGAACAGGAGCGGTGGAGGGAGCTGGTGTCACACCACGGGGGGATGGAGGTGATGGGAAAGAGGGGGGGACACCCCTAAGCTGTCACCTCTCTGAGGGGTTCGGTGGCTCATGGCGGGGACGAGCTGGGGGGACCCGGGGGATGCTTTGGGGAGGATGCTTTGGGCTGGGTGTTCCTCAAATTCACTTCTCCCCCACCCCAAACAGTTTGGGTGGGGTGGGAAGGGGGGTGTTGCACCTCGGTTTCGGAAAAGATCTCTAGGCTTCAAAGGCATGGATGGAGCTTTTGACATCTGCGTCGGCAGCGCGCGTTTAGGGGGAAAGTGTGGGATTGAGCAGCTGGCCCTCAATCGCCAGGAGAAGTTGAATGACACAGGGTGTAATTAAGTGACAAGAACCTAACAACCCAGGCGGGAACTGGTAATCCCATGAATCTGATTATGATAAAAACATGACCAAATAATCCCAGGAAAGATGTAATTGTAAAAATCTCCCTGCCTCCCCCTTCCCAGCCTCCTTTGATGTGAAGGTAACAGCAGCAAAACCATCCGTGACATCTTTCCTTACCTATCTCTGAAAGGGAAAAGCCAGAAAGACCCCGAGCCTTCAAATCAATGTGAGAAATCACCATTTGTCTGTGTGCAAATGCACCTGAGCCTCGGTGACGTGTGCTTGATGCCGTGCGAGCGCGCAGGTGCGGGGCTGATGCGATCTGAGGGTGTTTCCCCCTCCAGGTGTGGCGTGTGCCAGCTTTGATGAGGGTGGGTTTGATTAATTCTGCCCGACTGCTCTGTGTATCTCAGGCAAATGTTCTTCAGCGCCGCGTGGTGATGTGATTTCTTTACTGTGTGATGTTTAATCCCTACCCATAACGGCAAAGGGGGAGACGTGGGCGTGCGAGCGAGCGGGGTTTGGCTGCCTGGTCCCCAACGCCTCCGTCGGCAGGTGCTGAGCCCCAGGGAGAGCATCTGGAAGTGCCCAGCTCTGCGGATGGACGTGGATGGCTCCGTGCAAAGCTAAGCCCAGCGTTTCGCGCCAGCTTAAAATACATTGCTGCTGGTTTCACCGTTTTTCCCTTTTTCCTTCCTGCTCCAGCCCGGATGTGTCGGCTGTGACACCTGCCAGGGTTGTGCCCCTCCCTTTGCTCCCTGTTCCCCTCAGTAATGCTGTTCTAACTCTTCACCAGAATGTATTTCCTCTTCAGAATAGGGTAGGTTTGGTGGCTGGTGGTTTTCTGGATTGCATAGGCCTTTTTTTTGGTTTGTTTTTAGCAGGCAAGGTGTAACCTGAGAACAGCCGGGCTCGCTTTCCTGCTCTGCCTCCACTCTCTGACTGCGTGGCCTTGGGCAAGTCACTTGACCTCTCTGTGCCTCAGTTCTCCCATCTGTAAAATGGGGATAAGTCATATTTGAGCACTTTGGACAAGCACTTGGTGGCCTACAGACTGCAAGTGCTATGTAAATGCTTAGTGCTAATACCAAGCAATCCCTACCTTTAAAATATTTAGAGTTGGTTCTTTTTTTTTCGTTTGAAGTGGTAAAATCAACCACTGCATCCAGGTTTGCACAGTTCTTCCTCTGCGGTAAAGTGCTAAACCCTCCAGCCTGCCTGGGAATAAAACACCGAGTGTTTCATGTAGATATTCTTGCTTTGAGTGGATTCAGGCTGTAGAAAAAGTGTCAGGAGAGCTGGAGAGCCTGCAGGCATGTTTTTAGCCCCAGGCTCTCTATTTGCATATGAAACTTTTGTTTATTCCCAGGTAGAATTGCCAAGAGATTCTCTGCAATCTCGCCTTTAATTCTGCTTTGCCTTGGTTTTTGCTCTTGCTGCTGGTTGAACCTCCAAGGGCTGAGATGTTTGGAGGAAGACGTGAGCTCTGGGTTGTGATCTGGCTCTCTGACCATGCCACGCTTTTAGGTCGGAGCCTGTTGATTGCTCTGCCTCCTTATACCTGGTTTTAGAGGTTGTGCTTCCTTTCCCAGCAGGATGCTCGGGAACCTGTGGCCACCAAAAGCAGAGCACCGTGTCTTTTCCAATCTCCAGGCCCTAAGTAAGGTTTGAACCACTGGACAATGAATCCTCTAAATTGATAACCAGATATTTCTGAGCTTTAACAACTTTCTCAAACCATCACCAGGTTTGTCTTGGGAAGGAGGGAGGGTCTGGCAGAAATGCCCCTCTCTTTCCAGCCTGCACCAGGGCTTTTTATTGACGTGACGCGTGACCTGACGTAAGAACCTCAACTCTCAGAGTGAGAACTCGACCTTGCTAACAGTATGACTGCGAATTTCTTTTCTTTGGGTGTGTTTTTAGGGTTTTTCCCTAGAACCTGCTCGGATCTGAATTGATTTAATGCCATTCTCCCGCTCGGCAGCGGGGAAAACTCTGCCTGGCTTGGCCAACTTCAGCTCGCCGGTCACTCCAGCCGGGCTGCTCCTGATGGACAGCTGACCCTTGGGGCTGGGGGAGGCGTGGAGGCTCTGTGCTGCCTGTGCCATGGCCAACTTGCTCTTCCTTTTGCTGTCATTGCCTCAGCCTCTGGAACAGAGGGTTACTTTTCCATTTGAGTGCTTTCCAAACGATTTACGACACCCGTTCGGATGGGCCAGGCGCTGTCTTCAGGCTCTTGAGGTTGCTACCTCAGGACTATGCCCCATCCCATCTTAAGGAGCTCTAGAGGACTTGGAGTGCAGGGCAGGTTGACGGAGCATGCCGGCTTGCTGGGTCAGTCTTTTGAGATTTGTTTTCCTTTTGCAGGTGTTTTGAGCCACTGGGCTTTTCATGGTCTTCGACCTTTAGAGGCTGGAGCTGCAGCCCTCTCCCTTTCAGCCGTGTACCTGCCACGCTGCTGGAGTGGGAAATCCCGCCCGGGCGCCTCGTGGAAGCAGCTCCTCCCTAAAACCATCCTTAACTCCTTTCCCTGCTAGACCGAGTTACCTTCCAATAGACTCGGGCCGTGCTTTGGCTGACTGGCTCGCCTCTTGCTTTGGCAACCTCCTCCTCGCTTCTCCCAGCCCTCTGGTTTCCATGCCCTTCAGGGTTGCTCCTCTCTCCTTCCGTGGACCTGGAAACATCGAAGCCGTGTCAGACGATGCCAAACACTTCCCCCATTTCACCCCCGTTTGAACTCCGTGTCGCTTTGGTGGTTTGCAAACACAGCTGCTGTCGCTGCTGCTGCTGCTTCTTCATTATTTTTTTTTTTTCCTTTCATGCTGCAAAATATATCTTGATTTTTATCTTCCTGGGCCAAACTCTCTTATTTTCTAAGCTGGTCTGAGGTAGTTGGCTCTTTCTGTATCAGTAACTGTACAATTCCTCCTTTCACGTTGTGAACATGATGTTCCATTAGATCCCTTGGCAAATCCTGGCCCACGGTGAAAAAATTCCTCTGAATCACAAGGATATTGTCCCTGGGCTCTGCTGGGGTGTCAGTGCAGGAGTACCAGCCCACTTTTGGGGGGTCCTTGCTGATGCTTCTCCCTGCGAGGTGGCCATGGTGGGGATGCTCCAGCACTGGTTTCATGCTGCCTTGGGGGTTGCAGGATTGGGGCACCCTGAGCTGGGGAAGGTGACATGGAGAGGTGGGTACAGGATGCCACTGGGATCCTGTGGAAAAGGGCTGCTCCTGGAGTGCTGTCCCTTGCAGTTGAACAACGAATCCTGGGGCAGGCAGGGAAAAAGGGCAGGGAAAGTGCTTTGCCTGCTTTTCCAGCAGGACTTGCTGAGCTCTCATCCACGTGTTTCTAAGGTGACTTTGCCGTGCAGCCCCAGCAGCGTTTTTGTTCCGCAGTGTTGATGTGAAGGAAATGCAAGTTGGTGTAAGGGGGGAGAGGGAGCGTTCAGGGCTTGTTTGTGGGGCCCTGTTTCTGTGCCTGACACTAAAGAAACCCACAGGCACAGGGAGCAATGAGTTTGTGGGATGGGGGAGCTGCAAGGTCCCAGGGTCCCTTCCCAGTCTGAACCGCGGCATGGTTTGCCCTCTGCCCCCTGAGTCTCCATGAGCCCTCATGCTGTCTGTGTGAGCAGGGGATGCTTTTCCTGGGAGGATTCTCATTCCTGCTCCCCTGTGCCGGTCACCTGTGACTTGGAGGCTGCTTTGGGGCACTGGGGGACTCCAGGCTGTTCATCTGGTGTTTGTCACCTTGTCAGCTGGCTCAGTGCCACTGGAGGAAGGCTGGAGGTCATGCTGTTTGGATACATAAATGTAAAGGGAATATAAAGGGAATAACAGCTTGCTGTACCTACCTCTGGGACTGTTGAGGACACTGGATTTGGGCTCAGCAGCCCAGGCATGGTCCTGGCAGGGCTTAGTCATGTCTAGTGGCATCCAGACATGACACACATTCCAGACTCATTGCTGCTCCCACCTTGCTGTCTGTATTAGGACAAAATCCGCCTGGCATTTTGGTTTCTCTTGCTGCTTCAGGCAGTGACGTAGATCTGGGAGTTCTCGGAGTTTTGGGTTGGTTTTAGCTGTAGCTCGTGTCTGGAGGTATTTTTCCATGAGGCTGGACCTTCAGGGATTTCCACACATCCCACATGGGCTCACTGCAGCCCCAGACTGAGGTCAGGGCTTTTTTGGAAGGAAACCCTCTCAAGGAACCGGAGTAAAACCCACTGTACATATGAGATATAAATAGATAGAGAAGCGTAGGACAAAGGTAGATAGGTTTGCAGAATTCAGTAGATTTGCATGTCGGGGTATGTGTGTGTCATGGGGAGAGTTTAGAGCTGTGCTGGGGTGGGGGATCAGGATGGGCAAAGCTGGGAAGGGGCTGGGAGCAGCTGCAGCCTGAGGGGAATTTGGGGATGGAGAGGCACCAGCATGAGCTGCGCTGCGGCCCTGCTGCACTCAACAGATCGCTCTGTTCCATTATTTCATCCCCAGTTTTAGCTTTGCTTTGTTCATTGTCTGTGACTCACCCCTGGGCCCTGAGATGGAAGAGCAGGAGGGCCAGGTCCTGTGTTCTGCGTGTCCGAGGCACGTGGGGCATGACACAGGACACGACCCAGGAGGGGGATGTCATGTTGCCTCATCCCTGCTGCCATCGCCTAAAGAAAAAGCTGCACCACGCAAAAACCCTTCCCTCAAGTCCCTCTAGATGCTGCTCTCTGGTTACTCGTGTGAAAGCATTTTGCTTTGCGTCTGTTCTTCCCAGAGAAGTGTGAGTCAGAAGGGATGAGAGAGGGATATAGCTAAATTTGTCCCCTGAGCTGAGGAATGCAGCACTGGCTGTGCCAGCCAGCCCCAGCAGTGCCTCCCGGGAGGGACAAGATGTTCTTGACAGTGTCTTTTTATTTTAAACCTCATTAGCAGGACTTTGAGGATCTGAGGCAGAGAGGGGATTTGGGCACCAGTGATGCCAGAGCTGGTACTGATGGGGGCAGCTGGATTCAGGCTGGATCTCCACTCCTCTCCCAGAGCCATCCCTGTGCTGTCTGGGCACAGAAAGCAGGATATTTACTCCCATTGTGCCCCTTCAGCTTAATTTTTTTTTTTTCTTTTCTGTTTTTGAGTATCTTGACTCCTCTCTGCCTGTGTTTGTGGGAAGGAGAGGTGGGAAGTGCAGTTGTTCCTGTTAGAGATCTGTCAGGGAACGCTTGATCCAGGAACTGAGGGCTGGGAAGCAGCGACCACATTTGGCAACACCGGTGCCAGCAACAGAAGAAACTTAACACTGCACTCAATTTCCATCAGTTGGCACATCCCCAAGCAGGGAGGACCAGTGTGGTTGTGTGGAGATGGGAGCCTGTTCCCCTGCCTGGGTGACTGGGATGACAGGGAGCCGTGTTTGCCCATTTTCCCCAATTTTAGGTGTTTTGGCACAGCTGGCTGAGCTCTTTTCCTCAGGATTTTATGGCAGCAGGATGAGCATCCCCAGTCCTGGGGCTCTGGCTGACTTTTGATATGTGCATGGATGGAGGAGGGACCTGGGTAGGGGGTGGGCAGTGACAGGGGGGGCAGAGGGGCTGGTCCAGGCTCGGGGGTGTTGGCTGAGGCAAGCATGTGCTGTAGAGGTAGATAAGGATTTTTGTACTGGTTGCAGTGGGGTGGGAAATGCAGGGTGGAGGGGCTGGCATCCCCCATGGAGGACAGATTTTTGCCCAGATTTTATATTTACCATCAAAATGACACTTTCTCTCGCAGGAGGGCTTTTATTCTTGTTCTCCTGAGGTTGCAGGGCTGCAAAAGAGGGTGCCCATCTTCCCGGGTCTGAAAGCTCCTTGGATTTCCACCCACTCCCCCCCCAGCACTTAGATTAAAATAAAACACACACACACAAAAAAAAAAGACTTGAGAAATGAGCCCCAGTATCTCTATCTAAAGAAATGATATTGGTGTATTGAAACCGCATTGTATATAAAATTAAACAAATATATATTTACTCTCTATTTTAGAAGGGAGGGGAGAATAAATATTTAAAATAATTCGTTAGTAATAGGTGTCAGAAACTTCTGTGCAGCATGAGAGAGGCTGTCAGAGGTGGGGAGAGCCTCCACAGCAGGAGCAGAGCGAGTATTTTTACATTATATTGCGCTTCAGCTTCTCTGCTTCTCCATCCACCTATAAATAGACAAAAATATATATACAAATATATATATATATATATATAAAAAAATTATATATATCTAAGTCACATAGCTGTTTTATTTTTGTATCCATGCCTAGTGCTGTTTGAGCAATACAGTGGCGAGGGAGAGGAGGGCTGGGCCAGGCTGGGGGGCTTGCAGTGCTCCGGGGGATCTGCCCTCTCCGCACCCAGCATCACCACTGTTTGCTGTTTCAATAGGGAAAAACACTAAAAAGGGACAAAATCCCGGGATGGGGAAGCCTGGGCTTGCTGCCAGGGCCGTGGTGAGGTGGTGTTTCCACTGAGGGCTGTCTTGGGCTTTTTTTTCCTCAGAGAAAAAAAGACAAATTTCAGCTCACAGGAGCATCGGGCAGCTGCAGCCTGGAGGGTGGCACAGGGTGGGGACACACTGTGGGGACAGGGTCCCCATGCTGCTGCCTCCCTGTCACCTGTCCCTGCTGCTCTGATAAACCTCGAGGGTTTCTGAAACCCTCCTGCAGTTGGTGGAGCCCCTCAGAGCCACCCAGGTGGCCACTGGGGCATTCTCCAGGTCCCTGCACCCGGCTGGAGCGGGGAACCTGCTCTGTAGGGAATGGCAGGACCTCTCCAGGAGAGTCTGGGGCTTTCTGGTGCTGTGGGGCTGCTGGGGTCCACTGGGGCAGGATGTGGGGCTCTCCCTGCCTGGATGGATGGGATTTGAAGCTCTCCCTGCCTGGATAGGGTGAGAGGCTCTCCCTGTCCCTCTGGATGGGATCTGGGACTCTCTCTGCCTGGATGGGATCTGGGGCTCTCCCTGTCCCTGTGGATGGGATGAGGGACTCTCCCTGTCCCTCTGGATGGGATGTGGGGCTCTCCCTGTCCCTCTGGATGGGATGAGGGACTCTCCCTGTCCCTCTGGATGGGATCTGGGGCTCTCCCTGTCCCTCTGGATGGGATGTGGGGCTCTCCCTGTCCCTCTGGATGGGATGTGGGGCTCTCCCTGCCCCTCTGGATGGGATCTGGGGCTCTCCCTGCCCCTCTGGATGGGCTGTGGGGCTCTCCCTGTCCCTCTGGATGGGATCTGGGGCTCTCCCTGTCCCTCTGGATGGGATCTGGGGCTCTCCCTGTCCCAGTGGCTGAGGTGGCATCGAGCCCTGGCACGGTGGGGGATGTGCTGGGGATATTTGGGGCTTTTCCTGCAGGGCAGAACGGACCCGCCGGATCCCTGCCCCTCTTCCCCCTGGGCCGTGGGAGGACAAGGAGCCAGTTTGGGACTGAGCAATGCCAGGGAGCTGCAAACCACCCCCCTGCCTTTGCTGGGGCATGATTTGGGGATTGTCTTTGGGCAGTGGCGACCGAGGCTTCACTCCCCTCAGTCTGTGTCCCTCAGTCCTGGGCTCTGGGGGGGTCCAGGTGCTGTTGTTTGGGCTCAGATGTCCCCGAGGGGATGGTGGCACAGCCCTGGAGTGCTTACACCCCTGCAGAGGCAGGCAGAGGTCCCTCAGCGTGGTGCCCACTCCCAGGAGCTGGCCCCTAGCAGCAGCCCTGTGTCCTCCGTAGGTGCCACCTGTATTTTCCATGATATTTCTCTCTCTTCTTCGTCGGGTCGGGGGGGGGCTGGGGTGGGGGATGTTTCTAATATCCAGCCGAGATTTGTTCAGCACCAATTCTTGATATCGAAGCAAAGCATGTTTGGTGGGACTAACTTGCATTTATTAGCGGTAAATACATAAGTGAGTATTTTATATGTTAAAAAAAAAAACAAACAGGAAAAAAAAAAAAAAAAGGATGTCAGGAGAAAGAGAAGGGATGAGATTTCTCACCGCTCGGTGTCCGGGCTGGGGGGCTGCCTTGCCCCCCCCGGTGGGGCTTTGGGTATTGCTGGGGGTGGGCAGGGGGGCGGGCAGCTTTCTCCTTTCCCCATCTCCCCTGGAATCACTTACAGAAAAAAAACAGGCAAAGGAAAGCTCGAAATGTTTACAAAGCACACTTCCCACAGTACCGTTAACCCTCTGGATGCCAAACAGACACATCAGGAGCTGCCCCCCTCCCTGCGCTCAGGGCTGGTGGCTCCCACAGCATCGTCCTGCTTCCCGTGGTTTCTTTGGTTTGGTTTTTTTGGACACCATCCCTGCTGCCTCCATCTGCGTGCACCTGCCTGGAGCTTGCTGTCCAGGGTGGGGTTTGCTTCTGCCCCCTCTCAGGCTCTTCCTGCTCACCTGGGAGCTGTGGGAAGCTGTCCAGGGGGGGGTTTGCTTCTGCCCCCTCCCAGGCTCTTCCCGCTCGGCTGGCAGCTGTGGGAAGTGCCTGTCTCTGCTCGGGAGGTTCTGGCTCGGTGGGAGATGCTGGCACTCACTCCTTGCCCTCCCAGATGCACTTTAAGGCCAAACTTCCCTTTTTTTCCTTCTCCGGGGCTGGCACAGAGCAGGCAGGGGATGCTCCCATGGCCCCAGGGGGTGCAGGACCTTCCACACATCTGTGCAGGCTCTGGTCCCTTGGCATTTCCCGTGTGGGGAAGCCCTTTGGAAATCCTGGGAATGCCCACGTTGCCATAAGGTTCATCCTTTGGGCATTAGGGGATCACAGCTGCACTGCAGCTCCTTGGGGAGCAGCCCTGGGAGCATCTCCAGCTCTCCCATGGGAGCAGCCCTGGCTCTCCGGGGGAGCCCAGACTTTTTAATGCCCTTTTACTAGGTTTGTAGACTCTCTGAACCCTCGTAGACCTCCATAGGTAGCTCTTGATTTAATCTCCTCCTAACCCCATAGTGTTTTCCCCTAAGGCAGGATTTTCTTCTGGACCCACCCAATGCATCTCTGGTTTCGTGGGACAGCTTTTTCCTCTTTTTAAGAAGAATTTCTTGCCTCTGGATATAAAGACTAGACCATCCAACCTCGTTTCCATCTCTTGAATGTCGAGTATTACAATGTATAACACACGTTAGGGTGCTCTTTGGTGCTGTTTCAATGGTAACCAGTGGAACTGACTTTTTTAAATAACAATAACAATAAAAGAAACTTTAGTGCCGCTGGTTCCATAACGTTCATTGTCGTGACTTTTTTTTTTTTTTTTGGAAGTTTTGTTAGGGTTTTGTTTTCTTTTTTTTTTTTTAATTCTTTTTTAATTTTTACTAAACAGTGAGTAGCGATCAGCTGCCGGGTTTCTGTGGTGTTGATTTTAGTGACTGGTGGATGCTGTGAGCTTGGTGGGCTGCACAATTTAGTGGGATTTGGGATCAAGTAGCTTCATTTTGGAACTGCACACAGCAAAACGAGCATTTGATGGGAGCCCAGACGGCAACTAGAGGGTTAATTTTTGAACTTTCAGGTATGTTCCTCAGAAGAAAATAATAATTAAAAAAAATAATAAAAAAAAAGATAAGAGAAACAAAACACTATTTTTTCAGTAAGCTTTTTTTTTTCTGTAAACGATTTACAAATAAATCTGACATGATGGTGCTGTACCAAAGCCTTATACGAAACTTATTCCGCTCTCTCTATAATCTCTCTGTATCTGTATTGTTGCTCTCGGCCTCCGCCAAGGCCAGGAAATGCCAGCAGGAGGGACCGACGGCCACGCTCGCCATCGGCATCCCTGGAATTCCCTGGGATGGGAATCGTCATTCCCTGGAATTCCCTGGGATGGGAATCGTCATTCCCTGGAATTGCCGGCCCGCGCGGGGAGGGAAAGCCAAATTTCAGCATCACTCCCCAGGCGTGCGATGAGGGGCACAATGGGGGTCCCTCACCCCAAACTCTCCTTCCGACTGGGTGCTGTCCTGCCCTGGGCAGGGATCCGAGACCTCGAGGGCGTTTTACCCACCGAGCCCCCTCCTCCGGGGCATTCCACATCTTCCAGCTCAGCCCGACCTCCGCAGTGCTCAGCCAAGGCAGACCCCTGGCTCTGCCCTGCGAGCCCTCTCCCAGCCCTTCCCCTGGGGAGCTGGGGCTGCTTTGATAGCTCGAAGCAATAATCCCACTCTGCCAAGAAAGTTGGGTCCTTTTGGCTCTTGGACTGTTGTCAGTTAATGAGTAAATGCTCATAAAGCCAACAAAAAGTGGAAGAATTGAGAGTTTGAAGCCCTGCCTTACTGGGAGTAGCTGGCCCCTCGGTCTCTGCCTGTTGGAATTTTAAGGCCTGCTGAGTATTTAATTTATCGCCGATAACATTGCATGTTCATAGATTGACTTCTTGAGTTGATTTTTTTCTTCTTTTAATGTACCCACTATAAGAAATTCTGGCAGTGTTGCAATGTTACGTACAACTAGCCATGCTGTAGGAGAATGATGGGTTTTGGAATCGATTAACTTGCTCCTCATGTAACATTACCCTGCTTCAGAAATGTTTTGTATTTTGATATAAATAAACATTTGCTAAAAAAAAAAATATCTATAAAAAGGCTCGGTTGCTGGCATTGATTTGCTCGGAGGGGCTGTGGGGAGGGGGTGGGCTGTCCCAGAGGTGTTTGTGGGGGATGCTGGGCTGTTCTTTGCCCTAAAAGCATCCCAAGTTGTGTTGTCCCCCTGGGACTTGCAGCATGTCCCAGCTGGTGCTCCGGGCTCAGCTGGATACTGGAATGGGCACTGATGCTCAGGTCCTGATTTTGGGCAAGGAATAGAAGAGGATACAGCGCCAGCCCCATCTGGCAGGGTGATGATGCACAGTGAGCCCTGTCCCTTACTGTCCCCTCCCACAGCTCCTTTCTCATCCCCTCTTTACCTGCTCCCTTTGGAGATTTTTCCATCTTTTTGCACTGATTCATCCCGCAGGAACCCCAAGATAATGAAGTCTGTGTGCAGCCATGGAGCATATCCGGGACTGTGTGGTGCCACCTGTCCCCAGGCTTGGTGTCCATGCCACACTGTCCCCAGCCTTGCTGGTGACTGTGCCACACTGTCCCCAGCCTCGCTGGTGACCGTGCCCCACTCTCCCCAGGCTCGCTGGTGACCGTGCCCCGCCGTCCCGAGGCTCGCTGGTGGCAGTGCCCCACTCTCCCCAGGCTCGCTGGTGACCGTGCCCCGCCGTCCCCAGGCTCGCTGGTGGCAGTGCCCCACTCTCCCCAGGCTCGCTGGTGGCGGTGCCACCTGTCCCCAGGCTCGCTGGTGGCCGTGCCACGAGGTGGCAGTGCCGGCTCGGCAGCTCCCGGCGCTGGAGAAGCGCTCCGAGGAAGAGGAGGATGCCTCGATCACCTCCAGCATCTCTGTGCTCCGTGTGTCCCCCTACAGGGCCGGCATGGAGGGATGCTGCTGTCTGTCTGTCTGTCTGTCCGTCCTCCTGCTTGCCCTTGAGCTGTCCCCCAGCGCCGGGGTCTGCAGCAAGTCCCCCCCAGCCTCCCTGGAAGGTTTTTAGGGGCTGGAATATGTGGTGCCCTCACACCCCTCAGCAGGCTGGGGACAGGGCTCAGCATCCTTAGGGTCGATTCCAGGGTTAAACCCGGTCCCAGCTGAACCTCCGCAGTGAACAGGGATGCTCAGGGCACTGCAGCATCTTTGGGGTGTCAGCTCTGGGGCTTCCCAGTTAAGCCCCGCTCCAGGGGGGAGCAGGGATGCAGAGAAAGGCTGTTCCCACATCCCTGCTCCCCAAAAACTGGGGGCTGAGGCAGCCCTGGACCCTGCACCCCTCTGCTGTGTCCGTGCAGGGATCAGGGACTGTCCTGCCGCGGTGCCGGCACGGGTGGGAAGATGCTGGGGAGCTGTTCAGGTGCTGCCCCCCAGCTCTGTTCCAGGCTTCCTGCAGGAAGGAGGAGGAATCCTCCCAGCTGGATCCACAGAACTGATCCTCGCTGCTTCAGAGGGAGTGAGGGGCAAACTCAGGGTGGCTGGGCTGTGACTGAGGATTGTGCAGCTGAATTGATGCCTTTTGGGCTGCCTAAAAACGGAGGCCAGGCAAAATTGAGAGAATCAAAAGCAGTTCTGTTTATTGAAGGGCCTTCAGGTACATTCAGGGCAGACAAAACCCACTCAAAAATGGACAATGGGTCACGGATTTCACACTTTTGTAAGTTTGGTCCATTTGCATTTTGGGGGTGAATCTGCCAATTCCAGCTCCAGCTAATGAAGTCATTGACCCCAAGTTTGCTCCCCCAACTCCCTTTTGTTTCCATCTCTGGGGCCTGAGGCAGTGAGGTGTCCTTGATTGCCAGGCCTGGAGAGGAATTGCTGTGTCTGCCCAGAATGGGGAAGCAGCAGCTCCCACTGAGTGTGGAGTTTGGAGTTCTACACTAAAGAACTGCAGGGTTACAAATGGAAAATAGAAAAGCTGAAATCCTAAGGCATCAGAATGATGCTGCTGGAGCTCAGCCAGGCTGTGTGGTCACAGGGATGCTCCCTGGGCTGGGGGAGGATGGCACTGGTGTGCATGGCAGCTGTGAGCCCCCAGTGTCCCCAGTTCCCCCAGTGCAGGTGGGCAGCCCAGCCGTGCTGGTGGCTTGGGGCAGGTGCCCTGGCTGTGTTTTTAACCCTCTCAAGGACAGCTGACATTTCCTGAGGGCTGTTTGGACTCTCCAAGGCTGCAGGGGCTGAGAAAAAGCCTTGAGCTGCAATCAGAGCCGAGGTGCTCCCAGCATTTGGAACACCTGTCCCCAGGTAACAAATGTATTTCCCCTCCTGGAGCCAGGCAGCATTCCCCTCCTCTGGAGCCCCAGATCTGGCTCCTGGCTCTCTCCCAGCCCCACTGGGGGCCAAACCTCTGCTGCCAGGGTGGGTGGCACTGGCAGGAGCTGGCAGGGACGCAGGGGATGCCCCAGGGGGAGGCTCTGTGCCCTCCACAGGTAGGTCTGGCTGGAGTTTCTGCTATCAGTGAATTATTGATTGGATTTACCGCCACGGCTCTGACAACACCATTACTGCCTTTGACTTCATGTTTAAATCATCACTCCAATAGCTCTGAGAGATGAGATCTTTTATTTAAAACACACTCAGTGGCTCTTTTTGATGCCCTGGCTCGATGTGCTGCTGGCAGGGGTGGGGAGCGCTGGGTGCTCAGCTGGGGGAGCACAGTCCCACACCATGGGCTTCGGGGACACTCAAGGTCACTCTGACAGAAACTGTCACCTCATGCTCCAGGTGAAGGCTGCGGGTAACAGGGAGCTGCAGGGAGCTGTGCCATGCCCTCTGACCCCCCTCCAGCCCCATCCACATGAATCCCTGGGGCTGGTGGAGCAAGCTGGGAGCTCCCCCAGGGCTCTGTGCCCCCAGTTCATCCCACTGTGCTGTCCCACTGCTGGGTCCCTGCTCCCCATCCCCAGCGCTTCCCCAGCTCCCAGGCTCAATCCCAGCCCCTGTGCCTGTGTCTCCACAGCTTCTTCCCACCCTGACCTGGCTCTGGGGTGTGCAGGGCAGCTGTGCTGCTCTGAGGCTGCACGTTTTGGGGCACAGCAATGGGTATAGCAGGTCATGAGGCCAGAATTCCCCCACACCCAGCTGGAAGCTGTTGGGATGCTCGGTGCCATCCCAGTGGGAAGCTGCACCGCTCATTCCAGCAGGACCACAGGGCTGCCTGCATCCCTGCTTGTCTTTTTATCAGCTTTACCATCCAATATTCCCTGGCTGCTTTGTCTTTGCTTTACATTTATCAATATTACCAGCTGATCCCACAGTCCCCCTCCGTGGGTTTATTAATATTGCCCTCTGATCTGCAGGCAGCAGCCATGCTTTATATTCCTGCCCCATCCCCAGCTCCTCCAAGCCCCCACGCCATGTTTAATTAGATTTTCTCCTTGGCTCAGGCAAACACAAATTGAGCTCCTGGTATCTCTGTGCTGTGCTGGAGCTGGTGCTGGCTGAGGTGGACAGCATCCTCCACCACATTAATATTCTAGTGCTGGTGCTTGTCTTGGGATGGTGCAGTCTGGGGGGTTTGCCTGGAAAAGGGATTATTTCTACCCCCCCACACCCCGATTTCCATGCATGGCAATTAGCTTGGCAGGGAAATACCTTTTCCTACGAGGTCAGGGTTGAGAGTTCACGATTAGGAAGCAGCACAGGATCCCTGGGTCAGAAATCAGAGCTGCTGCTCCCCCCTCTCCCATTGCATTCCCCCCATCCTGCTGCTCTGGGCCATTAATGTCATTTTCCAAGGAATCCTTCTGGGCTTGGCTTTCCCCAAGTCAGTGGGGACCAGCGCCGGCCTCTCCCACTGCTCCATGGCAGCTTTTCCACATCAGAGGGAAAGAAAATTGTTTATGCAAAGTTTGTCAGTCCCTCCAGGCATGGAGGGAAGCGCTGATTGTTCTCCAGCTATCTCAAATCTTTTCCCAGTTTCCAAAATTAAAATTTTTCCCTGTGTCTTGCAGACACATTTGGGTGTTCGTGCTTGGATTTCCAGACTTACTGTCCAGCAGCTGCACCACTAATTATTCTTATTCTTATTCTTATTCTTATTATATTATATTATATTATATTATATTATATTATATTATATTATATTATATTATATTATATTATATTATATTATATTATATTATATTATATTATATTATATTTCATTTTAATGTTATTCTTGTTTTTATTCTTATTCTTATTCTTATTCTTATTCTTATTCTTATTCTTATTCTTATTCTTATTCTTATTCTTATTGTATTGTATTGTATTGTATTTTTAAATTTAATTTAATCTCACATAATTTTATTACCCCACTTCCCCAAAAAATAAAGAAATAATTTTATTTATTGGATTTCTCCTCCTGCCACGGTCTCACCTTTTGTGTTTTCCTCTTCTCACAGGGAATACAGGATGGAATTTTCTCCAGGGATGCTCACACAGATGCTCATGCAGGGACCAGAAACCCCTCCTGGGGCTGGATCTGCCTTTCTCAGCTGTGATTCCATGGGGCAAAGAGCTCTCCATCCTGGCAGCCTGTGGTGCTGCTGGGACGCAGGATGTGCTCCCCTGCCTCTCCTTTCCCAGCCCTGCCAGAGGAATGTGCTCCTTGAGTCAATAGGAAGCTAATTAAGCCATTTATCTGGGAAAAGCAGCCACTCCTGGTGAGCTGAGCTGGAGGGATGGAGGAGGAAGGAGCACAGAGCTGGGGAAAGCAGCAGAAGGATGTGGGCAGCCCCTGGAAAGGGAGAACCTCAGCTGGGAGCTGAGCAAGGTGGGCTCCATCCCCAGCACTCCCTGCCAGGACCCTGCCCATCCCTAGGTCACATCCTGGTCTTGCACTGAGTCCCTGAGGATGCTGCAGTGCTAAAATCACCAATAAACTGCTTTTCTAGCTGAGAACCTGGTGCTGAGTTCTGTAACACCTATCACCTCACCCATACTGACAAACAGTGTTTATTCCCAGCTGCCCCTCAGCCCTGTGCTCTCCACGCAGGGGACCCAAATCCCATTTTTCTCCCCCCAGACTCCCCTCTCCGAGCTTGCTGTTTGCAGAGCACGGCTCTGCACTGAAGCAGGCTGCACTCTAACTTTAAATTGACATTTTTAGTGGAGCCCTGGGAGGCTTTTCCAAGGAGCACAGCCTATTCTTCAGGGCTTTTACAAGCCTTTAGTAGCTTAAGACACAACTAAGTTGGCCCTAATCCCTCATAAAAGCACGTAGGTTTTCTTGCCCTTCTGCTGCATCAAGGTCTTAGCCGGGTGCTTTCCTTCACTGTTGTGTTTGTGGGAAGGAAATGCCTCTGAAATTTTCCTTTTCAAAGACCTGGATCCTCAGATCAAACCCATCCTGGGGGAGCTGTGGGCAGGAGATGGGTCCCATGGGACAGGGGGAATGTCTCATCCCTGATGTGGTGGCACAAATCCTTTTGTTCCATGGATGTGCAGCACCTGGGGAAATCTTTGGCTGGATCATCCCCCCAGTGATCCAGTATGACCGTGTTCACAGGGGTCTGAGGATGAGGGGAGAGACGAGGATCTGACTCCATGTTTCAGAAGGCTTGATTTATTATTTTATGATATATATTATATTAAAACTATACTAAAAGAATAGAAGAAAGGATTTCATCAGAAGGCTAGCTGAGAATAGAATAAGAAGGAATGATAACAAAAGCTTGTGGCTCGGACTCTCTGTCTGAGCCAGCTGGGCTGTGATTGGCCATTAATTAGAAACAATCACATGAGACCAATCACAGATGCACCTGTTGCATCCCACAGCAGCAGATAACCATTGTTTGCATTTTGTTCCTGAGGCCTCTCAGCTTCTCAGGAGGAAAAATCCTAAGGAAAGGCTTTTTCATAAAACATGTCTATGACAATACAGAGTGAGGGGGGCAGTGTAAAAATATGGAAAAAAAAAAGGGATTTTTCCAGCAAAACAACAGTAACCCTGCAGTGAGAGGGGCTGTGCAGGAGATGCCCAGCCATGGGTTAGTTGGGTTTTATCCTTCACTTTGGAGAAGTTTCTTGGCTTCTGGCTGGGGTTCATTCTCAGAGACATGCCTTTTGTGAGGAGAGATGAAATGCTGCCTTGGAAGTTTGGAAATGGGTGGATGCAGAGCTGGAGGGGTCTGTGCTTGGCCGGGGCTGGGCAGGGATTTATTCCCCAAGAGAATTCTCCTGGGCACTTGCAGCTGATCTGTGCCTCATTCTCCAGCCTTTCCAGACCTGGGCTGCCCCAGGATCACTCTGTGGTGGGGTGTGGGAGTGTTCCAGACCCAAAAAAGGAGGATTTCCTCAGCCAGGGCAGCCTGTGGGGAATGAACCCTGTGCTGGATGCACTGTGCCAGAGAGTGAAGCATCTTTGAAAGCCCCAAACCCCAAAGAACCCTGTGGGGTGACACGGGGGTCTCAGCAGGGACAGGCTGAACACAAACAGGGGGAGGGAATATTTTCACACCCCACAGCCCAGAATGATGTGAGCTGCAGGAAAGGATGGATCACACTGGTGCTGAGCATGAACACACAACTCTGCACCCCAAAACCACACACAATGGGGGCTTGTCTGCCAGTGGGAGAAAATTCGGGTCCCTGTGGGCCAGCCTGGCAGGAGCTGCACCATTTGCATATTAGGGGTGATTTTATGAATTATGCAGCCACCACGGCACGTCCAGAGGAATCGGCTGCAACACAGAAAGCATATTTATCTTGGTGTCTCATTGATTTATTTTTCCTCTCCTGGTTTTTCAAGCTTGAGCAGCTGCAGCGAGGAAGGGAAAACAGCCCAGGCAGCCGGGGCTGCAGTGGGACAGTGAACCCTTCCTGCAGCCATCGGTCCCATGGGGTTCCTCCTCAAAGCTGGGAGCTGTTCCACGGAGACCAACATGTTCTGAGCACTTTGGTGCTTGTTTTGGTGGAGTGAGAGCCTGGGGATATTTCAGAGTGAGTGGAATCATTTTTGGTGACAGCAAAGGTGCTCCTGGAGGGTGACACGGACCATGGGGTGGTGAGAGGGACAGTGACCAAGAACTGTCCTCTGTGGGCACCATCACAGGTCCTAGACAGGAGCCAGGCTGTAAGGATACATCAGAACATTCGTCCTCATCTGGGTAGAAATGCAACCATCCATTATCACACTGTCTCCATTGTCTCTTTGTCCATCCATCCACCCTTTCCACTCATTAACTCCACCATCTGCTCCTTCATTTATCTCCCATCCTGGCCAGTAAATCATCCTTGTCTTCCCTCTCCATCCACGCATAAGAGAAGAACCTCTTGGTCCCCTCCTCATCCCCGACCTCCAGGGCCATGACCCTGCTTTGAGCCTGGAATTTCAAGGCTCCATCCATGAGGGAAGCTCCCAAATCCCTTGGGGCTTTATTTTATCTCTTAGATGGCTCCAAAATGCTCAGGCACTGCAGAAAGGAACCAGACCTGCTCCATCCCCAGGTGCTGGACTGTGGGTACCACTCACATCCACACTCCACCTGCCTTCTCCTGCATCCATGGAAGCATCCCTAGGTGGGTACCACTCACATCCACACCCCACCTGCCTTCTCCTGCATCCCTGGAAGCATCCCCAGGTGCTGGACTGTGGGTACCACTCACATCCACACCCCACCTGCCTTCTCCTGCATCCCTGGAAGCTCTCAGCCCTCCCAGCTGTGCCCTTTTCCCCCCAGCAGCAAAGGTTAGCCGAGATCACAGAGGCAGCCGTCTGCCCAGATTCCCGCTCCCTGGGGCTAATTATGGAACAACATTAGATAAAAGTCAACATATGTTGTAAAAGGCACTATGTATCAGCGCCTGACAGCTCCTAACAATGTGCTCATGTAGCAGCTGTCAGGCTGCAATGCCTGGAAATGAGGAATATGTTGATTTATGGATATCAGATCTGCCCTCGCGTTGGCCGATGGCGGCGCGGAGCACCCACCAGGATGGGCTGTTCCCCACGCCCTGGCTCAGCCTCCTGCTCTTCCCAGGGATGGTTCACTTCCAGAGGTGCCCATGTTTGTGTTGCTGCTCCTATAGAGGAGGAAAATCCCCAAATCCTGTTGTTTCTGGCCCCTCTCTGTGATGGTGTTCTCAGGGGTCTTAGGGTGAGGGAAGAGACGAGGATCTGACTCCATGTTTCAGAAGGCTTGATTTATTATTTTATGATATATATTACATTAAATCTATACTAAAAGAATAGAAGAAAGGATTTCATGAGAAGGAAAGGAAAGGAAAAAGGAGAGGAAAGGAAAAAGGAGAGGAAAGGAGAGGAAAGGAGAGGAAAGGAGAGGAAAGGAGAGGAAAGGAAAGGAAAGGAAAGGAAAGGAAAGGAAAGGAAAGGAAAGGAAAGGAAAGGAAAGGAAAGGAAAGGAAAGGAAAGGAAAGGAAAGGAAAGGAAAGGAAAGGAAAGGAAAGGAAAGGAAAGGAAAGGAAAGGAAAGGAAATCTTGTGACTGACCAGAGTCCCAACACAGCACAACCTGTGATTGGTCATCAAGTAGAAACAACTCACATGGACCAATCAAAGACGCACCTGTTGCATTCCACAGCAGCAGATAATTATTGTTTTTCTTTTCCTCTGAGGCTCCTCAGGAAAAAATATCCTGTCAAAAGAATTTTTTATAAAGTATGTCCATGACAATCCCCAGCCAGGATCTGGGGGGCCTGAACCACGGACATTCCCACTGCAGCAAGAAGCAGAGGTGCCATCCAGCTGCTGGCAGGGTTTGTTAGTGGCTCCCACTAATCAGCTTTGATGGGAACAGGGAAGGAAATTCCTCCTGGCTTTATTAGGCACGCTCGGCTGGATGCTCCCAGGTACAGCTGAGCCTGAGGGAACCCTGATTCTGCTCAGATCTGTGGGGCTTGGGCTCGTTTTTGGCAAGGAAAGAGCTTCTGGGAAGTGTTTTTTTGGCTCGGGTGGGGTTGTTGGGGAGGCAGGAGTGGATAAAGCAGCCCCAAACTCATGTAATTTAAAATACGGGAGTGCATTTCCCTCTCCCTCCTTGTTTTCAGCAACCCTCAAGGCTCCAGGAGTTGTGCAATGGAGATATTTCTTCCTGGGAATGGGGTGGGACTGGATGGTTTTGGTGCAAGCTGGGTTTGCTCCCTGTGGGAGGTGGCAGCCTGGCCAGGGATCCAGCAGGACTCTGAGATTCCTCTTGGGAAAGAAGTGGATCCCAAATTAATTCGAAGTGGGGATGTTTTTTTCAGCTCTTAATGTCAAGACACATCATTTTTAGTTTCCTTTTCCAAATGCTGATCCCTGGCAGGATTTGCATTGCTCTTTAATTTATTCCAGCCATGTTTTCCTGTATGTGCACTCTGGTTTTCCTACATTTTGTGGGGCTGTTTACCTGATTTTTTTTTTGGCAAATATCAATAAAGATGTGATCTGCAATTGCTCTAACTCTTTTTATTTTTGGGTGCTGGGGTCTCATCCCCTGTAACAACCCTGCCAAACTCCCCCTGCTGCAGGGGGAATGTGTAAATCCCAGTAAAAATGCTCATTCCATTGAAATGTGAAAATATAATAAAGCCGGTTATATCACTTTATAAAAAGTAATAAAAAAAGAAGGTTAATGTCCTTCCTCAACTTGCAGCCTGTGTGTTTTAATCTGCAAAACAATAATGGAAAACTCCATTTATGGAGCTGCAGAGTGGGTTGGACTGAGCCTTTACAAAACCTCACATAAGACTAAATAAACTCTGGCTCCATTGCAATTTGCTCTTTATAGGCTGATATTTACCAGCCTAGCAACCCCTCTACTTCCTAACTCGAATATATTTCTTTTTTTTTAATACATATTCATTATTTACAAACTTGTTTCCACTCTCCAATTTCTGCTGCTTTGTGTGATTTCTCGTGGGAATTCTTTTAATATGCAGATTTCACAGGAAATATTTTTATATATAGGTATTTTGGCTATGTAATTATCTCAGGTCTATTGTGTTTAATTCCAAATATAACTTTTCAATTCCCAAAAGGATGACTCTATTTTAGGTTTTTCCCTTCTTGGGGGAAGTTTTATTAACCACAGGTGTGTGTGTGTGTGTGTGGATGGGGGAATTATCCCAAATTCCTCGTGCAGGGCAAATCTGTGAGGAGGAGATGGGAAAGCAGCTCCAGGATGTTTTATTTTGCCCCAGTGGTGGGAAAAAATCTCTGGGAATTTTTGCCTTTCCCCTCTTTTGGAGAGCAGGAGCTGGTGGCTGCTGGAGGAGCAAGAAGCTCCCACAGACCATATCAAAAGCAAGTGCACATTAATGGGCTTTTTTTTTTTTTTTTTTTTTTAATGGGGGTTGGACACTGAGCCTGGGATTCATCCAGGCTGGACCAAGAGCCCTGTGGCATTTGGAATGCAAATCACCCAGCCATGCCTTAATCATTACCACCGGGAGACAATTAGGGTTAAAATATAGATTTTTCCACAACAAGGCCAAACTGTAGAGGCATAAAAAGAAAAAAAAGTCTGGCTATGATTCATTTATATCAGCCTGTTGCTTTGAGGAGGTTGTTAGAGGCTGGGAAAGAGCCTAAAACCAGAGATCTGCTCCAAAACAGGGGAGAAAAGTGGGGTTTAGGTGGGTTCCACCTCTGTGGAATTCAGAATTCAGGGCTGGCTGATCCCACAGAATTCCCCCCAGCAGCAAAAAAGGGCTGGAAACAGGGAAATTAGTCAGCTGTGCTGGAATCTGATCGAAAGTGCAAAGCAGAGGATGAGGGAGGTGAACAGAAAGGGCCTTTTTTGCATTTTTATAATCTTGTGGGCTTTATGAGCAAGGTAAACTTAATAACGTGGCACAGGAGCCTTGCTGAGCACTGCCCGGGGCTGTGCAGGGAGGGGGCGAGGAAAGGGCTGGGGGAGCCCAGGGGGCACTGGGGGTGAGCAGCTGGTGCCAGGCTGGGCTTCCCCTTTGCCCCTTTGGCTTTTCTCCAGGGATTTACCCAACACTGATCCCACTGATGGTGTGAAATTTTTTTTTTTCACAATTTCTGGCCTTGGAGGGAGATGGGGGGGAAGAATGGAAAAGGTTTGATTCCACAGGTTATTGCCAACCCCAGCTCCCTGTGGCGTCTCCTTGCCCACCTGTCCTGTCCCAGCATCATGGGTGGGAGCCAGGCTCCCCCTGGAGCCACACAACAATTTCCCCTTCCTTTCTCCTCCCTCCTGCTCTCTGCTTTCCCCAAGTCAGAGGGTGAGGAACGGGGAGCAGCCTCTCCTGCCCCTCCTGTGCACCTTGGAATGCCCTTCCCAAAGCCAAACCCCGTGGCCAGAGCCAGCACAGAGCTTTGGATAATCCTCGCCCAGATTGTGGAAGCGTCCCTGTGGGGAAAACCCAACAACAGCCGCGCTCTAATCTTTAATTAGAGAGTTAATTACCCTCGGAGGCTTGTGAGGGGGTGGCTGGACATGGAGGGAAGCTGCTTTGTGAGTGGAATAGGGGGCAAAGACCTTTGGGGCTGGGGGAGCTGGTGGCTCCTGATTTGGCTGGGTGAGGGATGGACATCTGTCCTGTCCCCTTGTCCCTCCTCTCCTGTCCCCAGGGATGGACCCCAGGTGATGAATGCTGGGTTTGGCTGGATTGAGGGGTGGGTGCCTGTCCTGTCCTTCTGTCCCCTCTCCCATCCTGTCCCCAGCCTAAATCCAGCTCTGCACCCCCTGTTCCTGGCAGTGTGGGGGTCTGGGGGTCACCACCCTGGTGCAGGGGCTCCAGCAAGGGGCACACTGCTGAGGAGCTGGGGTGGCGCACGGGACTGTGGGCTCTTGGTGGCCTCTCTGTCACCTGCTTGGTCTCTAACACTGAGAGCAAAAAGGAGGAACACACACGGTGTGTGAGAGCCCAGTGCTGGGCAGGGCACACAGAGCATGGCACATGGGACTGGGCACGATGGGACAGGGCACACAGGACAGGGCACACAGAAGATGGCACATGGGACTGGGCACACAGGATAGGGCACATAGGACAGGGCACACTAAATGTGGCACACAGGACAGGGCATGCTGTGCATGGTACATGGGACAGGGCACAGGGCAAAGTCTGCATGGTCCCAAGCACACAGCACAGGGTATATTGCACAGGGCACATGGCACATTTCATACAGCCCATGACACAGAACCCATGGCACCCAGCCCATGGCACATGTCATACAGCCCATGGCACATGGACCACTGTATATGACACATACCACTCAGCCCCATGGCACACAGTGCCTGGCACACAACCCATGTCACTCAGCCTTGTCACACGGCCCCATGTCCCCCAGCTCATGTCCAACAGTCCCATGTCCCCGGCCCATGGCACATGTCCCCTGGCCCTGTCACACAGCCCCAAGTCACCCAGCTCATGTCACTTGTCCCCAGCCTATGGCACATGTCCCCAGTCCTGTCACACAGTCCCATGTCCCTAGCCCTGTCACACCCCTAGCCCGTGTCCCCATCCCATGTCACGTCACCCTGCCCATGTCCCCATCCCATGTCACATGTCACCCTGCCCATGTCCCCAGACCATGTCACATGTCACCCTGCCTATGTTCCCCAGCCCGTGTCCCCATCCCATGTCCCCAGCCCTGTCACACCCCCTGCCCAGCGCCGGGGGTCCCCGCGGGGCTGTGACCAGCGGCAGTGACCAGAGGAGGGCGCTCTCGGCTCAGAATTGCCCCTCCCAGCCCCTGCCCCGCCCCACCTGCAGCCCCCCAAAATCCCAACCCCAGGTGAAGAGGAGTGTCCCAAAATCCCAACCCCAGGTACAGAACAGCCTCCCCTGTCCCCCTCCAGCCCCCCTGCCCTCCTGACGCCCCCCAGCTTGGGGGGTTCGTGCATGGGAAGGGGGGTTCACCCCATTGCACCCCCGGGGTGGCTCAGTGCCCCCCTGGAGCATTGGGGACCCCCCAGATGTGGGGCCCAGCCCAGGGAAAAACCCAAACCAGCAAAAGGGACTCGGCGCCAGGGAGGGGAGTGAATGTAATGATGGGAAAATAAGGGGAAAATAAGGGAAAGTAGGAAATCAGCACAACAAAGTTGACTAAAGCAAATATTTCCATCCCTGCAGGAGGGAGCTGGGCTGACTGGAATGCTAAAACTGCCCCTATTTGCATCTTTTTAAATAGGAGCCGATAAAAGCAAATACTCCGCCGCCAATAATTATAATATTTTAATTGCCTTTCTTCAGGGCTTTTGTTTTTCAGCGAGATACAAAAGCTGTGTGTAAACTGGCAGAAATAAATATCCCTGCTGGCGTGGGTTTGGGTGAGATTCCAGGGTCCTGCGTGTGCTCCTCAGGGCCTGTAGCACCCCTGGGGTCCAGCTGTGACCTGGGGGCCGCACATCCCCAACCCTGGGGGAAAAGGAGGTGAATTTTGTTCCCCTCTCCCACCCAAATTCCTGGTTGCAGGGTTTCCCCCATCCCTGCGCTGCTGTTGGGATTTTAGAGCACTTGTAGAACAATTTTGGTTTCGGGATCCCCCTCCCAGACCCCAAACCTCCAGGTTTGGGAAGAATGGGAGGCTCAGAAGGTTGGAATCAATGACCTAAGAGACCTTTCCAACTCAAATGATTCCAGAAAACCCCTCTCCACTTCCATTATGGTATAAAAAAGGGAGCCTTTCATTAATAAATATGTGATTTGGGGTTTGGGGGTGATATATCCGTGCTTTCCCCCCATGTTTTTAATTCACATTTTTCACTTTCTAGCAAGGGCCCCGTCCAGAGACTCCCTTGCTCTGGGGAATTTGGGATGGTGCCCCCAGCCCAGCACACCTGGGTGGGTGCTGCAGGTGAGCTGGGAGCTCCCAGCATCCCTGAGCCCCTGGAGGAGGAGGAGGGGACTCTGCACTCTCATCCTGCAGAGTGGGAGAGCTGGAGGATGTGGAGGAGGCTGAGGGTGAGCCGTGGATGTCTTTATTTTTGGGTTTAATTCCTTAGCTACAATAGAAAGATTTGGGTTTTTAATAGGTGCATGGAGCTGTTGCTGTGTGCAGCTGCCTCCTCTCAGCTCTGCTGGCTCCAGAAAAGGAATTTTTGTGCTTTTTGCACTCTGAGAGGGAGCCACGTTGTGCAAATCACCCCCAAACTCTGCTGTGGGGTGTCTGAGAGCTGCAGTGAAACAAACTCCACTCCTCCACTCTTGGTGCCCCATGGGAAAATTATTTACAAGGAGGATGCCCCAAAATCACCCCCCTGCAAGTGCAGGGTTCGTGTTTAGTGTCACCAAATGTCCCTGAGCGTGCCCATGTACCCCCCAGCTCCCCATGTGGCTCAGCCTGGGGCAGAACACATTAACGTGGAATTCCCAGAGGAATTAAAGTCTTTCCAAGTTGGGTTCTGAGCAGGACTCGGTTTGGTTCCATGCCCATGGTGGTGGCCCTGGAGCTGCTCCAGCACAGGAGGGCTGGGTCCTGCTGTCCTTTGGGCATCCAGGGAATGTCCCAGGAGAGAGAAAATCCCCCCATCCCTGGGCACCCCCAAACTGCCTGGGAAGGAGGGAGAGTGGAGCTGCTGAGCCCTGAATTTGGGGTGCACTGAGGTGAAAACTCATTTTTCCAGAGGGGTGGTGGGGCTGGATTTGCTGTTTGCTGCCCAGGAAGGATTTTTGTCCCAGACATGTTTTATGAAAAATCCTTTCCTTAGGATTTTTCCTCCTAAGAAGCTGAGAGGCCTCAAGAACAAAATGGAAACAATGGTTATCTGCTGCTGTGGAATGCAACAGGTGGATCTGTGATTGGTCTCATGTGGTTGTTTCTAATTAATGGCCAATCACACTCAGCTGGCTCAGACTCTCTGTCCGAGCCACAAGCCTTTGTTATCATTCTTCTTTTTCTATTCTCAGCTAGCCTTCTGATGAAATCCTTTCTTCTATTCTTTTAGTATAGTTTTAATATAATATAGATCATAAAATAATAAATCAGCCTTCTGAAACATGGAGTCAGATCCTCATCTCTTCCCTCATCCTGAGACCCCTGCGAACACCATCACAGATTTTCCTCCTGGTTTTTGGCTGGTTTGGCTGATAGTGAGGTGTTGGTAGGGGGAAAGGGGGCTGGGTTGCTGGGCAGGGGTCCTGGGGAGGGCGGGCTGACTGGGAAGAGCAGGAACAGGGTCGCCCCTGTGGGATGGAGGCTCAGGATGGAATTTGGGGTGGGGAGGAGCTGGGCCCAGCCGCTGCTGTGGGGAAAGAGAAAGAGGGAGGGAAGAGGAACAGGAGCAGCGTGGTTTGACCCAGGTTTAGCCTCCTGCCGTGTTGCAGGATTTAACTGTGATTGGGGGATCCCAAAAGGGCAGATCTTGAACCCCTCTTGGGGGGAAACTTGCCCCAGCCCCAGCTCCACAGGCTGCTTCCTCTGCCATTCAAGCTCCAGGCACAAATCCCGAGTGAAGCAGGGTTCATTGGCTCTGCTGCTCCTGGGATGACTTGTTTTATTTAGATTTTCATTCCTGGCAAGAGACTGAAACCTTTCCCCCCTGTTTTTAGTGTTTCACATTGATATAACACAGAATTTTTCGCAGTTTTCTCTGTGCCTGGCCCTGAAGCAGTGGGGAAGCGGGGATGGAGCAGGAAGGGATTTTTCCTTCTGTTTTCCCAGCTGTCAGAGGGGGACACAGCAACATCCCCTGGCATCCCCCAGAGCTGCTGAAGCCTCTCCTGGCCCTTCCCCATCCCATTTCCAACCTGTCCACTGAACCAAGGGGTGCTGAGCAAACAAACCTCAAACTGGTCTCTGTGCTGGGGGGCATCACCAGAGTTTGTTTCTTTGGAGTTCAAATTAATTTCCCTCTCCCTGGGTCCAGGGCTGTGCTCAAAAGCGCAAATAAACCTCGGGCACATCTCGCTTGTGTGCCCCAGGATCCACGTGCAACAAGATATTTGCAGGGTCAGGGACTAATAATTTAAACTGCTGAGCAAAATAAATAAGTGTAAAGCAAAACGCAAACCCAGAGCGCCACAGGAGCAGGCAATATTGTTTGCTTTTCAAATAGACACACGAAAAATACAAACAGTAGCAGGAGGGACACAGAGATTAAAATTTTTATAAAAACAAAATAGCAGCAATCCCACCAGGAAGCAGTGTTTCCATTTTGTATGTGCATAAGATTAGCAACACTTTGCTGCCTGCTATGAGCATCCCTCTTCCCCTCCTCCTGGGAAACTTTGACCAAAAAAAAAATCTTTTTAGACCAAAAGGAAAAAAAAAAAACCAAACCAAAAAATAAGATGATTAAGATTTCCTGCAGAAAATGTTGACTTTTTAAATTGGATGTTGTCCCTGCTCTGGCCTAGGGGGCAGCCAGGAAATTCCCCCTTTACTTTTCCCACACAAACCCTGAAAAGTTGGAATTGGATGCCTCCCTTGCAAATCTTGATGTGTCATAAACCTGAAATCCATATGGAAGGACGAGAGGGAAGCGCTGGCTCTGTGTCAGGGAATTCTGAGCCAGGTGTGTGCCTGGGTGGACACTGTGCAGCCACAGCTGCTGCTCCTGCTGGGCTTTGAGTCTTCCTGCTGTAAATTGTGATTCCTGGAGTGTCACCACAGGGATTTCTAGAGGCAGGTCCCCAGGTAGCTGTGCCTGAGCAGCACAGGGAGCCCTGCCCTGAGCCCACTGCCTTTCCTGCAGGTGCTTTCCCTTAGTGAAGGGAATGTTTTCTGCCCAATATATTTTAAGGATCTCCGAGTGTTTGACTTTTGCAGTTTCAAAATTGAAAAGAAAAGACTGAAATCAGTGGTTTGGTCAATAAAAAGCTCCAATCTATTCCCTTTTCAACTTCAATTTTGCCATTTAATTCTTGGACTGGCCCTCAGTGCTCTGGTTTAGTTGACAGGGCAGTGATGGGTTAAACAGATTCCATGATCCTGGGGGTGATTTCCAACCTAAATGATTCCATTATTTGGTCCAGTAACACCTTGTCCAGCTGCTTGGAGTCACTGCTGAGTCCCTAGGGCTCCTCTCTTGTGCTGTCATGTATCCAAAGTGAGCTTGGAGCTGGAATTTGGAGTTTTTTGGTACTGACCCCATCCCCAGCTCCCCGCAGCCCCCAGCTCTGGTCCCCTCAGACACCCCCATTCTCCCGGCATCAAACCTGAGCCAAAGCATGAGTGCGGAGGGAACTCCATGGAGCTGCAGGGGTGGCTTTGACAAGCAGATCCCACCACATCCTCACCTTCCCCACGAGCGTTTGCGGGGCCGGCAGCGCCCGTGCCCACCCCTCTGCAGAAGGCTGGAGCCAGCATTTGAATAATGAATTCTGCTTAAGACTGAAAAGCTCCGAGATCCATCTGTAACAAGACTCGAAATAATTACAGCTGATGATTGCCTGGTACCTCAGCCAGAGAAAACAGAACAGATTTTGGCCGCCAGCAATTACAAGCAGCACCCGCTTGAGCACAGGGAGAACTTTGTGAGCGAATTCATGAATACATTTGTGTGGATCAGGAGCGGTGGGGATGGGGTTTGGGGTGCAGGAGTGTGGGGAGGAGGTGTCTGTGCTCACATGGATGCATGAGAACTCGTCTGGGAGAGCAGTGGGTGTTCCCTTGGGGTGTGTGTCTGTCTGCAGCATCGTTTGGGGCTGGGAGGAGCAGGGAATCCATATCCAGATCAGTGCTTGGGGTTGTTACACACACCAGGATAAGAACTGGTGGGGAGATAGGGGGAAAACAGGGAAAAGTGTGGCCAAAATGAGACCCTTCCCAGGAGCAGAGGGATACGTGGAGGTGGCAGAAGAGGGTGATGAATTTTGGACCCTGCCAAACATCTTCCCCCTGTTCCTTTGGGTTTGTGGCTTCACAGGCAGGGGCTGAGCAGAGCAGGGTTGTTTCTCCATCCAACACAACAGCGCTCCCCTTGGGGCTGCCAAAAGTGCCCGTGCTGTCCCTGCTCAGATTTGCCTCTCACATAATGGGGATAATTTATCAAGTAGTGAATAATACGCTTCCCTTCTTCCATGTCTCCTCCACGTATCATTTCAACTGACTGAAAATTGTCAAATTAGACTATTTTCCTTGACTGTTCCATTTAGGAGCAGGGGGAGCCGAAGGCGCTGATAATTATGCTGTGCGCTCTGCCAACGTCTTGTAAAATAACAGTGAATAAAACTGTTACTGCCCGAGCTCCAGGAATGTCCTGCTGGCTGAAACATGGGCTTGTCTCCTGAAACTGGATGCTGATGATCCTTAAAAGTCTGTTTTCTTTGCCCCTAGAGCGTGGCTGGCTGAGGCTGACTCGGGGAAACCTCCGCTCGGGGACTGTAAGGACGCGGCGCTATCGCGTTTTCCCATCCGCCAAAATTGCGTGTGCTCAGAATTGTCCCCGTGTAATGTGCCTGTATTAATCATTGCTCCCTTATCTTGTTCGCCTCCAATCTACAAGGATCTGCTTGGTTCTCCTCTACACCTTAAATTCTCTTTTATCTCAACTGGTGTCACCGCCGAGCCCGCAGACAGCTGGAGCAGCTTTCCTCCTGCAGCTGAAAAATGTGGGTGGGACTCCCTGCCCTGTCCCCATCCCTGGATTTTCCACGGGATGTGTGACTGGCTGGAGCAGTGTTGGCATTTTGGAGGATGTGTGGGTGTCTCTGCTCTGCAGCCATCCTGGTGGCCATGTGAGATCCTCGTGGCAGGGATGATCCTGGTGGGAAGGGTGACCCTGGGGAGAGGGAAGCTCCCGGGCTTTGGGGTGGTGATTCAAGAGCTCCAAAGAAATTTTGTGATGGGGGAGCCATGTGCTCTGTCAAGTTGCTTCCTTCCCCCCTGGCCAGAATGACCTCACTGACCCCCTGTTTCTGGTGATGAGTCCATCTGGAAGTAGGAAAGATAAAGCTGGGAGACCTTGTTCATCCCTGGGTATTTCCACAGAGCATAGGGCAAGGACCTGGGGGGCTTCTTCTCAGGGAATCTCTTGCACTTGTATTTCTCACCCAAGCTGAGGTGGATGCCAAAACAGAAGCACTTTATTTTATGCCAGAGCAGCTGGCCAGCCCAGAGCAAATATGCAGAGAGGGTTTGCTGGTCCTGCCCTATGTCCTGAGCTTATCTTATGTTGCCAGTGGGGTTTTTGCAGGCTCTGTATTTCTCGTGGTATTGGGATGCTGGGATTTCTTCATCACTGATTCAAGTTATTTTCTCCCTTTCCATCTTTATCACTAGAGCTGGTTAAATAAAACAGGAGCTACAAAATGCCTACTGAGTCCAGGTGCCCAATTTGAATTATGATGATTCTGTTACAGAATCCCAGAATCTTTAAGGCTGAAAAAGACCTTTAAGATCAGGTCCAGCCACTACCGTGTTCACCATTAAACCATGTCCTCAAGTGCCACATCCACATGTTTTTTAAACATTTTCCAGGATGGTGATTCCCTGAGTAATCTTTTCCAATGTTTCACAACATTTGCCATGAAAAAAACCTTTTCCTAATATCTAAGCTAGTGAAACTCGAGGCCATTTCCCCTCATCCTATCTCTCTGCACCACCCTGTTTTGGGATGAAACGTGCTGAGTCTGCCATCCCAAACTCCCCCCAGCCTCTCCTGAAAATCTCCATTTAAACCCAGAATATAGGAGCTGCTTGGGCAATATAGACTGCGCAGCGTGGCTTAATGGGGCCCCAAATAAAGGGAACAGCTGGGTAATCAGTTCGAGTGGCTGGGAACCAGTTTACCGTGCATTAAGTATTCTTTGATTCCGTTTAATTGGGACATTGCAGAGACCCTGACGTCCAGTAATAAGGACAGTGGGAAGCTGATCAGACAGCTCGTTAACACTCAATTAATGCCGCTCTGTACGGCACAGCAGTAACTTTTAAAAAATGTATGTGCTCAGCCGAGGTGGAATGGGATTGCCAAGGCAATTTCCAGAGGGTCTGAGCCGGGGCTGCCACGTGGGAGCGGCGCTGCCGCGGTGCCCGCGTGCAATTGAAGTGGAATTAAAAGTTGAAGTGCAATTTTTTTAGGTGAATGCAGTCACTTTACGCAGTGCAGAATCAGTTCATTTTTAATTTATAGGAGCAATTAAAGCGCACTAAGAATAAAATTAATAAATCTTTAGCTAACTGACCGTGATTCTTCTGAAAACTCTTTTTGTTCCTCCTGATGTGGGCGATAGGGGCACCTGGCGTGCCTGGAATTATATTAACAGCCAGGTCTTTCCCTTCAGCCTTTCCTTGTCAATCCTCCAGGCTTTATTAATCTTCCCTGGATGTGCCCTGGCCGTGCTGGGGTGTTTGCTTTGCACCCACAGCCGTGCAAAGCCCCAGCAGCAGGTTCAATGTTGGCTTTGGCTGAGGGACCTGAGCCAGGAGGGTGAATCCCAGGAATTCCCTGAATTCCTGCCTGTGGGATTTGCTGAGATGCAGAGATGGAGCAGGGGATGCCAGATGCCATCCTTCACCTTGCTCCAGGGATCTGTCACCTCTGCTAGGCCTGTGCACCACCTGAGAGGGACAAAGGGACATGGCCCTGGGCATCTCAGGGCAGGGCGTGGTGGCTGTAGCTCCACTGGGAGCCTTGGAAAGGACTTGGAAGAAGAAGTGTCGCCTGGCAAAGAAGGGAAGAAGGTCACAGAAGAGGCATCTCAGTCTTCAATAGCTCTGCAGGGTTTTCCTGTGGTGTGGATGGAGGAAGCTCTCAGTGGTCTGGGTTCAGCTTTTCTCTCTCCCAGTCAGTTTCCCGTCATTTTCCCTCCGGCCAGACAGAGCCCACGCTTGGCATAGCATGGCTGGAGGGGTAATTGTCATCTCTGCATTTCCCTAATGAGCTCTGGGTGTGCTAATGAGCCCATTGCTCCTCACAGAGGAGTCTGACAGGGCACCTCTGCTCCGAGGGGGGCACAGCTTTGATCAGGGCATGTCTCTCGCCCCCTGCGTGGTCAGAGGGGGACAACTCCCCGCTGGCCTCTTTGTAACTCAGCTCCTCCAACCATTCCTTGCCATCAATCACAGATTCATTTAAGGGCCTGATTTTCTCCTTCTTTCTTTTCTTTTCTTTTCGTCACCTTTTTTTTTTTTTTTTTTTATTACATCTGCACACTCAGTCATGCAAAAAATTACACGATTTCAGAGCTTCAGCCGACTCTGGTCTCAGAGCACGGGGGCTGCTTAGCACTGCCATCACCATTCAATTAGCCCTGTGCACAAAAGGGACATGTGGAATAACACAGCCTAGGGCTGACAGGGGCTCTGTCCCGTGCAGAGCAATCTGTGGGGAGAGCAGGATCTTTCCCAATTACTCCTCTGTCGGAACTCAGCACATCCCTCTGGGTGTCCAGAGTTGCCGAGGACCCCTCCGGGGGGCTCAGAGACCCTGGCACACAGCCCAGAGCACCTGGGGATTTGATTTTGACCCCTGGAGCAAGTTGCCAACTTTGTATGAGGACCTGAAAATCACACAGGTTTGATAGTGCAATAACAAAATGATCACAGGGTGAAAATGTAGATTTTAGGATTTTTGGTATGGAGGTTTTGGGGACAAGATGGAGGAACTTGGGCGTGTCCAGCCTTTCTCCTTCTTCTTCTTGTTCTCCATTTTCTGCTGTGATGTTGGCACTTTGGGATTGGTCTAGAGTAGAAGTTCACTGTCTAACATAGGTGATAGGTATTGGGAATTAAGTGTAAATATGATATATGTAGTTTGTAGTATAAAAGGACAACACCGCCTCGGGGGCAGTCAGAGTGCCTGTGGCTGCCCTGCTGAGCAGATCTTGGCTGGGCAGGAAGAAAATTTTATAGATAAGAATTAATAAACAACCTCAAGACCGAAAAGTGAAGAGTCCAGACTCGTTCTTCAGATGCACGGGCTGAAACAGAGACATCCTGCACATCTTGGGGCAGCAATTAACAACCAAAACCAGAGACTCCTCAGCTCATCTTCTCCCCTCATCCATTGGGATAACGATGGGGACTGGGCTCCAGCGGTTGAGTTGAGCCTGAACATGCCAAGAGATGCAACAGGTGGGGATGAGGTGTTTAGTGCTGCTCACTCCCAAGCAGGTGCTTCAGGGCTGCCTCCTTTGCTGGCTGTGTGTCTGCTGCAAAATCCAAGTGGATGGAGCTGCTCTGAGCATCCTCCTCCTCCCAGGGGACAGATCAGCCTCCTTGCAGCAGCAATCCCAGTGTGTCAGGCTGCAGAATTCCCTCAGCTGCTCAGACGTGCCCTGGAGGATGCTGAGCTGTGGGGAGGGCCCCCAGCCCTGCTGTGGACTCACCCCCCAGCCCAGAGCTGCATTTTTGTCCTGCCTGTGCAGCATTCGCAGGTGGGCTGCAGAGATGGGGGTGAGATGAAACACATGGCTGGAGCCAGCTCAGGGAGGCGGTGTGAGCTTTTCCTTGCAGTTTATAGACCACAAAAACCTGCCTTTCCAACACTTCCCCTTCTTCTCTGTGGAAAGCCTCAGTTCTGCTGCTAAAATGTGGTTTGGAGGAGAGGCAGGTGAGCACATGTGCCACCCCCAGGACTCCTCCGGCCATCCCTTCCCCAGGGAGATGAAACACCACATCACCTCTGTCATTCATGATCAAAACCTCTGTATTTTTAGGCTGGTGATGACTGAAGATAAATCTGTAGCTTTGAAAGGAGGGGCAGAGGGTAAAAGAAAAGTTATTCCTTTCCTTCCACCTCTGCCCTTGAGTGGGAGGTGATAAAATCCAAAGGCTCTGCCAGGAGATCAGACTCCACTCCAGCTTTGCCCAGGAACCATGTGGATGAAATATTAAGCACTGGGGCTGGAGCAGGTAGAGCAGGAATAATCAGATGAGTAGCTAAAGGTCTGGTATCCTGTGGGGACACATGTGATTGATCAGCCTTGCAAAAATAAATAACCTGGCCCTTTAGATCTATGTAGCAATTTTAAATTTTTAATAAATCTGTGTGTATGGTGGAGGATAAGTCGTTACCCTGCGCTCTGTGTCTCCGATTCTCCGGGTGAATTTATCATGCTCTCCCTTTTGGAGGCTTCACATCCTGCTGATAAACAGTTTCAAACTCCTGTCCCGTCTTTATCTCCTTGAGGTGCTACAGAGCCTGGCTGGGGATGCTCCATCTCTGAGCAGGGAGAAGGGAGAGCCCAAAGCTGCTGCTCCTGGCTTTGCCAGCCCGTGGTGCCCCCAGGTTTGCTGCAGGAGGAGGGAGAAGACCAGGAGTGCAGGGGAGGGCTCTGGAATCCTGCAGAGAGGGGCAGCACGTGGAGCAGAGTGAGAGATAACACAGCAGAGGTAACACAGCAGCCTTCCAGACACGGCAAATGATGGCACAAGGTGAAGAGCACCTGCAAACTAATCCTGGCAGGCTCTACAGGGCAGGGTTGGGCTCTCTCCACCTTCCTGCTTGGAGCTGAGGCACTTGGGAATGATGGAGCCTGGCAGAGCTGATCTGTTTCTGCTGGAAAGAGCAACCAGGGGTCTGAGAAAAGAGTTTGCTCCTCTGGGAGCATGGAGTTGGAGGCAGAAGGACCCAGGTGCAGCTGAATTGCACATCTGAGAATCACAGGACATGTTTGAAGGCAAAATGTGCCTTTCCTGTGGCTTGGTGTAGGGCTCCTGGGAGGGGCTGTGGGTGGCAGCGCTCTCCTGGCATCACCAGAGCTCTGCAAAAGTCTTTTGTCACTTGTGTGCCATTTCTGTGCTGTGCAGCTGTTCAGTCACATCCCTCTGTGTCCCACCTGGGCTGTGCAGTGAAAGTGCTGCCATCCCTCCCTGAACACACAGGGCTCTGCCATCCTCTCCTAGTCAGGGTTCCAGCGGCCCTGGGGGAGGTTTCCCAGGTCCCTGCTCTGTGCCAGGCTCTGGCACACCCAGCCCAGGGCTCTGTCCCTGTCTGTGGGATGCCCCTGTCCCACGGGCAGAGCTGCTGTCAAGGACCACATCCCAACTGGGCAATACAAACTCCCCGCTCAGCAGGGAGGCAAATCCAAGCTGGGAATACTTTTGGATTTTATTTTTACCATTGCAGTGGGGAAGCCTGTAAGATCTGCAGAGCCATGGCAACGTGGGTGCTGCTGTTCCCCCACACTCAGTGGGGGTGACACGTCTGCGTGTGTCCTGCTGGAACCTCCTGGTGCCTGCAATTAATTTCTGCTTAAGCCCAGATAATTGCTGACTTTGGTGGGGATTTTTTTTTTGTACTCTGCGTCTAGCAGCCATTAGTATTTTTAAAACTTGAGCTGCCAGCAAATGTGAGTCGTGGTGGAACCTCTGGAGGAGGAGCTGGTGCCTCGCTGATGCTCTCGGTGCTGCTGTCAAGGAGAAGGCAGGACGTGAGCTGAGGGAAAACCTTCTCCTGCTCCCCTAGAAATGTGGCACTGTGCTCTGGGCTTGGGTTATGGATTTGGAACCTCCAGGAGGAGGTTTTGGTGATGCTTGGAGGTCTGGTCTGGACACCAATTGTCATTGGCAGCGCCGAATGTCCCCCCAGCCGTGGGGACAGCAAGCAGAGTGCGGTGACAGGCAGAGGGAGCCCCAGGCTAGAGAGCCAAGGGATGAGCAGGGAAAGGTGTCCAAGCCATCCTAGGGGTGTGCAGGGCCCTGGCACAGTGGTGGGAGCTGGAGCTGCCACCTCGGGCTGGTCCCAGCCTGGCAGAGCTCTGATATCCATCCCTCTCAATCCCCGCTGCTCTGCACTTTAGGAAAACTTATTAAAAGCAAACATCTCCTGGCTCGGCAGTAATTGAGAGCTATCAGTGCAGCACCAGGATGCTCTTTAAAGCATTATGGGGGAGGAGAGAAGGTAAAAGCCCGGGGATGAAGGCCAGCCAGGAAGGATGAAATAGCATTTAACAGTGAGCAGGTTTGCCTTGGGCATCCTGGCAGGCATGGCAGCTCTAGGTGGGAGGCTGCTGGCACCCAGGTGTCATTTACTTTGATTTCCTGATGGTGTTTTTAACCTTGCAGGGGCCAGGACAGCCAGCCCTGCTATCAGCACAGATGAGGATGGCTGTGGGGGCTTTGGTACCTTTGATGATCTACAGTAATTTGTTTTCCCTCTTCATCTGAGGCAAACCCTGGTAACTTTCTCTGTGCCTCTTCCTCTGCCACAGCCAAATGGGGAGCCAGGGACCTTTTTCTGGGGTGAATTTGGCCCTGTGAGCATTGCAAGCCTTCCCACTGGTTTTTAAACACTCTCATCAGCAGAGCCCAGATCTGGCAGCCAGATTCCTCGCTCAGGTTTAAACGAGGGATTGCCTCCCTCCTGTGCTCTGTTTGTTGTCTCAATTTCTCTGATCACCAGCAAAGATGGTTTTTTTAGCCATTCTGCTTCTTGCAGATAATATTCCTCCTTGAGCAGACCTGCTTGGACTTAAATAGGCAAAGTGTTGGGGGCTGTGTGTGCAGATTTTGCTGAGCTGCTCGGTGGTGAAGGTGTGGGGGCCCGAAATGCTGCTCCTGAGAGAAAAAAAGGATTTGCAGGGACAGTGGATAGAGGTGAGGAGGTGGTGCAGAGCTGCCAGGGAAGATGATAGCTGGGGAGAGCACTGAGGAGGAAGGCAGTGCCTTCCCGAGGTGGTAACATCAGCCCAGCCCCATGCAGGAGAAAGAAAAGTGATTCCCAAGCATTCCCAGCATGTTGTTCTCCCAGGTTTTTTTTTGGATGCCACAGTGCTTTTGGGCATGGCTTTGCTCTGCTGCAGTCCTTGAAAGCTGTTGTCCAACACGTCTCA
Organism: Camarhynchus parvulus; assembly: GCF_901933205.1. Taxonomy (NCBI): domain Eukaryota; kingdom Metazoa; phylum Chordata; class Aves; order Passeriformes; family Thraupidae; genus Camarhynchus; species Camarhynchus parvulus. Next base: position 7,410,325 of record NC_044594.1, on the reverse strand, counting down.
CTCCTGTATGGTCGAAATAATTGTGTGAGTGGCATCCGATGCTCTCTTCACTCCTTTTTGCATCCTCCCTCTTGTGAATAAAAGCCACTTTCATCTCCTGCCTCCTTTAGCATTTTCCATCCTGTTCTTTCTCCCCCTTTTTTTTCCCCCACAAAAAGCAAAATTTTTGAAAATGAAATGAGAGAGAAAGAGAGAAAAAGAAAGCTCAGATGCAAGTTTTTTTTTTTTTTTTTTTTTTGCTCATGAAAAGGAAAGCGTGGAATACAACAAATTAAATAGCCACCCAGTGAGAAAAAAGGGAGTGGAGTGAAAAATGGGCAGGGGGGGAATAAAACCCAGATGAAAAAGGCAGGCTGGTGCTGGAAGATGCCAGACAGGTCTGGGAATAGAGGCATAGCATGGCAGTAAAATAATTGTACCCCTTCGGCTGCAGTCCAGCGCTGCTTTCTGCCTCGCTACCCCAAGCCTGCCATCCTCTGTTAGCTCCTGCAATATTTTATCCGCCAGGCCGGGCTCTGTTTCACCAGAGATGGAGAGGACTGGATTAATTAGGAGAGCTCTCTCTCCCACAGCCAGCCCGGCTCTGCGGGGGGAAGGCTGGGAACTATTTAAAGGGATGAAGATGTACAGCAGCAGCTGCCATCTCTCTGGCTGGTAATGTGCTCGCTCACCTAGCTGAAAATTCATCTCCTTTTGCCCTCTGCCACTGATTCCCAGCAAATAAAAGCTGGTGAGCTCCAGGTTGAGCTCCGAGGCCAGCTGGGCTGGGCTGGGGGTTTGGGGAGAGCGGGTGTAAGGGAGGGAATGGGGGTGAGATGTGTCTGGATGGAGCTTGGAACCTTGCAGAACGTTCAGAACCTGAACATTGCTCTTGCTTGTGACAGCGCAGCCCGTGATGGGAGCGGGGCTGCAGGAATCGCAGGTATCCCCCCAGCCAGCACGGACCCTGCCCAGCACCGCTCCCCCGTTTCTCAGCTCATTAAGGCCCAGCCTTGCCTCCGAGTGACACAGGTAATGAATCCTCTGCAGGGTGCCTGCTGGCTTTAATAAACTGGAATGAACTGAGGATGAGAATTAACCTGGCAGGATTAGCTCGCTCTGCAGCGGGATGCTGGGGATGTCTCCTCGCGGGCCGTGACGGGAATTTTAACACCTCCGGCTGCTCTTTGTGGAGCATCCAGCAGCTCAAAGCCCCTGAAGGGACGGGGGAGCGGGCAGGGGAGCAGCACCCCGGCTTGGATGGTGCTTGCTGCCCGTGTCACCCCCGAGTGTCGGACAGGAGCGATGCTGAGCTCTGCAGCCGCCAGATGCGGGCTCTGCAGCTGCCAGATGTGCAGCATCCCGGCTCTCCCTCCTCCAGAGCAGGGAGGGTTCGAGGAGCCGTGTGTGGGTTCGGGAGGTGTTCCAGGCAGCGCTTGGGGTGGGTTTTGGCCAGGGCTCCCGGAGCCTGGCTGATGACAGCACTGTGAGAGCCTGACGCCTGAAAACCCGGCAATTACCCTGCATTTGCTTGGGGCTTCGGGCTTTTTATTTTCAGTAAATGGCTTTGTAATGCAGCCCCCCTGCAGGGCACGCTCCGTGGGACACAGTACGTGCTTCATGCCCTAAAAGCTACAGGGATGGCGGCGTGGGGACATCCAGGGGCTGATCCCACACCGCATCCAGGGTCTCGCCCGATCCCTGGATCAAGGACCCTGATAGGATCCAGGCAAGGGGGCACTGTGCTCCTGCTTAGCTCAGCACGGATGAGGAGCTTCCCTGCTGTCCTGCCTTTGGCTGGGGTACAGTCAGTCCCTTCCTAGTCCCTGGTGTTTGGATTTAGGATGAGCCCTGCTGTGACACTTCACCCTGCTGCCTGTCACCCTCCCCTCCACGCTGTGGGTCCCTGGACAAAGCTTGTCCTGCAGCTGGGTGAGCCCTGGTATGTGCCCAGATGGATGAAAGATCCCTCAGTGATGGGGTCTCTGGTGTTAAGATGACCCCTGGGTGTTGGAAAGTCTCTTTTCCCCAGCCCTGAGACTGAAGAAGAAGTCAGGATTCCTTGGCTCTCATTCTCAAGGCTGTTTATTTGCTCTTATCTCATACATTGTCTTTCTGACCCGCTGAGATCTATCCAGCAGGTCGGGTTGAGACACACTGACCGCCTTGGGGTGGTGTTATCTTTTTATACTGAAAGCTATGTGTACTTTATTTACAATAATTTTCCACTACCTATCATCTATGTTAGACAGTCTGTCTCTACTCTAAACCAATCCAAAAGTGTCACTATCACAGCAGAAGATGGAGGCCAAGAAGGAAAAGGAGGAAGGACAGGACATGCCCACATTCCTCCATCTTGCCTCTTGAACCCCCATTCTAAAAACCCCAAAATTCTACTTTTTCACCCTGTGATAAATTCACTATCATTCTATTCAAACTCTTGTGGCTTGTACATCTTCACACAAAGTTGGGAATTGTTTCCATGGGCTAAATCAAAGGCACAGGTGTTTTTGATTCTGTGCCAAGGTCTCTGAGCCCCCTGCCAGGGTCTGGAGTCCTCCAGGGCAGTCAGAGCAATGTCCTGGATTCCAACACCTCAGGTCTGGGGGAAATGAGGGGAATGGCTGATTGGGACACACCTGGCTCCACGGGTACAGGGATGCAGGAAGGTGATGAGGGATGGCACTTCTGTCTGCTAGCCCAGCAAAGCCAATATCAGAGAGCCCTGCTCTTTGCCAGGCTGCTTCTCAGCTCGTGGTCTCCTCCATGGGCATGGCACATGCATATTAATGTGCTTTTCCTGCCTTACAGGAGCCTCTAAGAACAGACACAGAGCTTGAGAAACCCTTGATGGCATTGCTTGTAATTAGAATGTAATTGGAGTAATGGGGAGCCCAGGGGCTGATTTGTGTAGTTTTGGTTATTTTGAGGCTTGTGGGGTTATCCACTTCCCCAGGCCCGGTTTGTGGGGGCTTTGTGATGCTGCTTTGCCTTGGTTTGGGTCCTTACTGTCCATGGAGAGCAGGAGGAGAGCAGGGGGACAAGGATTGGCAACAACTGACAGAACCAGAGGACACAGGCTTGAGATGCGCTAAGGGAAATATGGGTTGGGTATTAGGAAAAAGTTGTGGGGGGATAGAATGTAAGAAAATAAAGATAGTGTGGAAGGTAATCTCACCCCTGAGGAGTTGCAGCTGTACTAATTATTGGGTTAGCTGGTTGGGAAGGGAGCTGGAGTTTGTTGGCTGTGCTGTAAGGAAGGAGTCAGTGCCGTGACATGATGCCCATGAGAAATCACCAAGAAGATACAGGAGCTTTTCAATAAGATGATAACAAAAAGTTTTTTACAGAAAGAGTGATAAAGTTCTGGAATGTTCTGCCCAGAGAGGTGGTGCAGTCCCCACCCCTGGGTGTGTTTAACAAAGCCTGGATGTGGCACTGGGTGCCAGGGTTTAGTTGAGCTGTTGGGGCTGGGCTGGACTTGAAGACCTCTTCCAACCTGGCCATTCTGTGACTGCAGGCACAGAGCAAACGTCTTCTTGTGACACCACAGCCTGGGTTTGAGGGCCACCAGAGCCATCCCCCACTGATAACACCCAGGCTGTAATGAGCTCCCAGTCCAGGCTAGGAAATCATTTGGAAGCTGCCCTGGATTTCTATGGAATGTCCTTGTCTGCTGAAGGGTTTCTGGCTTTTTCAGCTCTTAGTAAGAGTGTGGATGTTTTTATCTCTGCATGGATGGTGTAGCAAGGAGAGGGTTAATACCACATGCCCAGGTGTATTGTCCCCAAGATGCTGAGGTGGGGACATTGCCCCTGTCCCTTGGCATGGGGACAGATCTGGTGGCAGCCACCAGATCCAACACTGGGGCTGCTGGTGGCTTGAAGGAGCAAAGCCCCAGTGTGGAGCTGGAAGTGGATGGAGCCTTCAAAACACTTCTTCAAAGTGTTTTGAAGAAGACTATTAATGGTGAGAGGAGACAGCTTGAAACCACCTGGATTTTCTAAGGTTAAACCTGGATATCATGAGGGTATATCCCAAATTCCGTTCAAGGCTGGGCAAGGTGGCTGTGCCTGCCCACCTTTAAAATCAAAGGTGCTGTCCTTGATGAGAAAGCAGCCAGGGAGATTTTTATTCTGATGCTGGATTTCAGAGACTCGCAGGAAGGTGTCTGTTTTTCTCTCCCAATCCAGTTTGTGGAAGAAGAAAAACAATCAAGAAAGCAGGGAGGGTGGTGTTCTTAAATCCGCCAGGGCTTTAGGAGGATATTGTTTGTGCTTCTTGAATAATGGCTTTTGATATGTAATAATATTGTGTGGGGCTTTTTTTGATGGCCAATATTACATTTATTTTAAATGATATAATCAGCCCTTGGCGTCTCAGCTGATTTAGTCAATTAAGTTTTTAACCTCATGTCTTCAATCTCGTCTGTGAGTAATTTAAATGTGGTGATTTTAATGAAAGTACATCTACCTGTTCATTTATCCACACACATCGTTGCCCTTTGGATCTGTGGTGAGAGGGACAGGAGATGCCTTTTCTCTTCTGCATGGTAATGTTTAGCAGAGCTCAGGAGACAATGCAGTGATTGGCATTAGGGAGCTAAAGGGTTTATTTTTATTTTTATTTTTTTTCCCAGAGCAATCCAAATCTATCAGATGCAGCAATTCCCAAAGTGGCTGCACATTAAAGCTTTCAGAAAGGACAATGGGATTGCCTCAGATGCTGGGGTGGTGTTTTTTACCCCAGGAGATGACAATAATGCACCACCCAAAGCTGATGGATGCACAACATCTCAGATGCTCGTGCAGATGTCGTGCTTTGCCCTGATAATTACAGTAACTTCAGGATCAGGCACTGTTGGGGCTGAGATTCAGCCCCAAACACCTCTGTGCTGTTTGGGATGCTCATGACAGCGCTGTCCTCAGGGAGATGGCCCTGGAGATGCCCTTCCTGGCAGGATGGTGGCTCCTGCAGCCCCTGGGGTGGCTCTCACAGCGCTCGTGGTTTTTGCCTCGTGCTGAATTCAAGCCCAGCAAACACAGCTGATGTTTTTCAGCCTTCACCAGCACTGCAAAGAGAAATCAAGATAAATGACCTGGGGCTGCTCAGAGCCCAGCGTTGTGTGCTCCTGGACACGCTGGCTCCTCCCCACGGTGTTTTTTAGCTCACAAGGGAGTTCTGCAGCACCAGCACAGCCCAGGCTGGGGTGGGTGCTGGGGGTCCTTGGGCACACACCCTGGAGAAGTTCCTGCTCCAAAGGGGATGTCTGAGGCCAAGTTCTTTGAAATCAAGCCCAGAAGCAGCAGTAACAGCTTTTTGTTCATATCTCATAGGCTGACATATCTAAAATTCTTTTTTTTTAATTTGTTTTTGAAGTAAAAATATTCCAAAGGGGCATTATATGTGGTTTTCTCACAGAAGGCAACCTGCCTCCCCCTGAAAACACTTGTTTCAAAATTTTCTGTGGAAAATGTGAACAGTTTTTTTGATAAAACCATTTCTATTCATGAGCAGTAGCTCAGAGAGATTTGCAAGAAATAAATAGGTTTTGGCAGCATAAAAGTCTCTGTTGAACAAGGGGATGGGGAAGGTGTGAAACTTGATTTGGTATCGTTTGCCCATGGAATTTCAGTGAAACTTCTTCAGCCGAAGTGTCAGGGGATATTTTTCCATCAAGCCCCTGTCCAAATCTCCTGGTGCTGGTGAGAGCTACAACATTCCTGTGTCAATAATCACCTTCTTGGCTGTTGCAGTGCTCTGCTCCTTGGAGATTTGTCTCCATCCCACGCTGGGCCATGCTTGCTGCTGGCTGGGTGTGTTGGAGAGCTGGCCTTGAGCTCCCTCCACATTTCAGCTGGTGAAGGTCGCTGTGTCTCAGGAAGGCTGATTTCCCCTGCACTTCCAGTAAGCATTCTGCCTTATTAGTGCAGATTTTTAATGAACTCTGTGCACATCAGAAAGCAGAGAAGGCAGGGACAGGGCCTGTGTTTGTCTGAAGCAAAATGAGGTTTTTATTTGCAGCCCTCTTGCTGCTGACCTGGGATGGAGGTGCCTGGGGCAGGGCAGGTTGGCATTCTCTGGTAGAACTGGTCAGTAATTCCTGGCTGGGGGTGAGTGAGTGATTAGCCTGTCAGGAATTCACCAGGCTCCAGTTTCCAGCATGCCCCTGCTTCCAGCATCCCCAAATTCCCTGCTGCCATAGGGAGCAGCTCATCTTAGAGACAAACCTTGTTTGGGTGTTTTCTTCCCAGGTTTTTGGGCTCTGTCCTGCCCTAACTCTCCCAGCTGAAGTTTGGCTTTCATCTCCTTGCTCATCTGAGGCTCCTTCCCTCCTTACTGCCATGGATGGGGTAAAAATGGTGGGATTTGGGAGTGTGAGCTGGCCCTGCACATCCACACCTCCTCTCCTCTTCATTCCTTCAGAGCTGCATATAAGAAAGCTCAATTTTCTTGAAAGCTGCCTAAAAAAAAAGGTATTTCCATGTCTGGCAAGGAAGCAGGAGGATGCAGGGATGCTTGGAGCTGCCTCTACCTCCAGCTCTTCCCCCACGTCCACGTGGATGCAGCTCCACTCCCCTGTGGGAAAGGGAGAGGGGAGGAGAGGCGCCTGCACCGCTTCCCTTTAAGCAGAGACTTGGCTGTGGCTCTGAAAGCAGAATTAGAGGTAGGGTTTAATCATACAAGCTCTGAAATATGGGAGATTAAATCTTTTTAAGGAGGGCAGCTAAGCACTTTATTTTCTGTGCAGGAATCTTCAGGGGGTCGGAGACCAGAGAACTGGATTTAAAGCTTTTAAATTACTTTTTTCTTCTTTTTTTTTTTAACAAGTTTTTTCTTTTTTTTCCTCCCACGATACATGGTTGGACAGGAAAGACTTTAAAGTGATGGTTAAGAAAAAAGAGAGGGAAAAGATGGTTGGAATAGAGATGCTTGTTGAAAATAGACATTATAATGTTGTGTTGAGTTGTCCAGGCACATTTAATCCTTGAAGTGCACATCTACTCTGGGAAGTGACTTTTGTGGAAGGAGGGAAATCTTTCAGGTGTTCCTTGCTGCATTTGATGACGGCTTTGCTCCATGGCAAGGGGATTTGCAGCCCCTCTCCTGCTGCAGCCCCCAAAAGCCCTGGAGGTGCTCGTGGGCGCTGTGGGTCCCCCTTCCCAGGGCTCCAGGGGGATGTTTAAGCTGAGATTGGCATTCTTGCTGGAACTGGGTTTTGTTTTTCCCAGCCAGGCGCTGGCCCAGCCTTGCTCAGGGGAATTGGAGCTGTTTGGTTGCCTCTCACAGAGCCTGCTCGGGGACGTTCGCTTGTGTTTGTCTTGCATTTTTCTTAATTTCACGGAGCTGAAGAGATCGATGGGAAGGTAGACCTGGGATTTAAGGCTGCCTATAGCACAACTCTGTGACTGATGACCCCAGCTCTGCTGCTGCTCTGCAGGCTGGGAGCTTGCAGGGCTGCCAGGGCCAGCTGATGGTGACATCCGCAGGAGGAACGGTGTGTCCTTTCCATGGGTGGGAAGGACCATCCCCAGGAGGAATGTTGTCCTTCCCATGGGTGGGATACCTGAGTGGGTCATGGTGACTGTTATGAGTAGAAAAGTTGCCAAGTTTTTTAAAAGGTTGCAGAGTTCTCAGGTTGGGCTAGTTGTTGCCAGAGTGGAATTCTAACTGTTTGTTGTAATCACCTGTCTTTTTCATTAAGTGCCTGTTGTTGATGGTTAAGAATTCCCCCTTTTGTCGAGTGGCACCCTGCTGCTTCCTGGAGGATGGCACGGTGAAGAGGAGGGGACATCAGAGTTGGCATGCAAATGAAGAAACCCCTCACCAAACCTAACAAAAACCCCTAAAAAGCAACAAGCCAACACAAAATTGACGGATTGAAGTGACGTCTAGACGTGAGGAACAGAATCCGGTATTCGCCAAGACCTTTTTACCCCTCACCTAAAGAGATGTCGGCTACACAGAGGACCTCAAAGGTTGAACCAAAAACCAAGGGAATTCCCCATGCTCTCATGAGGATAGAGCCCTTAGCTCTGCCTACAGACCAGTGGACAAAGTTACGCTTTTCCTTCTCTTCTGAGTCGCTCCTGGGACCTGCAGCGGGGTGAGCGTGACCCGTCAGTTCTCCCCACTCGAGCTGATTTTTAATAAACGCATTAAAAAGGAGAAAGATCTCCTGCCCTATTTATTTCAGTGATCACCCTGGGAAAGGAGTGCAAAGTTGGTTTTGAAGGCTCTCAAAGGACTCTGGGAGCCCTGCCTGGACTCGGTGGGACCTTGCCTGGGGTGTCAGAAGAATGGTGCTGGAATCTCGGTGCCGCTGGCTGTATCGGCTGCTCGTTGCCATGGAAACACCTTGTGGCACCGTGCTTGTGTGGAACGAGGTGGCACCGGCATGTGTGGGAACCCAGGACATCCCTCTGGCTGTCCAAGATGGCCAGGACCCCTGCCAGGGGGCTCAGAGACCCTGGCACAGAGCCCAAGATGCCCCTGTGGGTTTGATTGTGACCCATGGAGCAAGTTACCAACCTTAGATGAAGATCAGCAAGCCATGACAGTTTAAGTAGAATATTAGTGAAGTTATCACAGGGTGAAAAAGTAGATTTTGGGGTTTCTGGTATGGGGGTTCAGGAGGCAAGATGGAGGGATCTGGGCATGTCGAGCCTTTCTCCTTCTTCTTCTTCTTGGCCTCCATCTTCTACTGTTATGTTGGCACTTACAGATTGGTTTAGAGTAGAAGCTCACTGTCTAACATAGGTGATGGGTATTGGGAAGTAATTGTAAACATTGTACATGTAGTTTTTAGTATAAAGACATAACACCGCCCTGGGGCAGGCAGAGTGCCTGGAACTGTCCTGCTGGACGGACCTCGGCAGGGCAGGAGAAAGAATTTTATAGATAAGAAACAATAAACAACCTTGAGACGGAGAAATGAAGAGCTCTGACTCCTTCTTCAAGCACTGGGCTGGGAAAAGAGACTTTTGAGCTCTTCTCGGGGTCACTTTGAGCAGCTAGAGATCCCAATAGCGTGTTGGCAGGACACACTGCACTTTTTCCACCTGGAGGAAGCACCTTTGGCCACTGGAAGTTGTGTGTATGAGGGAAAGAAGGGTTGGCTTGGGTGACAGTGCTGGAAGGGCTCCAACAGAGAAATAAACATGGGCAGGAGACTTTTCTCCTTTTTAATGCCTTTATTAAAAGCGATCAGCTCGGGTGGGAAGAACCAGTGGGTGCACACTCACCCTCCTGCAGGTCCCAGGAGCGATTCAGAAGAGAAGGAAAAGTGTAACTTTGTTTATTGGTCTGTAGGCAGAGCTAAGGGCTCTATCCTCATGACAGCACGGGGAATTCCCTTGGTTTTTGGTTCAACCTTTGAGGTCCTCTGTCTAGCCGACATCTCTTTAGGTGAGGGGTGAAAAGGTCTTGGTGGATACTAGATTCTGTTCCTCACGTCTAGCCATTGCTTTGATTCATCGGTTTTGTGTTGGCTCATTGTTTTAGGGGTTTTTGGCTAGGTTTGGTGAGGGGTCTCTCCCATTGCATGCTGGATCCAATGTTATTTGCATGCCAACGCTGATGTCCCCTCCTCTTCACCGTGCCATCCTCCAGGAAGCAGCAGGGTGTCACTCGACAAAAGGGGGAATTTTTAACCATCAAACGACAGGTGGTTACAACAACAAACAGTTAGAACTCCAGCCTGGCAGCAACTGGCCCAACCTGTGAACTCTGCAACCTTTAAAAAAAATGGGCAGCTGTTCTACTCATAACAGCCAGCGCTGAGGACCCTGAAGGTGATGGGAGAAGGTCCCCTTGGTGGTGCTCTGGTTCCCCGGTGGTGCAGGCAGCACTTTCTCAGCTCCAGAGGCTGCTGCACAGCGGTGAAATGGTTTGAGCAGCCCCGGGTGTCCCTGCGGAGATGCCGCTGCATCCCTCCAGCGCCGGCAGCCTCTGCAGCCCACCCTGGCTCTAATGGCCCAATTCCACCGAGCAAATGAGGCAGCGCCTCCGAGCCCTCCCCTCGGCCTGCCAGCTAATTAGCACTCCATTAACTTAACGAGGCTCTGCCGGCCACCCTGGACGTGGCCAGGAGCGGGAGAGCCAGGCTTGGCTGGACCTGGGGGCTGCGGCAGAGCCTTTGTGGCTGAGCAGGGAGGGCTTTGCCCTGGGCTCTTGGGGTTGCCAAGGCTTTTCCGTGCCTTTGGGTCAGAATGGCCAAATCAGAGAAGGATGATGGGCATGGCTGGCTCTGCTGGAAGCTCTGGGAATGAATTGTGACGCTCTGTAGGCTGTGATGCTCCAGCATCCTGCACAACCCCATCTGTGCCACTACCCCATGGCCAAGGGGGACTGAAGAGGGTGCAGTGTCCCTCGGAGGAGATTCCCTCCCTGCTGGAAAGGCTCAGACAGCGGCAGCTCCTTGCCAAAGCTTTGTTTGTTGACAGAGTTAAATTTGCAATTTCATGGTTTGGTTACAATGAGTTTAGTTTATAAAATTCATGAGCTGTTAGGAAGTGTGGAGAGGAGGGGGGGAATCACATCTGGGCGTCAGCAAGGACGTGGCTGCTGGCACATCCAGCAGGGTCCTGCTTTAGGGACCCTGTGGGGCTCTGAGATGGGGTGTGAGAGCCTCGTGCAGGGCAGAGGGATGAGTCCCCATGGGAGGAGAGATGTTGATTTCTCCTGGTAACAACCACTGTGTCTTTACCTACACACTGTGCAGAGCTTTCCTTGGGTGGCCTTCAGAGAGCCACTGGAGAAACAGGAATCCTTTCAGGGATGGAGCCCAGGGGCTTGGAAAGAGCAGGGCTCAGCCTGCTCAGGGAGCCTGCTGCTCATTTGGAGTTTGGATTTGTGGTTCTTTGGAGCTTTGGTTGGGAATCCACAAGATGAGCTCCATTCCCTGGAATTCAGAAGGACTGTGAGAGAGGGAGGCAGTTCTCTGGAGTGTCACTGCATGGGCAGCGTGCTCCAGTCCATCTGTTGTGAGATGAGCTGGTTGACACCCTCACATCCCACTTTTCGAAGAGTGGGATTTCTTTGTGGCCTGTCTATTGTATTTGCCCTGATAAAGGAAGGAAGGAATGATGGATCTGATTCCATGTTCTCAGAAGGTTAATTTATTATTTTATGGTACTATGTTATATTAAAGAATACTAAACTATACTATACTAAAGAATCCAGAAATGATCCTTACAGAAGGCTAAAAAGATAATAATAAAAACTTGTGGCTCTCTTCAGAGTCCTGACACAGCTTGGCCCTGATTGGCCAATGAGTCAAAATAAAACACACCAGAAACCAATGAAACAATCTCCAAACACATTCCAAAGGAGCAAAACACAAGAGAAGCAAATGAGATGAGAATTGTTTTCCTTTTTCTCTGAGGCTTCTTAGCTTCCCAGGAGAAAAATCCTGGGCAAAGGGATTTTTCAGAGAATGTGAATGTGACACCTGTCCTGTGTGTTTGGGGGCTGACTTGGAAGGGGAGCAGCCCCCCAGTCCCACCCTCCTCCCTGGCTGGAGCTGCATCCTCCATCCCCCAGCAATGGAGATGCTCCTCCAGAAGCCCAGAGCTGCTGATGAGCTCAGAGGGAATCAAAAGGCAGTGTCAGGAAGGATCTACACAAATATTAGCTAATTAACATGGAGTACTGGGGAGCCCAGGGGGAGCAGGAAGGGGAGGATTCACTGAGGATACAAAGCCATGAGGTACTTGTCCAGCATGGCAATATCCATGAGCAGGAGCCAGCAGTGTGTGAGTGCTGCCATGGCTGGGCTGGTGTTATTGTCACATCAGGAGGAGGCTGGTGCACTCTCCAGTTCCTTGCAGGTCATAAAACACCACTGGATTCCAAAAGAAACCTGGTGTTAGTCACTGCATGGTCTGTCCCTCTGTGGGGTTGTTCATGGAGACAGGCCATAAACAGACGCAAAACCCCCTTTTCCTGCAGTGTCTGTTGGGTTGCTGACTCCCCAGGATCAGTGGTCTCTAAGGTTTGGCAGAATCTGCTCATGCTGAACACATGGATGTGCAAAGCAAGGCCCAGAAATCATTGGTGGAAATGGAGCTGAAGTTCAGGGACGGTCACTAGATCTGACCAGGGCATCCAGAAATTAAGGGGAAGGTGATCCAAGCTGACTCCTGGACCTCATTCTGGTGACCTCTCCAGCAACATTGTCCATGAGGAAACCTTTCAGGTGCTCTCTGTGTTCATTAACAGCCTTTGGGCTGTAATTTGTACATCCTTGCCTTACTGAGCATCTCCATTTGCAGCCATTTACTGTGTGAATGTTTCCCTGTGATGCTGCTGGACTTTCTGGGAATGCTCAAGAGGTTTCTCTTTCCCAGCAAGCCCCAGCACATGGGTTATGTTGATATACAAGATGCAGGACCCAGGTGAGGTTCATGGTCCTTGGATTTGTGAAAGGGGCCTGTCTGGAAGGAAATCCTCCTTTTCCCTTGCTGGTGGGGCAATTGCATGGAATTCTTTTCCATCCAAAGTGTTTAATCACCTAATTTGTGTTAAGGAGCATCAGCTCTTCATTTCCAGCTGTGCCAGCACAGAAGATGCTTCCTTGTTAATGAATCCTGGACTTGAAACATCTCTATGTATGTGTGGGGACATGAAAGCCCAGGGAGGGGACAAGACTTGAGGGTGCATCAGGAAATTGGGAGCAAGGGCAGGATGGAGCACAGCGACGAGACCACCCGCAGATCCCGCTGCATTGTGTCCAATCCAGTACCCAAATTTCAGACTTTTTAAGAGGATTATCAGGTGTCTGTTTGAATTACTCTGACATGAACAGTCACTCAGAAAAATGTACATTCATTTGAAAGGTCAAGCACATCTGATTTCTGCCTTTGGTATGCGGGGGCTTATCCTTTCAACTCTCCCTTGCTTAATGAGATTCTTGTTTCAAAGAGTCGCGCTGTGCCCAGGATTTGACGGAGTCAAGTGTGCTGGAGATAGTTTTTGTTATCATGTTTACCCTTTTATCTGCCTGTCCTTTGAAAGCTCCCCAGCACACAATAAGGATGCAGCAGGATGGCCACTCGGGGCAGCTCTGCCAGCAAAATCAGCTTTTTAGGGGCGGAGAGAGGGAGATGTGCTAGCGGGGAGCTGCAGCACCAGGAATTTTGATTCCTGCATGGCAAAGCATCCAAATAGAGAGAAGGCCTTTGAGAAGACCCCCCACAGTCACCAGGTGGGGCTGGGCAGGTACCAGGGTGTCATCAGCTCCCACAGAAAGCTCAGAGGAAATAAAGCCAAGTTGGGCTTGGCATGGCAGAGTTGTGTTTCTTGATTAAATTAATGTGTATTGATATTTCTCCTGTTGTTTTGACTTCACAGGCTGTTTAAATTCAGGCTTGTCACAACAAAATACAAAGGAGGTTGCTCGGAGATTGATTTTTTTTTTTCCCTTTAATCCTGTCTCTGAAGAAGAAGAGTATTTTAAAATTTTATTTTTTTTCCCTCACTACTTCCAGGTTGACAGCCAGGGAAGACTGCAAACGTTAAAACTGTTGCACAAATAATTATGTTAAAATGCCGAGCATACATTATGGAGGAGGGCGCTCCTTGATTGTAACGTACGAATCAATTTTCTGCGTCACAAAATTACTGACACTGGAGTTGGCTGTGGTGATTTATTCCCTGGAATGACGATCCTGTGACTGCCTTTCCCCTGGAGAAGGGTTTTTTTTTCCCTGATGGGTGAAGCTTTGGTCTCCTCTTTGCTGTCACTGCTGTCTCCTCCCTGCCTCGGTGACAGTCCCCTCCGCCGCTTAAAAATAGCGGCTTTTATGCAAACTACGTCCCAAAACGCTCTGCCAAGTTAAATAATGTAGTCACAAAACCAAATATTGAATAATGACTGAGGCAAGGATTAAGGGAGACAGGCAAGGAACAAAAGAGAGATTCTCAAGTGTTTTGAACACAGAATTGAGACGACACAGATGCGCAGTGGGCTTTTTCTCTCTGCAGCCAGAGGACACAGATTAAAGGGGTCCTCCAGGACTGTGCACTCCCAGCCAGCTTAAGCTGCCTAAAGACCTCTTTAAATCCAACCTTTTCGACAAGCCCAGCTGGCTGGAGGAATTTCTGCTGGGGATAAATTCAGAGAATCATGGAGTGGTTTGGTTTGGTTTGGAAGGGACCTTGGAGGCTGTCTCATTCCAAACCTCTGCAGGGACACTTTCCACTAGAGAACCTCCCACTGGACCTTTTAAAATGGATTTCTGGGGAACATGTCTTGGTTTTTTTTCTAGTGGAAAGTTCCCATGGGTGCTTTTCTGTGCTTGCTTCTGGAAAGAAAACATAGTTTCTCTTGTTTTCCCTTGGAAGGCAGCAGCCCAGGCAGTGCCATCAACCCCAGTTCTTTACACGACTCTGTTTTTGCGGGGAGATTTAAATAAAAAATGCCAGGGGCTGGGAAAAAAAAAATCACAGGCATTTAATTTCTCATGCAACTCGTGGGATTTTTCAAATCCACCTCAAAGTTGTTGAGTTGCAGTAACTCAGTGGGTAGCTGTTGGCTACTCATATGGTGAGAGAGGAACAGGCTGAAGGAATGTTGCACAAAAACTTATGTAAATGTCTTCTGTACAGCTCAGAGAAAGTCTAGGACTCCTTTAAATCTAAGAGTTGGAAATTCATCTGGGAAGCCATAAATTCAGTAGATGTCTTTTCCTCAGTAAATTCAGAATATTGGCCAGGGAAGAAGCATCCATGTTTCACAGAAGGAGTTACTGGACTTTCTGAGTGTTTCTTCTTCTTTTTTTTGCCTGGTCCAGAAACAGTTGAAGTGTAGCTCAGGATAAATTGCAAGGTGATGATTTACATGACAGGTGACACTGGCAAGCACATTATTCTCAGAGGAAGCATAAGATGGGATGTATTTACTGCCTGTCTGGGCAAATTATCCACTCTCAGATGTCTGGCATGTGCTTGTGTAGGAGATGTGTGAGTCCAAAATAGCTGATAAAGAGGATGCAGGGTACAGCAGTTAATAAATGCAACCCCCCCCATGGCTGTTGCTGCATCCCTCCTGCTGAACTCTCTCTAACTGAGAGATCTGGAGATGCTCTGAAGCTGAGTTGGAGTGAGGGAGCTCAGAGAGGAATTTCCTCGCTGCTGCAGAGGTGAGACGGGCACGGCTTTGCTGAGGAAAGGAGAAGGATCTGTGTTTGAGGGGATGTCAGTGCAGGGAGCCCAGCGTGTTTTGATTTTGGAGCTGCAGGAGCCAACTCCTTGTCTCCTGTTCCTTCCTGAGGTTATAACATCCCATCCTCCAGGGAAACTCCTCATCTGAGATCAAGAAAATTACCCTGCTCTGGCTGCTGCTGTTGCTTGGTCTTGTCAGGCTGGCTGATTTACTCTTAATATTTATCCCTCTTCACCTTATCTTCCCTACTGATGAGTAAAGCAGAATAATGAAGTGGTGCTGTTAAACTCTGAGCTCGTGCAATCCAAGGGGACTGCAGCTCACAGGCAGGGATGGGTAGGGAATTTCAGTGCAGTTTTGGAGCCCTGATGTCCCCCAGGGTAGCTGGTGATGACCCTCCATGTGGAGACTTCTTTAGGCCATGTCTATTATGGATTATTGTGTTTCCAGAAGGTTTTTTTCTCCCCTACCCTGGGAGGAGGGGAGGTTTACAGGATGATTGCTTTTTGATTTGTGTGTGTGTGCCCACGGAAAGCTTGGGATCTCATCTGGTTTATAAGGATCTGCTTCTGTTACCTAGCAGGTATTGTAGGTGGATGTGTAAATGAGGATCCTTCTGTTTACAAAGAAATGGATATATAGTATAAAAACAATTTACTTGTAAAAGACTCATCCTGCCTCCAGAATATGTTTGAATCTTAACACAAGACAAAGTAATTTAATCCCTCCCAAACCCATATGTTGTTTGCTTCTCATTTTTTCCAGCAAATTTTACCTTCATCAAAAGATAAATCAATTTGTAGCAGCTATTGGCAGCTCTTTAAGCTGCCGAATTGAACAGCTTAATTAGGGAAAATATATTAAAAGATCTGAGAGATGCTAACCCGTTCAGTGCCTCTTCTTGGTACATCTGTGTGGTCTTACACATGTGTGCGACTCCAGACCCCCTCCAGTTTGTCTTTGCTGCTGCTTTTATGTGATGCTTTGTGGTGTGGTGATGGCACAAGAGGTTTTACTGCCTTCTAAAGCCTGGCAGGGCTTTTCTAGGCCTGTCCAGTTGGAGGATTTAGAAGTTTATTCTCTTACCAATTTTTCTTTTAAATCAAAGCAATAACAACTCAAAAAATTAAATTAAAAAAATTAAATTTAAGGAATTAAATTTAAAAATTAAATTAAAAAAAATTAAATTAAAGCAATAACAAGAACAATAAATTATTATTATTATTATTATTATTATTATTATTATTATTATTATTATTTTCATTATTTTCATTATTATTATTGATATTGGTATTATTATTATTAGAGGGCTCTTCCCAAAGCCCCTGGCAGCTGTCCAGTGTCTGTGAGCATCCCATGCCTGCAGCATGAGATGGAATCATGGTCTCAGAGCTCTCACACCCAAATAAATAGAACAGGAATAATTTGCAGCACCATTCCCAAAGATCCACTCTCATTCAGCGCCGTTCCTGTGTGTTGTTTGCACTTTGGAGGGGGGGATGGAAAAAGGCACCCAATAAAAGTACAAACTGCATGAGTCAGCCTGAGTCTGCTGTTGTGCCTGGTTCTTCCCATTAGCAAATACCAGGGATGAGTGTGTGGGGAGGTGGGCATGCCCTCCTTCCTGAATGACAGCTTGTTTCAGGGCTAAACTCATTAGTGATGCTGCTCTGCTGAACATTCCCTGCCTGGCTCAGCCAGTGCTGAGCACATTCCTGCCTCTCCCAGACACCATGGGCAGCGGAGTGGCTGCTGTTGATCTTGCCATTGCTAAGATGAGGACAGACCTCTGCTAGACCTGTCTTGGTGCGACAAAGCTGCTGTGGCCTCAGTCCCTGCCTTCAAAAACCTGCTAGGAGGTGGATTTTGGAAAGGAGTTTCCTGCTGCTCCCATTGGAGAGGATGAGCATCAGCTGAGGATTTCAGAGCTGTGCTTTGCTGCAAAGCTTCCAAACCTGACCTTTCTTAGGGCTCTTCCTTGGGTGGTGTTTGGTCCCAGGATTCCTAGAGAAGGCTCTGGACTGGCTTCAGCAAATAAGAAAATTTTCTTGCAAAGGCTGAGAACTCCCAGATCTGAACTCCCCAAGGTTTGTGTGATGGGCTACAACAAAAAAGCAGTGTTTGGTTAATTTAAGCTTTAACTTGAGGTGCTGAGATAAAACGGAGTTGATGTCAGGGTAGTCTTGCTTCAGAAGCAGAGTATTGTCAGCGCAGAGCGAAGTGTTCTCCATCTGTTCCCGTGGCTGTCAGGAGCCAATATTAGATAGCTCCACTGCAGGCTGGGAATCTGCGAGTGAGGGCTCATGGCAAAAGCTTCATGTGGGAAGTTTCATCCCTCCTTTTTGCCTTGCCTTGGGTTAACTCACACCCAAACCAGTCAGGCTTTGCCAAGCTGAGTGTTCCTGGTGATGTCTAGAACTTGTTTAACATCCTTCATGCCACCTTGGAAGGACAGGGACAAAAAGGAAGTTGAAACATCAGCTGAAGGATCTCCTTATCATCCTGAAAATCTCCTAATGACCCAAAGAGTGGTTCCCTTGCTCTTGGAGCTTGTAGCACATGACAGATCTTGAGGTTTCCCTTCTCCCACCTCATCTTTTTTTTGTGCTCTGCAGCAACAGAGACGAGGTTTGGCTGCTGAGGGAATTGATGAAACTTAGAAAACGAGAGGTCTTGTGACAGGCTAACACCTCAGCTTGCTTTGACTTCGATAGTGAAATATATAGACACAATTTTCATTGCAGGTGGCTTTTTCCTTGGTAGCATGTGGGTATCTGTGCCCAGCCCCACACGTGTGTGTACATGCATAGTTATTCTTGCCTCAGCACAACGATTTCCTAACGATCTCTTACCCATCCAAGACAGATTGCTTTTCATGGTTCAGTGGCCGCAGCTCAGGCATCCATTTTAATCAATAAAACAGTCAAAAGAGAGAATAGATTTACTTGTTTCTGGTTTTTTACATTTAATTGAAAATTTTCGAGTGATTACAAACATAGCTATTGTATAGATTGTGGAGTTTAGAAGACAATAAGTGCCAAAAGAAAAATGTCCCCGGAGCTCAACCTCTTCCCCTCGTGATGCACAATAGATGTTGGTGGTTTGTGCCTGGCCTTGTCCTTTCTCTCCTTCCTCAGGGTTTGCAAAAAGCAGGATGGATTTAATGGGGTTTTACCCAGACATTGCAGGGATGTCTGTGATGAGCAGTGTTAAATCCTCTTATTTGTCAGGAGGGAGAATCTCCCTTCACACAGAATGTGGAAACACCATGGGAAACCTGGAGATGCATCACCCTGTGAGCCACTTGGTCACCAAACACGTGAGGATGGGCCATAAAAGCTCTCCAGATCCAACAAAAACGGTTTAATTTTAGTGAGAGCTGATTGAAAAGCTGTTTCAGCAAAAAAAAAAATTTTGGTCATCAACAGGGGAAAAAAATGTATAATTTCTGTCATGTTTTCATGTCCAAACCAAGCCCTTTCTTCAAAAGGAAACTGTGGGGATAAATAATTGGAGAATAGGAGGGTCTGGGGTATTTCCCAGTGCCCAAAGGTGCTGCTGTAGTATTTATCCCTTATTAGCAGGTAGGTTAACCTTCCCCACTGGAGATTGACAACAGGGAAGAGATTAAATGATCAAATTCAATGTGAGTGTCTAAAGGTGGGTGTATTTGTGGGGGTACCACACACATAATAACCCTTTTGAGATTTGAATAAATGCGTGCATGGAGCAATGATTTGTTGTGTGGTGTTAGGAAAGGGAACTCCTGGACACCCACGGTTTCTGAGCTTGCAGCTTGCATTGATGCCTGATAAACTTTGCCTTTCTTCTGGGGATTCTTTGGAAAAAAAATAACATGCCATGCTGTCTCTCTGGCTGTAAATTTAATAAACCTGGAAGCAGCACAGCAGCTGAACATATCAAAGCCACAGACTGTTAACTCCAGTGCAGGAAAACTTTAAAAACAGTCCTCGAGACCCCTGCGCTCTCTGCAAAATGAGATCTGAGTCCTCTTTAAGTTGTTTTTAATAGCTGGAATTACTGAAGATTGATGTTTACCAGGGAATAGGTTTGTGAGGGAGCTGCCTGGTGGGTGCCCATGGTGATATCATTTCCAGTGGTATTCCTGGGATAACCTCCAGAGCACACAGGTCTCCTCACAAATTAACGCTGAGCCCTTTGTGCTGCCTGGCTCTGGCTCCTAGACAGACAATTTCCTCGATATTTTTATTATCATCTCTGATTTCCTTAGCTTGGTTGCCTGCTGGAAGCAGATTTGTTCTGGCATGGGCCAAGATGTGGCTCTGGAGGAGTGATTGTCACCTTCCATCTGTCACAGGTAGTGCCACTGTCACCTCGCAGAGAGTGTGGCTTTGTCCCCAGCAGCCCAAACCTGTGGAGCAGCTCTTAGGAATCCAGAGATTCCCGGTTTGGGGATTCCATCAGAGAAGAAAAACTGCTCACAGGGGTGGTTTTGTCCACGAAATGAAGCATTCTTGTCCTTTTTTATCCCTGATATCATGTTGCAAGGTGGACAACCCCAAATGTTGGATTTTGTGCAAACACACCCCGAACAATTTGCAGCAAAACTGATTTTACTGCCATGAAAAGTTTATAGATTATGGCTATTCCTTTCTTGGCAGCATTTTTAACTCTTCCTCCCCATCAATTTTATAGATTTTGTAGGATTTTTTCCCCGTTGCATATCCCTCACCAGAAGGAAACAGCCGTTTTGAGGAAGAACAGATCCTTTTCGCAATTTTCTTTTCAAACACAAAATCAAATTCTCCATCAGGAAAGGCTTCAAATAGAAAACTCTGACCAGCCCAAATTAGGGGGGACTCAATTTACTCTGGCAGAATACTTTGAGAGCTGCAGATGAAAACTGCAATTTAAGTGCCTAATATTATAATTATACACCGATGTGTTTTATTAATGGGATTGAATGCTGGTAGCTTTGTAGTAATGAGCTTTTTTGAAGATCTGTGTAATAGAGTTTTCTGATGGTGAGGACCCTGCCACACTGCTGCCTCTAAAAAGCACCTTGAAACTCGTGGAGTAGCCAGGGACAGGGTTAATTCGTTGACTTGAGCAGTAATTAGTTGCCCTTCTCCTGGAGGAGCCCTACCTGGAGGGGAAGAGGAACCCAAACCTCCTGCTTGTGGTGCTGTGTGGACGATCTGGAATTTTATTTTGGGTGATTCTCGAGCAAATGAAACGTCTGGGGAGCCTTGGAGATGAAAGGTTTTGTCTTGACAAATTAGCACTTAGCAGATTGCTGGTATTAAAGAGCTGTGGGTTTGAGCGATGCGTACAGTTGGGCCTTTTTAACACAGGAAAAATCATTTTCCCATTCTCTAACAGCATTCGAATGCACTTCTGGTAATAAATAGGGAGGAAAAAAATGAAACC
The DNA here is from genome assembly GCF_901933205.1 of Camarhynchus parvulus. Taxonomy (NCBI): domain Eukaryota; kingdom Metazoa; phylum Chordata; class Aves; order Passeriformes; family Thraupidae; genus Camarhynchus; species Camarhynchus parvulus. The sequence goes on along the minus strand of NC_044594.1, from coordinate 7,389,768 downwards.
TTTGAGTTTTTTCCTGGGCCACACCATTCCCTCCCAGCAGGGTAAAGCTGGGTCAGTTAAAAAGATTCATGTTTACAGCTTGCATATTCCCTGTGGAAAAACCTGGAACAATCCTGGGGTTCTGAAATAAAGTCTTCAAGACAAATTTCAGTTTTAAACAGAATGTTGATATGGGATATTCTGATAGTTTAATTTTTTTTCCTTACTGTGAATTTATCACAACTCACTTCCCCCGGAAGGAATTTTGGATAAATCAACAGCTTGTGTTAATTATATTAATAACCATGTTAATTATATAACAGTGCATAAGAATTCAAGGTCTTCTAAGATGAGTAGGGAGAGCAATGAAAATAAAATGGCAAATTCTAGAGCTGTTATAGTGTGAACTCGATGTTTCTTACTTGGTGTCTTTTGACAGGGAAAAGTAACTTTTTAAAACCCACTACAATGTTCTTTACAAATCCTGCTTTTCTCTAAATGCTTCCCTTCTATGCTAGAACATAATTAGCTTTTCTCAACTTTTCTATGGGCAGTTTTCATTTTGCACTTTCTTTGAATGCCATGGCTGCTTTTCTGGTATAGCTGAAGTTTTGTTTCTTCCTCTGGCATTTTTAGTCTGCAATTTTCGTGGAGAGAAAACCTCATGTTTGGCCTCCTCTCACTAGTTAGGTGTCCTTGATGCATTCATTTAGGAAATGCAAAGCCAGGCAAGTGTTGCCCCTTCTCCCTTTGTTAATTAACCCAGTGTGTACAATCACATTTTATTTGGCAGCTTGACTGGAGGGCCCAGCTGCTGGGAGATGAGCCATGAGAGGGGAAACAGGAGCTTTGTGCTGAGTTAATATGTGGATTTTTGGAGCTTGTTGATGTTCCCTAGAACATCTGCTCCTTGGCACTTGCCCGTCCAGCTCAACCTGGATCCTTCCAGGAATGGTGGAACAAGGAGGGGTGGGGAAATGGGGGTGCAAGTGGGAAAATGGGATTGAGGGTGAGAGACTTCCCTTACTGCTGATGGATGCTGGTGTCTGAGTCTTGGGAACTTCTTAAGGGCAAAACCTCCCTCCCAAGGCCAAGGAGCCATGTCTGGCTTCCAGCATCACCCTCAGTGACTTGTGGCATGCTGGGTTTCATGTGGGAAGGGATGGCAGGAGATGGGAAGATCTGTGTCCTGAGCGTTCTCCATCCCGTCCTGCATCCCTCCTGCCCTTCTCACTCATGGTCTCTGTCAGGGAAGTGGGAAGAGTGGGCAAGGAGACAGCTCCAGTGCCACCCTGTCCACCCCCACATTATCCTGCCTTATTACATTATAATAAATTGAACCATTCCACTTCATTATTTCATATTTGAGGAGATTTATAGATTGTCCTGGTGGCTGAAGAGGCAGTGATTAAAGGAGCAGTGTGCTAATGAATGAGCCTCAGCACAAAGCCTTTTTAATTAATGCACAGCCCAGGGGCTGTAAACGCCTTGCTGATAACAAGCCTGGCCCATTCAGGACATGAACTGACAACTTTGCAGAGAATGAAGGCTTATGTGGAGACATGGGTATGGTATTGAAATGGCAATTACGGCTAATAAAATGATTCGTCTGCCCATCCATCGCCCTCCTTCGCTGTGCCCAGCCCTGTCTCTGCCTCAGAAGTAATGGCAGGTGGAGATTTCATTTGGCTCCTCCAACCTTTCTTGGTGATTTAATTTACAGGCTGCATCTGTTCCTTCACAAGGCTCTTTCAGTCACATTAGAGATGGATTTTCACTCCAGGCTATTCTGAACTCGCTGGAAATTTCCCTGAGTCAGATTATTTTGCCCAGTGTTTACGGCTGCTTTTCTTTTTATTTCTAAAAAACTTTCCTAATGGAGTGCCTTGCTGGGAGGGGAGGCAGTGAACTTGTTGGCAGTGCTGTCCATCCATCCACACATTCAGCACTGGCGCTGGGCTGCTCAGAGTCCCAGGATAAACAGAGTGGATTCACACAGCTCTGGGAAAGAGGGGACCTGCCAGGGTGAATTGTCACCTTCTTTCAGGACGGCCTCAAACCTTTTCCTGATTTTTGGTGGGTTTCACGTCCCCTTCCTGCACATCCTGTGCTTGGTGGTGTTGGTACATTTGCCCATTGGAAAAAGTGACTTTGAAAAAATGCATTAAGGAAAAAATCAATGCTTAAATAAACTGGTGGTGACAAACTGGAGGTTCTCATTGTCCTTGGGAAGTTAAGGGAGAGATGAACAGCATGGACAGGTCATTGCTGCTCCACTAAACTCTGAGGAATTGCTCTGGTTTGTGCCACATCCTGTGTGGTGATGCTTAAACGCTGTGCCCTGGCACAGCGGCCAAAAGGGCCAATCACTGATGCCTGACAGCTCTGGAGAATTTGGGAATGCTCTACTCCTGTGAGCATCCCCTGTGGCTTGGGAGTGAGGACCTCAAAGCCTGGCACCATCCCTTCTTCTCAAGGTCCAGCTTCTGCATTTTGCCTCACTGACTTCCTGACAGTTGGAAGCACTATTTTTCAGAAAGGGACGTGGGAAGAGGAGGTGGCAAACTTTTGAAACAAAGTTAAAAAAAAAAAAAAGACAAAAATATAAATGATGCTGCTTGTGGCCTGCAGATTTAATGATATTTGCCCATTTGATTGATGAAGATGATGAACGAGGCTTTGTGGCCTGTTGAGGGTGAAAAGTCTAAGTACCAGGATGGAGAGTAAATCAATCACTTCCCTCTCCCGTGCCAGATGGGATCATCAGTTACCTGCAGATCCCGGCAGCGCCGTACATTACCCGGCTGTGGGACAGCACATCAGCCATGGCTGCTGCCTCCTCTCCCCAGAGATCGATAATCCATGGCCAGGGGAAGCAACACCACAGAAATGAAACCGCTAAAACTCCTGGCCAACTTTATTCTCGCATCAGGTTTCGTTTGCTGATGGACAAATTCTGGCACCACGTCTCACAGGGGCTGGGCTGGACACTGGGCCCTGCAGTGCTGCCTTAAGATTTTAGCCTTTAATATATTTCAAATCCTGTATGCTGCATCAGTGCATAACTCTAAACTCCATATAAAGTGTAGTTAACTCTTCACATTTTAGTCAGTCTTCACATTTAGTCATTTTAGTCAGACAAAACAATTCCTCTTGGCCTGAGATCCATAGACACCCTACAGCTTCAAGCCCTGTAAAGTATAAATCAAAGTGAATTGGGGAGAGGAGAAAATGGGAGGGGGGAAATGACTTCATTACCAGAAGCTGTAATTGGAGGATTAACCCCTGATATGTAAATGGACCAATCTTATATCTCGTCTAATCTTATATCTGTCTTATATCTATCTTATATCTTATATCTTGTATCATCTTATATCTTATCTATAAATGGACCAATCTTATATCTTATGAAAAACTTATCACCGTCATCCAAATTGGGTTTAGCCCCTCTCAGAGGCTTTTTACTGCCCAAGGTGTATCTATTGAAGGCCTTTAATAAATACCTATTCTTATTCTCTTAATCTTGTCTAGCCTGTTCTAGGTAGCCACTCCAAGGCATCAGTAGGACACAGGAGATGGAGCACATGGGGAAAAGTGCTGGTGGTTTATTGAAGAATAACCTTCTCTGAGTGCTTGCAGTGCCATCGTTCTTTTTTTGGTTTTTTTTGTTTGTGTGTGTATGTTTTTTCATGCCTGTATTTAGTATTTGAGCACTTCCTCATCATTTACATGCTGAAACCCACAGTGTAGAGGTAAAATACGGTTCTGTCCCTGCTTTGGGCAGAGGGATTTGGGTTGCAGGGCTGTATCTCAGTGCTGGACTCCTACAGCAGTCAGAGATCTCATTCCTTGGGCATTTTGAGCCACGTCCTCCACGTGCCATCCCCATGTTATACCTGCTTTGGGCCAGCACTGTAACTTTATTATTTTGAGTAGCATTTGCCTTACACTTGGCAGAATCCCATGAATTATTTGAGGGTGTGTTGGCAAACAGGGTTTGACAAACAGTGGCTCAGAACCATGTAACAAGCTCAGGACTTGGGATGTTCATCAAAAGTTTTGGGGTTTTATATTTCCTGAGTTCCACCAACCTTGTGAGCAGAGCCAGTGTGATTTATGGCTTTGTGTTATGCTCCTGTGAAACTTGCAGGATTTTGTTATAAAATTCTCCCAGCTTTAACTATCAGGTTTCACCTGAGCCCTGTTTTGGAGGCCGTTAATTCTTTATGTTGTCATTTCTGAAGACCCTTTTACAGCAGGAACTCAGCATTATATAGCACTTAATAATGGGCATGTTGCACTCCAGAGTAAAGAACATTCTGCTGTGTTCAAACCTCTTACAGTGATCACTGCAGCTGCTGATGGCCAGGACAAATGTGCCCAGTGTTTTGCAATGTATTTGTGTAGGGAAGCATCATTCTGCTCAGGTAGTTTTTGGGTTGTGATTTATGCTCAGAGGTGCTGCAGGACTTTCACACTCTCTGAGTCCTGTTGTCTAATAAAGTCCCAAGTTGTGTCAGTGCAGAAGGAGAGCTGCCCTTGGGTAGAGTCCATTGCTCTTGTTGACTTGGTCCATTGACCTCCCCAGTCTATTATCAGGACTCATTGGAGAGCTGGCCTTAATTACCTGGCCTCAAGATGATGAGTTTAATGTCCTGCTCAGACAGAGAAGCTGTCACATGCAGAGGTCCTCACCAACCATGAAGAACACGGTGGCAAGCAAAGGAAGGAGGAGCTGAGATCCTTGTAATGTGTATGTCCTGAGTTTTAAGACCCTAAGAAGGGAGATGTGATGGGCCAGGCTTGGTCCTGTCACAGCAGATGTAGAGCCAGCACGTTAAACTTACAGGCACAGGTGATGTGAAACAGGAGGATGGGGTGAATTTCCAACAGGGGTGGCTCAGCACTGTTTTTTCCCCTAGATGTGCTGTAGATTCCTTCTGTGACCTTGAGGATGTTTTCAACTCTTTCTTTTCTGCTTGTATCTGGGCTTTCTAGGGCAGGGACCATCTCTTACAATGTCTACTTAATTGAGGTTTGCCTCTTGTTTGAAGCCTCTGGGCACTGCTTTTGATATCAATAACAATCATGATAGCAAGAGACCAAAGACAAAGGAACAATTCCCAGGAAAAATAGAGCAGTGGTGCTCTCCTGTATTGGTAATTCAGGGGTAAGGAATATAAATGGGTTTTGACAAGAAATAAGAAGTACTGGGGAGCTCAGGCTGCAGTTCTAGTGTGGACTGAAATCTGTGTACAATGAACAAAGCCTTCCAGACCTCCCTGTGCTCTTTCACCTGGGTGGGAGGGTGGGAAGGGAAACACAAACATTTCCTAAGAGGATCTGCCTGAATTCATAGTGCCTAGAGCAGGGTTGTGAGATGGGCCCTGAATCACAGGCAGGAGCAGAGGATTTGGGGAGAACAGTCTCCCCTGATAAATCCACACAGCACCTGACTTGCAAATAGGTGAAGTAGAGTTTTTCAAGTTGGAATTGTTGGCTAAATCCAGGACTTCTGTGCAGCCCACTGCAGTCATTAGAGAGGGCCTTAAACTCATTCTCTCCTTTTCATTAGCATTGACCATTAGCTCTGGAGAGCCGTGTTATTGATATAAATGTCTTTGAAACCTCCCGAGCTCCAGGCTTTGACAGATTTCATAGGCTGGTTAGGGAAAGTGTTTCTTTTCATCAGTTTTGAATTTGTCACTATTTCAGTGGAATCAAATAGGACTTCTTGTGTTGCAAGGCAGGGAGGGTAGAAATACCAGATGTACTTTATCTCCCTCACTCATTAATTCATATACATTTATCATAAGACTTCCTATTTGTCTCCTTTTTAAGATAAATAATCTCAGCCCTTCCAATCCATTGTCATATGCAGACAAGAATGATTTAAGGAGCTGGAAAAGTTCCATATGACAAGGGACACAGAGATTCAAGTGTTGAGTCTGGTCCTTTCATTTCTGGAGGACAGAGCAGAAGATGGACATGACTGGGCTGAATATCCTGGTTTCTCTGCAGATGTCCTGTGGCTAGCACAGGGACGAGTGCATGGAAACACATCTGTCCGCCCCATTTTTGATGCTGCTAACACATTCTGGGCTGTGAATTTTGTACAGAATAAGCTAAATTTGATAGGAGCTGTCTGTATGGCCTCTTAGTCCCGAACTCAGAGGTGGATGCTGAACGTGTTTGAGTCATTCCCTCCACAGGAATGTTTTATAACTTGGCTGAGCTTGTAGCTGTGGTATTTGCTTAAGATCTGATCCAGATCTCCTGTAATTGCCAGGTGTCTTCTGGAGGATTTGGAAGAGCTAGGCTGCCTTATTCCCTTCCCCCTAATTTGAAGGTTATGCATCACTGTTTTCCCCTGGAATACAAGAGTCTTTCCTGGGATACTCGGGAGGATCAGAGAAGGAATAGCAGCAGCCCTGTTTTAGGGTACTAATCCTCTTGTAAATCCCAGCATTTGTATATCTCTAATAATAATTCCAGGCACTTGAATGATGGTTTAAGCACACCCATAAGGAAATAAACACTGAGCTAATCCTCTCAGCGCCCGGGGAGCAGCAGGGTGAGCAAGTAGTTAATGTTTGTGGCGTGGGTGGGGCTGCTCTCGATTCCCTGAGCATGAGAGGACCCTGGGAGAGGTGTGGGGACAGCAGGCACAGCTCACCTGAGGGATGTCCCTGCAGCATCCTCAACCTTAGGAGCTGCCTGTGAGCTCAGACAGAGCCAACTGCTTGAGAAATCTCTCCCTGCAGCCCAAGCTAATTTGTGCTGTCAATCCCCCTCGCTTCCCGCGCTCGTATTTAGCACCATTGATTTATTGGATTGCAGGAATATTAAGAACCTCAAACTATTAGTCCTGATTATAACTTGTTGGCGGCTTCATCACTCCATGTGTCTTGCCATGCTTGGGAGGAGACAGACTGGGCCCTTTGCTTGCTCCCAGCAGCTATTGAGCCTCAATTTACCACTCTCCTCCTCTCTGCCTTTCCCTGCCCTCCCAAACTTTCCCCAACATGTTTTTCTTACAGCCACAGGTATTTTTGGGAGGGCATGGAGGAATGGAATAACTTTCCCAAGCTGAAATGAACTCATGCTTAGCAGAGCCAGGGAGCTGAGGTTGCTTTTGCCCTTGCCCCTGATGTTCCCAATTCCCTGGATCTTCCCTAATTTCTCCTCCACTGCTTCCCATCCCTTTGCTCCCTCCAGAGCGGTTAACACTGCCTTTTCTTTCCTGCCTTCAAGGTCCTCTTTGAAAATCTCAACATCTTTGGCCTCAGAGCAGACTGTCTTCCCCTCTCATCCCTTTCCCAAGTCCTGGGTGCTTCCAGAAAGAAATGGGGTCATCCCGAGTACAGATGGGAATGCATTTAGAGGAGTAAACACCACTTGCAAAGAGATGCTGCAGTGGCCCTGGTTTTGAAGCTGGCCTGGATCAAGAGAAAAACAGCCTCTGGCAGTGAGGGAGGGGGAGAGCAGGGAATTTGGGGTGAGAAAAGTGCTGAAAGGAACAGTCTGTGCTCCACACTGTGCCCAGGGGCTGTGGTGTGTGCAGATGGACCAGGTCCCCCCGGGCTCCAGCTGGGGCCTGAGTGCAGGGACGGTGCTTGGAGGGGCTGTGTGAGCTTCCCCTGCCACCACCAGGATTTTGGGGGCGCTTGAGGGGGCTGCAGCCCCCACCCTGCACTGCCTGTGGGGGATGCAGCAGAGTTTGTGTTGGCTGGCTTTGTGCTGTGCTGTCTTTCTGCTTGGCTTTTCCCTCCAGTGGGGTCATAAAGGAGCCCCCTGAGCCTTCAGTTTGGGGTCACTGGGGTTTACTGATCACTGCCACGGGCTGGTGGGGTCTGGCAGCTTCCACCATCAAAGCTGTGCTTTGCAACAGGGGCCAAGACTCCACGGGGGAAATGGCCTAAGAGCAGCTCATTTGTGGGGGAAAAAATAAAGATAAATGGCTTTTAGAATCTGAGAGTTCCACATTATTAACATCAGGGCTGCTCTTACCTCTGCAGTGCCCTCTAAATGATGCTGGTGCATCCAAAATCTGGGTGGGTGGGAGCTCCCTGCCTGGGGTTGCCAGCTGTGTGGTGCTTTGGAGAGGGTGTCATGTCCCATGGTGACTGTAATGGGCAGGGGGAGAGGCAGCAGGATCCCACCACCCCCATCCCTCCTTGTCTGCATCTGAAGAGAGCTGCATCCAAGCTGCTGGTGTGGGGATCCTTAAAATCAGAGGGTTTTGGGAAAGCTGCAAAAGACAGGCCCCAGAGACAGCAACTGACTGGACTTTCACAGCATTAAAATGGCTGTGTTGTAATACAGCAATGCTTAATGTGAGCAAAAAAGATGATTTAAGCAAGTAATAAGCAAATATATTATAGTAAAGCTATGAAACACAAAGTAGTTAATACATGACACAGTTACAAAAGTTTCTTTTTAGTTAAACCAAGAGAGAGAGCTGGGAGTGGTGTCCCCACTCCTGAGCCTCCTTTCCTGCCCTCCAGAGGCTCTGTGGTGAGATGAGAGCTCTGTCTGCAGCCCTGTCCATCTTCCATCGCTCAGGGCCTCAGGAATATTGCAGAGGAAGGGTTTCCACTTGTCGGAACCCAGGAAATTCCTCTGGCTGCCCTGGAGGACTCGAGACCCTGCCAGGGGGCTCAGAGACCTTGGCACAGAGCCCAACACCTCTGTGCCTTTGATCTTGACCCATGGAAAAAAATTACCAACCTTATATGAAGAATTACAAGACAAGAGAGTTTAGGTAGAATAATAGTTTGTCAAGGGGTGAAAAATGGATTTTTGAGGTTCTTAGAATGGGGGCTCGGGGTCCCAAGATGGAGGAATTTGGGCGTCCCCTGTCCTTCTTTCTTCTTCCTAGCCTCCATGTTCTGGGAGATGTTGGCATTTTTGGATTGGTTTAGAGTAGAAGCTTACTGTCTAACATAGGTGATAGGTATTGGGAAGTTATGGTAAATAATGTACATGGAGTTTTTAGTATGAAAGATAACACCAGAGTGCCTCAACCCAACCTGCCAGACAGACCTTGGTGGGTCGGAGAAAGAATTTTATAGATAATAAATAATAAACAACCTTGAGAATGAGAACAGAAGAATCCTGACTCCTTATTTGAGTGCCAGGCTGGGAAAAAGAGGCTTGTATGTATCTCAGAGTCACTCTGAGCAGCAGAGATTCTGAGACCCACTCTGCTGGCTTGAGGCTGGATAAGGTCTGGGCGAGCTGCTGCTGAGGGATGGCTGGGGAGTGCTCCACAAGGACCTGGCCCTTGCCCAGAAAAGGCTTTCCATCACTGCTTCCCAGCCCTGTGGCCATGCACTGCTTTAGCCTAATTACAGCAGCGCTGCTTAATAGACTTCAGAGCCTGGACTGCATCTCATGGCTTTTACTGCCCCAGGAGCATCCATCCTCCTGCTGTGGATGGAGCCAGAGAATCACAGGGTATCCTCAGCTGGAAGGGGCTGTGGCAGCAGCTCCCTGGCCACAGAGACAAACAGAACCTTCCCAGGCATTGTTATGGGAAAGGCTGTGAGAAGATCAGAGAAAAGAATGAGAAACAATTCTTATCTCCACTTGCTGCACCTGGTGTTGTGCACACGTGGAGTATGTTATGAGGATTTGGCTACCAAAGGGTGGTTTCTTAATTGGACACTGGATGGTGTTTGGATTGACCAATTGGATCCATCTAGATCAGACTGTAAGGGTGATGAGCTTCTTAATAGGTATAATATAATAATATATATATAATAATATTGTATATAATATAATGGTATAGTATATAGAGAGGCAAACTTTCCCAGACATTGTCCTGGGGAAGGCTGTGAGAAGATCAGAGAAAAGAATGACAAACAATTCTTATCTCCACTTGCTGCACCTGGTGTTGTGCACATGTGGAATGTGTTATGGAGATTTGGTTACCAAAGGGTGGTTTCTTAATTGGCCAATGGTAATAGTATTTGGATTGGAGGACCAATCAAGTACATCTGCAGTGAACTAGGGTATAAAAGTATAGGTTTCTTATAATAAAGATTATCAGCCTTCTGTAATGCATGGATCTATGCTAATTGTTACCCATTACTGTAATAAGGGACTGCAAGGATCACCCAGTCCAGCTCCTGGCCCTGCACAGACACCCCAACAATCCCACCTTGTCTCTGGGAGCATTGTCCAACCCCTCCTGGAGCTCTGGCAGCCTCGGGGCTGTGCCCATTCCTGGGGAGTCTGGGCAGTGCCAGCACCCTCTGGGGTAAAACCTTTTCCCAATCATCCTAAAATCCATGCTAGCAGGATGAATCATGTTTCCCCACCCATCATTTCCAGGATACAACAGTAGCATCACTTGCAGCTGGAGTTTTAGGTGCTGCTCTCACTTTCACCAAACAGAAGTGAAGGATATTCCAGGTGGATTTAGATGCTTAAATTAGTGCTGAGCAGCTCTTCCATCCACTTCCAGCCCTCATCCTTTCCCTTCTCCAGCCTTGCTCCCTGCTCCTGCAGCCCAGAGCTGGTGAAGCAAACACGTTACTCACGGAGCAGCCAGTCTGCTTAAGGACCTAAATTTATTTCATTTTCTAAACTGCAGCTGGGAAAAAATAAGAAGCCATTAGGCTGTCAGTTGTCAGAGCTTTACAGGAGCATCAACACATCATGTTTTTCTTTACTGAGACATTAAATGTGTCAAGAGCCAGTGATGGACTGTGTGGATCAGATTCAGAGGGCAGAAGGGATGGTGAGTGAGGGCAGGGTGGTTTTCTCTGCTCTCCCAGGCACCAGAGTCTCAAGAATGCTGTGCTTTCCCAAATGTCAGAGTCCTTCAGCTGCTTCACCCTAATGGAAGCAGTCACAGGTGTCTGCAGGGATGTCAGCAGGGAGCTGAAGCTCGGGTGCTTGCCCATCACTGGATGGAGCAGCACCACAGGTGTCTGGTGCAGCCCTTGTGGGGAGGATTTGGATGCTGCTGGCAGCCAGGAGTGTTTCTCCCCATTTTCTCCCCGTCAGGAGGTTAATGACTGCCTGACCACGGCAGTGTGCCAGGGCAGGGAGCTGACAGGCAGAGCAATGTGGAAATCGTGACTTAAGCTAAGGAGAATTCAATGTGAATGGAGGTTTTATTATTTCCCAAAGTACAGCTGGACCTGGGATTTTTATTTTGTTTTTCCTGCGTTTGTCAGATGCCCAGAAACTTCCCAAAGCCTTCAACATCCCAAGGCTCTCCCAAATGCAGTGTTTGGTCTGCATGTACACGAGATGTGTGGCAAATATTTTATTTCAGATGCTGGCATATTTGCACTGGCACCGACTGCGTTCCATGTGAGTGATGAAAGGCCCTGTATAAATACGGTGTTTCCATTGGTATTGATTGCATTATGATTGCAATTACGCTTGCAATGGAGCTGCCTGCATTATGTGTGTTATTAGATTGGCACTCATCATTAGTGCCTGCCTGAGACCACTTTCTTTTTCCTCGAGTCGTGTCTGACACAGCAGGAATGGAGCTGTGGAGGCAGAGCCAAGGCTGGGCTTGGGATGTTGGGTTTTCCTGCAGCACTGACCTGCCCAGGGCAGTGCCTGGGTGAGGAGGTCTCTGGTGTTGAGGTGACCCTGAGGTGTTGGAAAGTCTGTTTTTCCCAGCCCCACACTGAAGAAGAAGACAGGATTCCTTGGCTCTCATTCTCACGGTTTATTATTTGTTATCCATTACATTCTTTCTCCAACCTGCTGAGATCTGTCCAGCAGGCTGGGCTGAGGCACACTGACCGCCCTCAGGGCAGTGTTATCATTTTATACTAAAAACTACTTGTACTTTATCTACCATAATTTCCCAATACCTATCACCTATGTTAGACAGTCTGTCTCTACTCTAAACCAATCCAAAAGTGCCACCATCACAGCAGAAGATGGAGGACAAGAAGGAGAAGGAGAAAGGCAGAACACACCCAGATTCCTCCATCTTGCCTCCTGAACCCCCATTCTAAATCCCCAAAATTCTACATTTTCACCCTGTGATAAATTCACTATCATTCTATTCAAACTCTTGTGGCTTGTACATCTTCATACAAAGTTGGTAGTTTTTTCTATGGGCTAAAATGGAAGGCACAGGTGTTTTTGACTCTGTGCCAAGGTCTCTGAGCCCCCTGGCAGGGTCTGGAGTCCTCCAGGGCAGCCAGAGGAATTTCCTGGGTTCCGACACCTGGGTGGTTCTGGACCTGAGCATCCTTTCCCACTCGTGCAGGGCAGTGGCTGATGCTCTCCTGGTTGTCTCGGTGCCTTCAGCTGGATGTCTCCTCCCACATGGGGTGGCCGAGCAGTTCAGCTCTCCTGGCAGCTCCTGCTCCACTCCCTCCTGCTATGTTGAGATCCCTAAAATTCCAAGATGCCGTTTAAAGTTCCTTCTTGCTCTCTGTGCTGACCTCCTCATTACAGACCCAAATTGCCTTGGATATACTCTGTAGTAAAATGTCTCTTCTTCTTTGATTCAACCTCTGTCTTTATGTTTTTGTTTTTCTGTTTTGTGAGATGAGGGTGCTGCGGGCTCCGAGGTGGTTTTGATGTTTTCCAAGTCAATATCTCTTCCCGCTAGGAACAAGATGTAATCTGTGTGTGTGTGCCTTCACAGGCTCACACAGAGCAGCATCAGGCTCCTGGAACAGGAAGAAAGGGATGTGCATTCCCCAAACGCAGCAGGGAGCTCTGACATTGCCTCTCCCTGGCCTCTGAAGCTGGTGAGAGGATTGCCCTTTGCTGCCCTGCCCTGGAAATGTCATCCTGGCTGGAGAGGGAGTTCTGTGCCTGCTCCTCGCCCCAGGCTGAGGCAGCTCCCTGGCAAATTGATGAGGAGCAGATGCTTTGAGCTCAGGAAGGGTTTTCCCTGCCTGGGCAGGTGTTAATGGGAAAGGTTACAGGTGTGATGGGGAGTGAGGAGCAGAGTGGGAAGGGGCAGATGGATAAGGCAGGAGGTGGAAGGATGGGGGAAGGAGAGAGAAGCAGGGTGTCTCTGCAGGGCTTTCTTCATCTGCTCACTTAATTAGAGAGGAGACCCCAACCTGGCCACCCCTGAGCCTCTGAGGAGTGGTGGGGGTTTGCTCTGGGCTCTGCCTCTGGCCTCAGCCACTGCCCCAGGGGATCTGCCTAACACATGAAGAAAGCCAAAATAATTTTTAAAAAAAACACAGAGGGGTAAAAATGGGGAGGGGGAGGTGGGCATGAGGAAGGGACACACAATACACTCCCTCTCTGACAATCCACATGAGTTTGAAGTCAAAACATTCTGTGCATGTCTGTTTTTTCATTCCCTCACCACCTGGTAGCTATTATCAGATGACAATTTATTCCAGGCATCCTCTTGGGAAGAGATTTCACTAGCATCAAGATTTTAAATCCAGAAAGGGCCATGCTTGGCATGGTGTGTGCCTAAGCCAGAGTGTTTGGTTTCATTTCCCATCCTGGGCTGTGCCCCTCGCTGGGGTTTTGTGTGTGTTCCCCTGGCAGAACCTCAGGATTTGGCTCTGAACTCCAGGAGCCTCCACTGACCCTGAACCACCTCTTCAGGAAGAATCTCCAGCCACAGCTGGGAAGGGGAAGGATTCTTGCAGTATGGCTGGGAGAAGGTGGGGGAGTTGTGCCTGGGCTCTGGGACAGGCTAAAAAAGGGATTTTATTTTGTGTAACCTCAGGAGGTTTGCAAGGCAGATGGAGATGGCTGCAGAGGAGCAGGTAGAGCACCTGTGTTTCTCTGGAAGGAGAGGATTCCCTCAGCAAACCTCAGCAGGCCTCAACATGGTTGTATCTGATTCAGGAGTGTGTGACCTTGTTCACAGGGGTCTCAGGTTGGGGGAAGAGACGAGGATCTGACTCCATGTTTCAGAAAGGCTTGATTTATTATTTTATAATATATATTACATTAAAACTATGCTAAAAGAATAGAAGAAAGGATTTCATCAGACGGCTAGCTAAGAATAGAAAAAAGAAGGAATGATAACAAAGGTTTGTGGCTCGGACTCTCTGTCCGAGCCAGCTGGGTTGTGATTGGCCATTAATTAGAAAAAACCACATGAGACCAATCACAGATGCACCTGTTGCATTCCACAGCAGCAGATAACCACTGTTTACATTTTGCTCCTGAGGCCTCTCAGCTTCTCAGGAGGAAAAATCTTAAGAAAAGGATTTTTCATAAAAGATGTCTGCGACAGGAGTTTATCACCAGGATAAGCTGGCGCATCAGGCACCTTTTGTCTTTGCTTTTCCTTTGCCTTGGAGGCTTATTAGTCAAATTGGTAACTATTAGAATATTACTTTACTGCTAATGACTTAGCAATAGGTTGCACTGGGACGTTGCAACTCCAAAACCTGCTGTATTTTATGGGAGAGGATGGCTTTTCCCTGTGCATTATGGCTTCCTGAGCTTTCTGCTATTAGAGAATTCTTCCCCTGGTGTAAAATCCCATCCCAGCTCCTCCTGCAGTCCCCCTCTGGACACACTGCTTCCCAAATTCCCAAAAAGTGCCTTGCTGGTGCCTCAGCCAGGCGTGACACACGGGGCTGTGAGCACCTCGGTGCCTTGCCAACGGTGAAAATAGACTTGTCATGTTTCGTTTGGTTTGGTTTCCAGCAGATGTATTCACAAATAACTTCATTTGATGGCAATGATGGGGAAAGAAAAGAAAATCATCCCCATGATTTTCTGAATGTTATCCAATGATCTATAAAGCTAGGCAGAAATTTAAAAAATAAAAAGGGAAAGAGAAAGGAGGAATTGTGAAGAGTTTGACAAGTGTGTCAGTGTTTCTTGAACACATTACAGCACAAAATTCAGTTGGCTTGGGTTCCTAAAGCACTTCATTGCTGGCTCCTGCATGCTGAGCTGGGCTGTGCTGCCTGTGTTCCCAACACAGGAGGGACACAACATGCAACAAAATGCAGGAAAAATCAGGGAGCCTTTAATGCTGGATTGATGGTGTTTGAGGAGGGAGGAGTGTGATCAGATCACTACTTGGGTTGTCCCTTCTGCTGAGCCACAAGCTCCAGGGTGGGATCTGCAAAATCCAGGGAGTCTCTGTCTGGATTTGCTTCTGGCCTGCTCCCGCTGTGAACCCGAATTTCCCAAGTGTGCTGAACACAGCAGGAGTGGTGCAGGGGGAGTGCCCAGAGCACCCCAGTGCCCGGGGTGTGCCAGAGCTGCTCTCCTGCACTGCAGCTGCATTAGAAACCTGCTCAGGTGCTGCTGGCCACAGGCAGCCCCAGGTGTGCAGGTCCAGGGCTCTGGGAGGAGCTGGGCCAAGCCATCCCTGCAATCATCCCTCCAGAGTCCCACTGGATTGGTACTGCTGCTGGTTTGTAACCTGTAAAATCAGAGGGGCTTGGTCAGCTCAGCCAAGCAGCTGCTCTTCAGCACCCCCATCACTCCGGATTTTGGTTTGCTCTTGTTTAGGAGGTGGATTTGTTTTGTTGGCAGGTGCTGGGTGAGGGAGCAGTGCCCAAGCAGAGGGGCTGTGTCACTGCAATTCTGGATAAGGCAGCATGAAGCAAGGAGAGGGAAAGCAAATAATAATAATAATACGAGCAGAATGAAAAATAATGCCATGGGAAGATTTAATGCAAATTCCCTTCCTGTCCTGACTGTCTGGTGACCAATTCTGTGACACTGGGTTTGGTCACCAGGACTGGGGCTCTGAGATGGGACAAGGGACATGGAGCTGGGTTGCTGGGGCACTCCAAGGAGCCTGGTGCCCCATCTGAGGGCTCCTCTCCAGGTGCCTGGAGGCACAGTGCGAGGCTTTGTCTCTTGTTTAGAGAGCCTTGGCTTTTATAAGTTCAAAAATGAGATGGCAAATTGAATTTATTCATGAGCATGGAGGCTCTCTGGGGTTTCCTTTTTAATTCAGTAGACTTGCTTTAAGGGACTCTGTTTTAGCAGAGAAAGGATGGAGTTGGTGCTTTCATCTTTCAAGCTCCCTTTGCTGGTGTGCCCCCCTTGCTCCTGAGTCCTGCAGAGCCTGTCCCAGAGCAGAGATGTCCCTTTTTGTGGTTCCCATCCCTTTGTGTGTGGGATGCTGGGCTGGCTTTTTGGTTCAAGGCTCTGCTCCCTGTGCAGGGGTTTGGGAGGATCCATGGGAGGGGGTGCAGCAAAGGGCCACCAAGGTCCTTTCTCCTTCCTCCCCACCCCTTTTGGAGCAGGAGCTGCCCAGGTGGGGCGATGCCTCCACCCTGGCTGGCAGCTGGCTCGTGCCACGCTGTCACTGCCATCCCCGCTCAGGCTAATGGGTGCCATATGGAACGAGCCTGGCTCTGCCTCCCACCCCCCCTCTGTGCTCCCAGGGAGCCCCGAGGGGTTTCCAAGCAGTGACAGGAGCAGTCACAGGCACAGGGAGCTGTTAGCTGCTCTTTCATGGTTCAGCAGGCTCCGTTTCCACCTGCTGCTCTCCGGGGAGCCCCTGTGAGCTGCACAAGGTGGGCAGAGAAAACAGGGTGTTTTGTGGGATGTGGAGCATCTTTGTGCAGGATGAAGGTGTGCATTGGGTTTGGGGGTTAAATAGCCCCTCCCAAGTTTTGGGAGATGCCCATTTCCCTCCCTTTTTTGTTGGCATTGCTGCTAGAAAGTGAAGGTGGGTTCAGGGAAGGAAGGGAGCCAGAGCTCCTCCAGCCCACGAGCACAGCTTGGGCTGGAGGTGCTTTTGTCTCTTGTTTAACTCAACAAAGCCCCATGGGCTGATAACCTCAGAGGGCTGCGCAGCAGCTCTTGTATAAACCATGGAAATCAGGAGAATTTTTGCTGTGGTTTAAGTTTGTTATGAGCTGAATGCCAGCCTGGGTTTGTGGTCCCTCTGGGAGCGCCGGGAGCCGGGAAGGTGCAGCGCTAAAATTCATTGCCTGCTGAGCTGGCTGCTGCTGTGTACACACACCTCGTGCTCCCAGCGAGTCTCTGGGGCTGTAAAACCCTGTGCAAGGAGGTGATAAAGCCCCTGAGGCTCCAGCGGAGCTGCACCTCCCCAGCTGCTCCCTTGGTAATGGGACCTCCTGATGCGCGGCGAGATCTTTACTGGGAAGGTGCCATTGAAGGACAACGTCTGAGGATGTTTGGATGTTAATGTTTTACAGCTCCCCTGCCTTCGAACAATGCCTAAAAATACTAGTGTATGCAAATTATAAACTAATTTAGATGATGGAGCATGGGAATATTGCTCATACTCCCCAAGCATGGCATTTCCAATCATATCTTCGTTTCATTTTTAAGCAAAGAAATCATAATCTTGACATGTTTATCATTCAGTGCCTGCACCAATTATCTCTTTGGGTTCATTCTATAGTTCATAGAACTGATAGATTATGATCATGTTGTTAGGAGAATTGTGCAATCATTATTCCTCCAGCTGGAGGAGAAGTTGCAAAACAATTATAAAGAATGATTCTCCTTTGGATTGCTTTTGGAGTTCATGGAATAGGCAAGTTCCCATTACCAGGGACCTGGAGCTGCAAGGTTCCTGCCACTGGTGGGTTTGAACTCTTGTGATCCAAACCCTGTGTCTTGAGATGCTCATTTCCTCCAGCAAGCTCCAGTTGTGGTTATTATTTTTTTATGGGTTGATATCAGAGAGTTGAATGCCATTGGCTGCACGAGGCCTGCGACTTGGAATGATAATTTCCAGTTTAATTACAGTGCAGGGCACTGGGGATGTACCAGTGGATACCTTTTGGGTTAGAAATTGAGACTCGAGGCTTTGCATCCAAATAACCCAGTGTGGAATTTTGGCTTTAAATCGGGTGAAGTGTGGTTCCCCCAAATTAAGCGTTGTTTTTCTTTCAAGGTCCTTAATGAGACTCGTGGGATTGTGACCCTCCCAAAGAAAATATTTGCAGGAGATGCTGCTAAAGGAGTCCTCTGGGAATTTGGGAGTTGAAGGCAGCATGCTCCTAGGGGAGAGCTTTTCTTTGATCCCCAGAAGGAGCTCTCTAATCTCTTCCATAAACACACTTGGGCAGCTCCAGGGTGATTTGGCAGCCCTGCCTGTGTGATGGATCGTCCCCAGAGGACCACGCTGCCTCCCCGCTCCTCCCCTGCCCCACTTCTCCACTCACACTATCGAATTTTCAAGTTACTTGACCAGAAGGCAGCAGAACCAGAAAAACAAATGTCTCGTCAAGACATCATTCCCGCGCAAGGATTTTGCCTCCCTGTCTCTCCAGGGCTTTTCTTTCCCTGCTCATGTCCCAGCTGGTGTCAGGACACGAGCAAAGGGCTTGGCTGCATCTGTGCTTATCCAATTTGGGGCTGGATGAAACCCCCTGTCCCCCAGGCCTTTTTGTTTTGCCTTCTCCAAGTGGTCAATATCGACTGCTGGAGCAGAGCTATTTATTTAAGAATGCACCTTGTCAATATTTATGTAGCCTGCAGCTGGCTGAGTGTTCCAGAGCAGTGTGGGGAGTGATGGATGGGCAGGGGGAACTCTCCAGCTGGGAAGGGCTCTGTGCTGGGGAAGGAGGGAGCAGCCTTGGAGGGGCTCTGCTGATTTTGCTGCGCCTTGGAGAAGCAGTTTCCTTACTGTGCTGCTCACACTTCCCTCCTCCTTCTCTGAAATCCTTCTTTCCCTCTTCATCCCCACTGTGGAGGGCTCAGATTTTCCTTTGGGGGAGGGAGAGGACAATCACATGCTTGCCATGAGACCCTCAGTTGCTTTTGGGAGCAGAACTTGCTTCTGCTGTTAATTACCTGTTTAAATTACACAGCAAATAAGAGAGAACACTCAATTAGGTTATTCAGGTGTTCCACACCCAGGGAAACAGGGTGAATGTCCTAGACCCAAGCTCATGTTTTAATATGAAACCTGTTTTTATATGCTGGGTAGAGGTGCCAAGAGTCCTTCAACTTTAGAAGAAACATGGAGAAACTGGCATTATTATTTATTATTTTCCAACACCTCCCACCCTGAGCTCCTGGAGTTAACAGGCTCCCTGTAGCTCTCCACTGGCTGGGATTTAGTAGCTGGATAAACACATTTTATTTCTTCAGAAAGGGGAAAAGTTGTTTACAAATTTTAAACCAGAATGGAAATGTTGTTTTTTGTCAGGACTATTTCGTGAACAATAACAAAATAATGTTTAAAAAGCCTTTGACGTGTCCCTTTCAAAAGCAAAACTGAAGTGCTGGGGGGAATATTAAATGCCACAAATACAAGGTATTAATGCTTATTAATGAGCTAAGAGAAGAATAAAATGCAACTGAAAGCAGAAATTCATGCCTGACACCAAACCTTTGTGAAGGCTCTGCCACATCACTACAGGAGAGGGTCATATCTTTATTTAAAAACAAATAAAGCCACAAAATGTACCTTTGGGGGAAAATCAGCTGTGGGGCTTCCAGATTGGCATTGATATTATATTAATGGTGGTCAGGGGAAGACCCTTCTGGGTAGGAAACACTCAAGGAGTTGTCTCTGAGGTTCTTGCATCTTCCTTAAGCAATGTGACATGGATGTGCTTAAAGTGCTGCTAATTCTGCTTGACAGTGCTTTTCTCAAAGTGTGTTTGCTTTTTTAAATATTAGTCAGTGGCAAGGGTATTATTTTTGGTCAATTCTCCTTTTCCTTTTAATTATTGTAGCAAGGATACAAAAAGCTTCTAAAAACAGGTCCTCTGACAAGTCAGAGCAAGATTTGCTTGTCCTGAAGAGCAGCTCCAAGGAGAGCACAGGACATATTTCCTATTACTTCATGGCCAAACCCATTACAAAATAAAAATATTTCCAAGTGCCAGAGGAGGGAGCCAGCAAAACACAGGAAATCAGAACATTTCTGCCTTTTTAATATCTCTTTTCCTAATGAAATCAGAAGAAATTGAGTGGAGCAGCACCAAACTTTGCTGTCAGTTGAGAAGGAGTTGATAAAGTGGTGTCAGTGTGTGATGGATGAGTTGGGAGCACTCACTTTAAAAATCAAAAGTTTTTTGCTCTGGGAGGACGGGGCTTTCTCCTTTCTGCTCTGCCCACCTGCTCCAGTCTATTTTTTGCAATAATCTCAGGGGTTATTTCTGGCCTTTTCCCTGCTCTTTCAGCACACAGCTATCCATGGGGATAGCTTGGGAATTTTTGCTTGCCCAGGCTTGTCACTGCTCTCCCCACAAAGCAGAGCTATGTCGCAGACATGTTTTATGAAAAACCCTTCTCTTGGGATATTTCCTCCTGAGAAGCTGAGAGGCCTCAGGAACAAAATGTAAACAATGGTTATCTGCTGCTGTGGAATGCAACAGGTGCATCTGTGATTGGTCTTATGTGGTTGTTTCTAATTAATGGCCAATCACAGTCAGCTGGCTCAGACTCTCTGTCCGAGACACAAGCTTTTGTTATCATTCCTTCTTTTTCTATTCTTAGCTAGCCTTCTGATGAAATCCTTTCTTCTATTCTTTTAGTATAGTTTTAATGTAATATATATCATAAAATAATAAATCAAGCTTTCTGAAACATGGAGTCAGATCCTCATCTCTTCCCTCAACCTCGGACCCCTGTGAACACAGTCACAGTGCTGGATGTTGCTGACGGGCTCTCAGATGGGCAGCAATAATTCATGGCCTCACAGAATGCTTTGGGGTGGGAAGGACCTTAAATGTCATCTCATTCCAACCCCCTGCCTGGGGAGGCACACCTTCCACCAGCCCATGTTGCTCTAAATCCCATCCAACCTGGCCTTGGGCACTTCCATAGGTCGGCATACCCATTCTCCCTGGAAAAAGGAACGATGGCAGGGATAGCCCCAGCATGGAGCTGCTGCTCCCTTCCTGGGAGGACTCTGGGAGACGTGCTGGAGTACAGCTCATTGCTTCCATGGGGAGTGTGGGGACCATGGTGCTGCCTGGAAAAGCTGGGGGAGGCAGGGAAAAGGACATCTGTGAGATGCCGGAGGCGTCTCCACCCCGCAGCGCTGCTGTCGGAGGCAGGGAGGGATGGAGAGAGCTGCGCTCTGCCCTGGGCAACGCAGGCAAGCTGGGTGACCCCAAACACCCCCATGCAACCGCAAAACTCCTCTCCAGTGCCTGGGATGGGTGGGAGCTGCCAGTGCCACTCAGTTTTGGGCCTTGCCTTTTGGTTTGCTTGCGCTCCGTCACTCCACAGATTCCCACTCCCCGTCGCCTTGCAAAATGCCTGCGCCGCATATGAAATGGAGGAGATAAAATTACAGGATCTGAGAATTGGCCGGGCTCTGTGCAATATATAACATACCAGATGGTCCTACAGGATGCCTCTGAAATATCTGTGCAATAGCATTTTAAGAAACTGATATAACTGATCAGGCAGCATATGGAAAAGACTTTCTGTGCTGTGTGAGGGTGCGGTGCCCCCTCTCCCGGCACCTGCTCTGCCTCCCCAAATTAGGGGTGCCACGCAACAATGAGCATCTCCCGTCCTTAATGGGAGATGTTCCCATCCCACATCTGGGACAGGGCCCTGCAGCTGGGAGAGCACCACTCCAGCATGATTCTGTAGAAATAAAAAAAAGAAATAAAGTTGTTGTCAATCAAGGGCATGGTGATAACATGGTGGTTTGGTGGCTTCTTCACAACAACAACGTCCAGAATGGCCTTTTCCTGGGAGCATCCCAAGGATGGGGCTGTTTGCACAGAGTTTGTGACCATTCAGCCTCCTTCCTGCTGCTCTGCTGTAAATGAGGTTTTGGTCAGATATTTCCCACCTCCCTGTGCCTTAAGTATAAGGCAGTGGGTTTGTGGGAGCAGACAGACCCCCAGAATGCTCCTTCTGGAAGGGAAGGAGCACCTCCCTCATCCCTGGGCAGCAGCACAAGCCCTGGGTCTCCAGCTGGAGTTTTACTCCTGCTCTCCATCCTTTGAGCCCCCCCAGTCTATCCAATTTTGGATGCACCTCGTGTGCACATCTTGCCTGTGGTGTCCCTGGGCTGCCTCTCACCCTGTGCTCATCCAAAGTCTCTCCTGCCTGTTTGCTATTCCCTGCTCCTCTGCCTGGCCTCACACGTGGGCTGACCCCTCTGTCAAACAGAATGGACAATATTTCCTCTCCACAAGGCTTGGCTCATATTCTTTGAGGTACTTCGGGGTCATGGGATGAAAGGCTCCTTGCTGCTTCTGCAATGAGTCCAAGTCGAGCTAAGAATAGATCTATAAACAAGCCAGCAGGGAAGGCTTCCCTGGGGAACCTCTCAGGACTCTCAGAGAATGTCATTGCTGGAGTCATTGTCACAGGAGATGTGGACCCTGCTGAGCCCTTGCTCTGGGGGCTGCCTGCCTTTCCTGTGTGGGGGGTGGCTCTGGGCAAACCCTCTCCCAAGCTGCAGATTGCTTTTGGTCCCAAGGAGCAGCGCTGGGGTTGGACACCCCAAAGCTGAGGCAGGAGAGGGAATGTTGCATCCTGCAGCTGCAGGTGCTGTGGTGGGTCATGCTGCAGGATGCAGCTGGTTGGGATCTGGAGGGATGGAACCAATTTTCCTCCCAAACCTGTCTCCCTGGGTGCCCTGGGAGAGGCTGAGGGCTGGGATGAGCTGCAGGGCTGGGCTTTTCACCGGCACGTGAAATGCTCTGGCAGGAGGCTCCACGCTTGGTTGCTACCCACGCTCGTGCAGAGAGGTATTTCGAGCTGTCAGTCTGGCGTGCTGTCTGTCTGTCCACCCACCCAGGCATCTATAAAAATCCAGGCTGGATTAAATATCTGTCAGAGCCCTGCTGCTGGGGCCAGGGCTCCTGATGCTGATTGTTGTCCTGGAATCCAACGTCCAGGCGGAGAGGGTCAGGATTGGCGTCTGAAATGTGCAGCTTGATCAGCTTGATCCCTCTTTCTGGAGTAATCTACATAAAAGCTGGGTGTGGGAATCTTGCAGAAAGCAGGCTTCCCTCCTTTGTCTTTCCTGACTCTGTCCTCTCTGTTATCTTGACGGCTTCTGCTTGGCTGCCGTGTTGCTCTTTAATCTGGAGCCCTCTGTTCTTACCTGAGCTACAGAGGCTTGACGAGGAAAGCCACTGAACTCGGAGAAAAATGAAAAGGAGCAAAGCTTAAAGAAATGTTTTCTTTCTCTCTCATTCTTAAAGAAAAAAAAAAAAAAAAAAAAAAAGAAGAGAAAACCCAACCCCCAGAAGCGCACAGCCAGTGAGCGATGCCTGGATTCATCCTTGAACCATCTCCTGCTTATGGATCAGGGATGCATCATTTCTGCTCTGCTTTCTTTCTTTCCCCCCCTCCCTGCTCTTTCCCTGGCATTCAATCATTTTGATCAAAGCCAGGCAAACAAAAAACTCTTTGCTCTCACCCCACTGACTGGGAGAAGGGAGTCCTGCCCCGGTCCTGAGGAGAGCATCTTTGGAGAGGGTGGGATGGGGAGCCTGGAGCAGTGAGGCGTGAGGGGATGGGGGGTGGCACAGAGGAACTTGATGCCTGCGAGGAGATAATGTTTTGTACATGACAACAATGGATAATTACTGTGATCAAAGATCTGTGTGAGGGTATCTTGTGTTTCATCACTCCTGGCGCTGGCCCATCCTCCTGACGGCTGAGGAGGGGAGCAAACTCCCTCGCTGTCTTTTCCCACCATCCTCCTTCCCATGGATTTCCTCTGGAAATACACACAAATCCTTCCCATGAGGATTCCTCCCAGGAGATGGGGTGCTCTGGAGGGTGGTGGTGTTTTGGGGGTGGCTGGGAGCCCCTGGGGGTGCACAGGGGACAGGCTCTTCTCAGGAGTGCCCAGAGAGGGCAACGAAGCACAATCCAAGCGCAAGAAATTCTCTTTAAATGTAAGAAAAGCTGTTTCAGGGAAGTGGTGCTCCAGCACTGGAATGGGTTGTCCAGGGACGCTGTGGGGTCCTGACCTCCTGGTGCTGCCACGTTTTCCAGTGCTCACAGCACATCTTTGGAGGTGCCTCATCCAGCATGCGGCAGGTAATGATTCTTGACGGGAATTAGGACCCTGTCCATCTGCCATCTAACAAGAGGAGATAAGTGCACTTAACAACACACCAGCTCTTGTTCAGGCCCCTTCTTCCCAAGCCAGAATCAATAGCAGGTCTCTACAGCTTTTAGAGACTTAGATCCCATCTTTTCATCTCTCTCTCACTCATTTTTCCCAAGCAGCATGCGCGTGATTTCTCTTTTTTTTCGCTCTGCGGAAATTTTCCCGTTCCACCTTTCATCCGCACCCGCGTGGCGCCGGCCCAGCTGGGGCTGCAGCTTGCACACCAGATAAGAAACCACACCATACCTGGGTTCCCTGATCCCCATCTCCCCCTCTCTTCTGGTCAGGAGCTCTCCCACAGTCTCGTTTATCTTCAAAGTGCTTTACAAACGCCAATTAATCCCCCCGGCAGCCCGCTGGGGGAGGCGATGCATTGCTGTTTGCCCTCAGCCACCCTCATTTCTCGCCCTTGGTTTCTTCCCTGCTTGCTGTGCTTGCCCTGGTTTGGAGGAGCGGGACACTCTCCCCATGGAAGGGTAGCAGGACACTTGGTGTCTGTGTCACAATGGTTGGGGACCTGCGTGGAAGGAGCCTGACTGATGGCACTGCAAGCCAGGACCTGCAAGAGGTGAGCAGTGCTGCTTGCTCCATCTCCTTGCTTCTCCCTTGGCTTTCCCGGCTCATTTAGTTGCCTTAGGTCCGGCTTAATTGTTTTGTTTGCCTTCCCCCCGGGGCTGGGTGATGCTGCTGGCCCAGCCTGGGGTAACTTGCAGGGTTTGCCCTTGGCAAAGGCACTTGGGGAGGATGATCGGGTGGGTCCTTGTGCTCTCCCTGCAGAGCTTGGCGTGGTTGGTGTTCAATTCATAGAATCACGGGACGGTTTGGGTTGGCATCACCTCATTACAACCCCCTGCTATGGCCAGGAACACTTCCCGCTAGACCAGGTTGCTCCAAGCCCCATCCAGGTTGTTTATTCCTGCAGGAGCTCTGAGTTCAGAGAGTCTTTCTTTTAAAAAAATAGAAAAAGGAAAAAGCTAGGGTTTTTTTTTCCCCCTCTCTCCTTGCACGAAATGCAAATCAATAGCTGTTGTATTCACATTCTAACAAGATGTCAAGGAGAAAAGGGTAGCCTTTCATTCAGCACAGCACACACACACCCCCCGAGGGAGGGGACAGGAAGGAGGGAGCGGGGTGGGCGGGGGGTGGGCGCTGCGGAGAGGGCACGGGGGTGAAAGCCACAGGCACGGCCGGTTTGGGAGGCTTTCTGTTTCCCTGGAGCCCTCTGCGCCCCTTCCTGCCCATCCCAGTGCT
Source organism: Camarhynchus parvulus (assembly GCF_901933205.1). Lineage (NCBI taxonomy): Eukaryota > Metazoa > Chordata > Aves > Passeriformes > Thraupidae > Camarhynchus > Camarhynchus parvulus. Next base: position 7,364,561 of record NC_044594.1, on the reverse strand, counting down.
CCTCCTCCCCATCCTGCCCCCCTCAGCATCCCTTTCATCCAAACCCTTCTGCTCTCCTTCCAGTGCATCCCAACCCTTCTGCACCCATCCTGCCCATCCCAATCCTTCTGCTCCCCTTCCAGCCCATCCCAATCCTTCTGCTCCCCTTCCTGCCCATCCCAGCACTCCCACTTTGCTCCCCTACACCTCCCAGTGTGAGCAGACACCTCTCAAGGCACCCTTGGGCTCCTTGCAGAGTCACAGCCCTGCAGAGAGGTGCCATCCAGTTCCCTGGCACTGCTCTGAGGGGGGATAGTTCATGGGGGTGTGGAGTGCTGAGGTTGGCAGGGAGAGTGGAGGCGGCCAGGGCAAGGATGGTCCTCAGCACCTGGAGGAGCAGGACAGCGCTCTGTGGCTCATGGTGATCTGTGGCTCACGGTGAGCTGTGGCATGGGGTGATCTGTGGCACAGGATGAACTATGGCACGGGGTGACCTGTGGCACAGGGCGATGTGTGCCACAAGATGATCTGTGACACGGGATGGTCTGTGGCACGGGGTGAGCCGTGGCATGAGGTGATGCAGGACTCTGTAGGGATCACTCTGGCAGATGGGATCAGCCCAGTGGAGGCTGCTCTGGGGATGGAGCACACAGGATGGGAGCAGGGATGCTCCTCATGCTGCTCTCCTGTGCTGCTCTGCCCCCTCTCCCTGTCTGTGCAAACCTCTGCTTCACTGAAAACGTGTTATTTCCCCCAGAGACTACTCTGGTCCCAGATGTGAATATGCATTGAGACAGCTGGGGAAAAAAACCTCTGGAAATACACACAAAAATCATGTCTAAATGTGCCCAGCGGAGCAGAATGTCTCCTCTCCGATAGGGGACTGCCTGTCAAATTTAAATATGCATTTCAGATTCTCTGCTTGATATTGGAAAGCAAACAACCCCAAATATCCCAGAAAAGCTCCACCAGCTAAATACATATTTATACACCTTTTTATTATGTGTCTTGGAAATCAAACAAATGAAACAGGCCAGTGCCTGCTCGGTCCTGCAGAGCTGGTAAGCAGTGATGGATTTGTTTGGCTGATCAAAGCACATTTGTTCCCATTTTGCAGATGGGAAGGTAAAGGCAGCAAGGTACCAAAGGTCTGCTCTGAGGTCACTCTCAGAGCTGTGTTTGGCAATTCGGGTGCCAGCCTAATTGGCCAAAATATATGCAAAGAGAGCAGCTGAGTGTGTGCTGGATTTGGGTAATAATCACTGCCAGGTGAAAAAAAAAAAAAAAAAAGCAAATGGGAGAAGTGTGGTGGGAGAAAAAAAAAAGTAAGAATGTGTTGTTTTGAAACTTACCCAAATATAGCTTTTCAACTCAGAGTTTGAAAGCAGAGCAACATGTTTGTTCTGAGTCCATCAAACATTTCTGTTAATTAGAAATGATTTCTTTGTTCATTTCCTTTAGTTCCTCCAAGATAACTTTATTTCTTTTTTTGCCTTGGGCAGATTCAGAGCTCGCTGTGTGCATTTGGAGGATGAGCTGCAGCCACAGGGTTCAGCTGAGCCCCAAAGCAGCTCAGCTTCCCCTGGGGACAGATGTCCCTGTCCTGGGCTGGCCAGGAAGGATGCAGCCACAAGCCTGGCAGCCCTGGGAAATCCCAAATGTCTCTTTGCAGCTGTTTTCCCAAAATACTTGTGAAGCAAAGGATAAATTTGCTTGGTGTCATCTGTTAGGGTGTCATTTAGAGGGAAATTCAGGACAGAAATATCCCTGTCCTGAATTCTCAGAAAATCTCAGATTTCTGATCCCAGAAATCTCCCCCAGGCTGAGGGAGACACTCTGCTCACTGGTTTTTGCTCCATGTGATGATTTAGCTCTTTCAGAGGTCAAACACCATAACTTTACCCTTATTAAAGGAATGAAATCCTTAGTCATGTTTTCTTTGGTGCTTTCCTGAGGATGCAGGAGATGGGATGCCTTCAGCAGATAATGTGGGAATATGGCTGAGCTAAAAGCTTTTGAAAACTTGTGGTTTATTCATGCAGAAGAGAAAATGCAGAAGGATTAATGGTTAAAAGCCAGAGGAGTTTGTCCTGGCAGTGTGTGCTTGTCTCCCATCCCTCTCTGGGTGAGGACACCCCTTACAGAGCACAAGGATATGGCTTTGTGCTCCAACCCCACTGCTCCTGTTCCTCCCAGAGCTGCTGTATGTGGAAATAATGCCAGATAAGAGGAATGTGCATGGATGGGGATGTGCTGGTATTGAGTTGTAACAGGTGGGTGAAACAAAAGGGAAAAAAGACCAGAGGGGAGGGAATGATCAGGGGTTTGTGGGTTTGGGTGCCAGGAGGGCTCTGGCCCCAGCTCTGTGGCAGGTTGTGGGAACTGGGGTTTGTGGATCCATCGTTCTTCCAGGATTCCTGCACCCCAGTGCAGAGGGTCTCTTAGCCAGGTGCTCCCTGAGATGATGGTTTAATGGGAAAAGGAGCCTCAAGGGAAAACAATCCGGGGAAATGGGAATCCAGGGATGGTGAGAACAAGCCCAGGTAGATGAGAACAGAGACCCCAGGTGAAACCCTGGGGTGTGGGATGTGGAGGAGTGTGTGGCCACTGGTGGCAGAAAGCTGTGGTGAGTTAGCTGGAAATCCAAAGTGTTGGGCTGAAAGTTCTCTTGGGCTGGCCTGGAACTCAAAAAGAGACCTTTAACCCTGAATTAGTAGGGAAAGAGATTGTTTTGAGAAAAATGGAAGATTTAAATTTGTCCTGAAGGATTAAAAAAACCCCCACTTACAGTCTGTTTTTAACAAAGTTGCAATGAGAAATAAGAAATGTCTTTTTGGTTTTTTTGTTTTGTTTAGAAAACGTCAGAAATAAGTACTATTTGTTTTGGAAACTAACCTTTGCAACGTTTCTTTTCCTTTTTTTGGCAATGCAGCAAAGTCAAGCCCTGACAGGTGGATGCCTTGGTCTGGAGGTGGCTGTGAATGGGGGACATGGCAGGGGCAGCTGCCCAAGCCCAGGGATGCTCAGGGCTCAGCAGAGATGTGGGGATGTGCCAGGGAGGGGGCTCTGGGGGTAAGGAAGGAAACTGTGGCATCCTGGAAGAAAGGGAGACCCTGAGAAGAACTCCTTGGTATGGGATGGTATTGGGTAGGGGGTCTGCAGGGGCGGGTACCCTGAGCTCAGGGTCTTTTTGGGGCTCTGTGAGCTGCTGAAGGGAAAAAAAACATGTCTCCAGTTGGGATGCACAGGGAAGATTGCTGCCTGGTTTCAGAGATTTTGTGTGAAAAACACCCACTCATGCTAAAAAGCTTGGATTGCTCCCTGGTTTGCCTCAGCAGTAGAAGAGCTGCTGCTGCCTTCCCAACGAGGGGAGCAGAGGGCAGGGTGAGCCAAGGGGCTGGAGCCGGGGCTGCCCCACCAGCCAGCTCCAGGCTGGGGAAGAAAATAATTCCCCTTTGCAGGTGGCTGGTGCACGAGGGGCTGGTGTGAGCGTGCCTGTGTCCGTGCAGGGCTGCTCCTGCATCCCAGAGCTTCTCCCTCCATCCCAGAGCTTCTCCCTGCATCCTGGGTCTGCTCCTGCATCCCAGAGCTGTTCCCTCCATCCCCGGGCTGCTCCCTTCATCCCCGGGCTGCTCCCTCCATCCTGGAGCTGCTCTCTCCATCCCAGAGCTGCTCCCTGCATGCCGGGGCTGTTCCTGCATCCCAGGAGCTGCTCCTGCATCCTGGGGCTGCTCCTGCATTCCGAGAGCAGTTCCTGCATCCCAGAGCTGCTCCCTCCATCCCAGAGCTTCTCCCTCCATCCCAGAGCTGCTCTCTCCATCCTGGGGCTGCTCCCTCCATCCTGGGGCCGCTCCTGCATCCTGGGGCTGCTCCCTCCATCCCAGAGCTGCTCCCTCCATCCTGGGGCTGCTCCCTCCATCCTGGGGCTGCTCCCTGCATCCCGGGCCCCAGCTGGCTCCGGGAGGGATGCTCGGGGGCTCGATGCCTGCATTTAACTCTCTGGTTGCGGAGTGCAGCCCGCAGGAGAGCGGGAGTGCGTGTGTCAGTCAGCATCCAGAGCCAATGGGTGCCCGGTAGGAGGTCTGCGCTCCCGGTGCACGCACGGAGCCCGCTGCTCCTTCTGCCAGTTGTGTGCGAGTGTGCGTGCGTGTGCAAGGGGACACCAGGCACGCTGACTGCTTGCTCCCGTCTCTCCCCCTCTCTCCAGCTCGCCAACTCCGTCTCCCTCCCTCTGCTAACATTGGATTTAAACCTGCTCAGAATTCAGCGCAGACGGAAAGCAGCGGCGGCAGCAGCAGCAAGCAGAGAGCGAAGCCTCTCGCCTAGCGCAGCTCCAAGATGAACCATCCTGCCTGCTGGATCGTCTTCACGGCCACCACTGCCCTGCTCTTCATCCCAGGTAGCGCAGGAAGCTTTTTCTGGGGCGGATGGGAGGGCAGGGGCTGGCAGGGTGGGAGAGCCGAGCGGGCTTTGCGCGCAGGGAACCGGGATCCGCGCACATTGCGCACGAACGCGCGCAGGCAGGCGGGCAGGCAGCGAGTTTCCCTGCATCGGGGGATTGCCCGGTGCTCCCCCTGATTGCACAGTGCTCCCCGTGATTGCCTTGAGGGGCTCCGGAGCCGTGCTGGACCCCCAGGTGGGCACCGAGCCGCCGGTACGCGAGCGGTGCCGGCACCTGCAGCCCCCGAGCTGGGCAGGGTCTGTCCCCTCCGGCAACCTCTGCTCGAAATGATGGGCTCATGCAGGTTTTTTTCCCTTCAGAGTTGGGCACCTGCTGTGCCCTCCCTCTTCTGAGAGCTGTCGTGCTATTCCCTGCGCTGCCCGCATCCGTGCTTCCCCGATTCCTGCCAGGCAAACTCGGTGCCTTCCCCTCCAAAGTGGAAACGAGCCCCCCGCCCCAATCCAGGCACTCGGGGAGGCCGTGCCCGTGCCGCAGCCTCGCTGAACTGAGCGGGTGGCTCCCGGATCGGGGGCTGGCCTCGTCCCCCCGGCTCGAGGGGGGGATGCTGGGGGCTGCATCCAGCGCTGGCTCCGTGCTGATGCTCGCGGGGCAGCGGGCGCTGCATCCAGCGAGGGCGATGGGGGCGGAGAGCAGAGCTGAGCGCCGGGGGGAGGAAGTCACCGGCGTGTTTTTGATGCTGATGTGCACTTTTAGCAGCTGGGGAGATTATCATCCCTGTGCAAGCAGATGGGGACTGGGTGTCGAGGCTGGGATCCGATCTTAACCCAGCCGTGTGTTTTTCATGACTGCCAGGGAGGGTTCTGTTGCACCCGGGAGGGCAGAGAGAGGCACGGCTGTGATTTCAGCAGCTGAACCACGGGCTCTGAGCGGTTGGTGTGGGTGGCAAGAGGGTGAGGTTACTCATGTCACAGCTGGCAAACAGCTCTGCCCACAGCAGTGCTGAACAGGAGGGTTCTTGGGTTAGAACTTGCTTGTGGAGGCTTGTGCCATGGGACCAGCCACATCCTGGGGTCCTGTGGAGCTGTCACAGAGCAAACTGAGCAGATCAGTGGGTACAAGGCCCCCTGGCATGGGCTGGGAACCCCTCTGTGGGATGGCAGGGGGCTGGGATGTGCATCAGCACTGGGATCAGCACTGTCCCCTGGGCTGAGCTTTGGCTTTTGTGGAACAGTGGTGGAGAACCATTGGCAGCAGAGCCTCGAGCTCCTCAGCAGCACCAGAAACCAAAATGGTGCTTCTGTAGTTTAGCACATGAGCATGAGGGAGCCATGGCTGTGTGAGCTGCCTGACTTTGTGCATGTAAAGGGTTTTTTTTGAAAACAGATCTTCAGCAGGACAGGGTGGGTGTGCCTGGGGTGGGGGCAGGCGTGCCTCAGCAAGGCTGCTCTGAGTAGAGCATTGGCTCTTTCACCCTCCTGCTGGATGAGGTTCTGTGGGTTGGAATTGCAGAGAAATGGATGGAAGCAGCTGTGTGGGCCAAACGGGAGGACGTGTGACACTTGATGGGCTGTCAGAGAGATGTCCTTAAGCTGCAGGAGCTGGCAGAAACCTGACAGGGTGCATTTGCTGTTTGCCAATGCCCTGCTGCACTTTCCTCAGGGTGTGGCTGTTTGGGCCAAGGCCAAGCCACGGCCTGGGCTGGCTCTGGCCTCTGTGTGTGCCAGGGAAGGAAAAGGGCCCTTCATTTAAGCCCCTGGAAACTTGGGAGAGGCTTCTTGATCCGCACTTATGCGGTTGTAGCTTTCCCTTCTTATTTCTATTAAGCAGCAATATCTGCTTTGGCTTTGGATGTTCCCCTGAGCTAAACCAGCCCAGGACTTTGCCTGGCTGGGCTCAGCCCTTAATCCATCAAGCCAAACCCTTCTGCCTGCATTAGAGGAAGGGAAATACTCTGGGCTGCTGGTGCTTTGCCTTCTTGCCCTGGATTTGAACATCTCCAATCCTTTTTATTTGTGCCTGGCTTGCAGAGGTTGGATGCTTTCCCTCCCTGCCCAACCTGTCCCAGCAGTGATTTCAGTCATGGTTTCACTGCTGTGGGCTGGAACACGAGCCATGTTGGCAAAGTCACGGATGGCAGAGGGAAGGTGAATGGCCCCTGCTGTCCTTTGGAGCCTGCACCTTCCCAAAGTGTTTTTCTTGGGCTGTTTATTATTCACAGGCGTAAGCGCAAGGGTTTTGTGCAGGTGACTCTCCCCTGGGATGTGCAGAGGCTGTTTCTGAAGCGCAAACTCTTTTCCCTTCCGTTTTTATCCGAATCCTGCGGGAGTTTCACACGGGGTGGTTAAAGTGAGAAGGGAACCTGCTTTTAGAAGGTGTAATTAGAGTGAAGGGAAACATCACAACTTGAAGGCTCCTGCAGAAAATAGCATGGCAAAGTTATTATTAGCTGTAATAGCTTATTTGCCAGTTTTTCCTCTTTCTCCTGCTCCCACCTCTGTCTTTCCCCCCTTTCTCTCATTTTTGTTAGGAAAGATGCATTTTCCCCATTGGGTCTCGTGTCATCTCGTTACCAATTTACTCTCGTGGAATCTAAAGACACGAAAGGTTAATGCAATAATGAAACCCTGACCCCTCTGGTCATGGAGACTGTCTTGCTCTGCAGCTTTTTACTTCTTTGTAAGACAAGTTTCTATCTAAAATAATTTGGAAGCCTTAATGCTGTTGTCATCTGGGGCCTTGGGGGAGGCGGGTTCCTGGACAGGAGTTTCTCTCTGAGGTGGGAAGGATGCTGAGGGTTTTTAATGAGTCCAGCACTGCAGGATAGGGAGGTGAGTGGGTAATTTAATTGCCAAGCTGTTGGCAAATGCTTTGAACTGCCGGGCATTGTGGGTGCTGCTGGTTTGTGATGAGGGTGGGCTGTGATGGAGAATGAATTTGGGGCAGGGGGGAAATCGTTGTCTGAGCTGCAGTTACAGGGTGACATCATGGCTCTACAGGTGGCAAAAATCAATGCTCATCAGCCTCTTCAGACATTTATATCGCTGCCTTTGCAGGCTGGGGGAAATTACTTGTCGTGGCAGTGGTCAGAAAATCTGGCACTGCAGGGGGAGATGGACAATCCTGTTTTTCACTGCTCCAGGATCAAGGTGAAGCTTGTAGAGCTTGGGGTGTCCCCCAGGGTACCACTGTCACCCTTGCACCCAGGCTTTCTGCATCCTCCCAGAGACTCTGTGTGGCTTCATCCTTGCTGGGGCAGCCTGGCTTTGGTGGTGGTTGTAAAACCCATCTAAATTTACAAAACAGACATTGCAGGCATTAAAAACACCCTCCCATCCCCTCCGAAAGGGGTCCCTGCTGCAGGAGCTTGCTTTTCCTGCTGCCTGTGACATGACTGTCACCTCTCTCTGGTGGGGGATGCCAGGCTGGCGGAGGGCTGCTGATCCCTGCGACTAAGCCTGAGAATAAGTACCTGGAGCACATTAGTTCTGCTTTAGTGTCATTTCAATATGAGCAAGAGGGGCTTAAAGGGATTTTCTGTGCTCTCCCAAAGGCTGGGGATAGGTGTGGATCAGGCACTGCAACCATCAGTCTTCCAGGAGGAGTCAGGGAAGCTGGGGAAGGTGTCCCAGCAGGATGGGGTGTGAACACAAAACCAGTCTGTTCTTCTGCCTCTCCCTGAGGCTTGACCTGCAGTTTCTGTATCAGAGGGTGATTTCTCCATCTCCTGGCTCCCAGTATAGGGGGAAGGTTGGTGCTGGCCTCTTCGAGGATGCTTTAATTCTGCTGGGGAGGAGCAGCACACGCTGTCATTTCCAAGCAATGTGCGGAGAGGGAGTGTGACGGGAGAAGAGGAGGCACACACAGCTCTTGCTCCGTGCAAATCCCCCCCTATGCAAGTTCCCAGAAGAATTTGCCCTGGGGGCTGTGGGTTTCGTGGTCGGTGGCTGTGGCAGCTGCCTTTCAGGATGCCCCAGAGTGCTGAACCTTGCTTTGCATTTTCCAGCAGCTTCTCTTTGACAGCCTCTCCTTTGTGCATTCCGTGGTTGCAGACGGCCGGGTGGAGGAGCTTTTGCTGGTGCGAATCCCTGTGAAAAACTGAAAAGGGAGAGATGTTTCAAAGGCACCGATGGGAGCTCTGTGCCTTAACTGGCGCCTTTGAAAATCTTCTCCAAAGGCTTGAATATTTGGTTATGGCGAATTTTGAGCTGCATAAACAGCTGTGTTCATATTTTAGAGTTGAATATGAAATTTGGAGTTTGTGCTTTGCTTGGTAAGAAACCAGAGTCACTGAGAGGAGCTGTTGGGGTGCAGCAATGAACCCTGACAGGTTTGCGGGGGAACTGGGTACCCAGGAGGATCCTTCTGCTGCAGTCAGGTGGGGATAGAGGAAAACTTGTTGGATTTAATCTATAATCTCCTTCATGACCCTGGGGTCACCCTCAGCTTTGCAGCCCTGCCTTTCCCCTCCCCAGTCAGGCAAAGCTGGGCGCTGATCCTGAGCCCTTCTTACCTTCTGAGCATCCCCTGAGATGCTCTCAGCTGCTGGCATGTGCAGGATGGGGAGTGATTTCAGCTGTCACACTCCTCCTTTTTGTTTAAACTTAAAAATAATAACAGCTTTGCTGCAAATCTCCTTGCCTCCCAGTCATCTTTCCCTAATGAAGGCACGGTACTTATAATTACCAATGCAGCAACAGCACATAACAGAGGTGGCTTTGACACTTGCTGCTCCGTGGGTGGGTTTTTCCAGGGAGCTCCTCTTCGTTTCATGCTTAGAGGGAAGAAACACTTTCCTGCCTGCTTCTCCAAAGCTCTGGGATTGTGTTTTCACCCTCTGTGGGTGCCCAGGCAAGGTGGCTTTTCTGGTGGGAGTGGCAGAGGATGTGTCACCCTTGTGAATGGATGGACACGTGAGCCCAGGTGGGGCTCAGTGGGAGCTGGGCCATTCTCCCTCTAGTCCCAGCTTAGGTTCAGACAGCATGGCATGGCTGAGGGCAGAGGTTTGGGATGCTCAGGTACTGCAGGGACCCATCAGTGAGAGATCCACGCCCTTGGGAGGAGCTGCTTCTGGGAAGTTGAACCTGTTGCCTGTGCAGCAGAGTCACGTGCGCCAGGGACACGTGTGAGATGAGGCAAGGAAGGGGGAAAAAGAGGAGAGATATTTTTAGGTTTACTTTTCTGTGAATTCAGCGCTAGTGAAAAGTGCTGGATTGACTGCTCTGGAGACTGAAGCAAAGTGCAGGGAAGGGTAGCCCAGGAAAGCTTCCCTGTGAGCTCTGCACTTCAGGAGGGGATGGTGGGACTGGACCTCATCAGCTCAGACTGCCTGGACAGCAAAGCCGTGGGGGATGTCTGTAGTGTTGAGAAGAGCTGGTGCACTTGAGGGGTTTCCCAGTGGGTATGGGGTTCCCAGGAGGGCAGCTGGGGTTACCTGTGCTCCACATGGCTTTGTCCTACGTGATTCACCCCATGGGCTGCATTCAGCCACATGAGGACCAGCTGACCCTGCTGCAGGAGGTTTGGGCTTCCTTCTGGCACTGCCTTTTCTGCTAACCACGCTTCCCAGGCATGTGTATTCCCGTGCTTTTTTGCAGAGGATGGAAGAAGAGGTCTTCACATGGGGCTTTGGCCCTCAGAGCAGCTCCAAAGTGGTGAGACTGGGCTGAGCCAGGCTGTGCCCCATGTGTTTTCTGAGCAGTGTCCCCCTGCTGTCCCCTGCCAGCCCTTTGCCTCCTCTCTCCCAAGTGTTTACTTCTGGCTTTTGTTTCCTGGACTTGTTGCTATGCATGCAGCATGTGGAAGGAGCTCCAGCGAATATAGGCCACACTTTGATTGTTCAGCAAGCTGGAAAATG